>NC_088685.1:119651221-119954252 GCF_028017835.1 Emys orbicularis | reverse complement strand
GTTTGTTTAAAGAGAAGCTGAACCTGCCCCCGTTTCTTTACCCACTTAATGTTGACTATCCTCTCCAGTTACATACCCCCTTCACCCCGTTGCCCCCCTTCCAACACACCTTTAAAAATAAAATAAATGGAACTTTGTTCATTAACACCGTTTTCTTTATTAAGGGTTTTGTGGTAAAGGGTTGAAACTGGGACGCAGACTGTGGTGGGGAGCGGGTGTAGTGATGGAAAGGACGCTTCTAAACTCGAGGAATGACAGGCTCCTGCTCCTAGAGCAGTCTGCAGTGGTGGACTGGTTGTTTCAACGGAGCCTGCCACCCCTCCTTTTCGGGACTCTGTGTGTGGGGGCTATGTGACTTCGTTGCGGGGGAGGACAGTTACAGATCCCCTGCTGCGTGGCTCTGTCATCCAGGCTAAGGACCGCTGCATAAGATCTGTAACCGCCCTCCCCCGCCACAAACTCACATAGCCCCCCCCCACAGAACATGAAAACCACCTCCCAGACTGACCAGGGTGCCTAGTGACTGCAATGTGTGTGTGACCTGCTGCTGAACCTGCCCCCGTGTCTGTACCCTGGTAAAGGTGACTGTCCTCTCCAATTACCAACCCCCTTTCCCCCCTTCAGACACACTCTCCTCTAAAAGAACCTGACAGAAACAGTAATTAACAGAAACGTATTTTTTATTAACAACTACACAGTTAGGGGATGACACTGGGACGGGGGCTTGGGTGAGGTGCTTTTGGAGTGAAGGAAAGGACTTGTCAAAACTTTGGGAATGAGAGCCGTCTGGTACTTGAGCAGTCTGCAGGGGTGGAGTGACTGTTTTCACGGCCCCTGCCGCCCCTCCTTCTTGGGACTTTGGGTGAGGGGGGGATGGGACTTTGTGGCGGGGGAGGGCGGTTAGAGATAGACTGCAGCGGGGCTCTGTCCTCCTGCCTCCAGTCCTGCAGAACATCTGCAAGGCGCCGGAGCGTGTCCGTTTGCTCCCTCATTAGTCCAAGCAGCGTTTGAGTCGCCTGCTGGTCTTCCTGCCGCCACCTGTCCTCCCGTTCGCTGTGTGATCGCTGGTATTGCGACATGTTCTCCCTCCACTGGGTCTGCTGTGCCGCCTCGGCTCGGGAGCAGCCCATAAGTTCGGAGAACATCTCGTCCCGTGTCCTTCTCTTTCGGCGCCTAATCTGCGCCAGCCTCTGGGAGGGGGATGCCGGGGTAGGTCGGGAGATACTCGCAGCTGTGGGATGGGAAAAAGGGAGTGAATTCCCCACAAAGATACATTTTTGTGAACAATGAACATAGTCTTTCTCTGTGAACAAGACCATGCACGGCACCTATCACATGCGCACTCAGGACAAGGTCGAATTTTCGGCCTTCCCATTCAGTGCCTGGGGTCTTGGAGTACAGATCACACAAGCGGGGCAGGACAATGGAATTCGGGTAGCAGGCGGACATGGTAAGCCGTAGACTTTTGGCTGCTGAAAGCTTAATTTATAGCAGTGCCCTCCTTTCACGTTCAAAGCAATGCCCCTAGTGTTGGCCAGTTCCTGCTGCCGGCAATCCGGCCAGCATGAACTCTGCCCCATCCCACCCCCCTCGCGGCTGTCCCCGGGAAAGATCCCTGTATGCTGCCCCTGTCCCGCCTCCACCGCGTGGCTGTAAACCGCTGGTTACAGTTATGTAAAGGAACAGGCAATCAGTCCCAATACTAACATTCCCCTAATTTAAAGCAGGTCACCATGAGTGATATCATTCTGATGAGGATTTCGGACTCAGAGAAAGACCGCATGCTGCGTGAATGCCAGCAAAAACAAGGGCCGTATGCGGCCATGCTGTGCGAGGCACTGATACCGGAGTACTTGCTGATAGCCTGGCACGGAAAAGTTTCCTACCATTGAGGACGCAATAAGGCCGCTCTCCCCAGGAACCTAATGCAAAGGCTTTCAAATTACCTCCAGGAGAGCTTCGTGGAGATGTCCCAGGAGGATTTCTGCTCTATCCCCGGACATATTGACAGAATTTTCCAGTAGCTGCACTGGCAAGGACTAAAAAGTAGAGCGCCTAGGGCAAAGTAATCATGCAAAACTGGACATTTTGAGATACTTTTGCAGTAGTTGCACTGGCAAGGACTAAAAAGTAAAGCACCTAGGGCAAAGTAATCATGAAAAACCCATTGTTAATATTCCATTCCTGTTCTGATCAAAATAAATGTTTACATGTTTAAAACACTTACCGACTGATCCTTCCCCTGATTCAGGGTCAGGGTTAACGCCTTGGGAGGGTTGGTAAGGGATCTCCGTGAGGGTGATGAAGAGATCCTGGCTGTCGGGGAAATCAGCGTTGTATGCGCTGTCAACTGCCTCGTCCTCCTCATCTCCTTCCTCATCTTCCCCGTCCGCAAACATCTCCGAGGAAGCGGCCGTCGACAATACCCCATCGTCAGAGTCCACGGTCAGTGGCGGGGTAGTGGTGGCGGCCGCACCTAGAATGGAATGCAGTGCTTCGTAGAAACGGCATGTCTGGGGCTGGGATCCGGAGCGTCCGTTTGCCGCTTTGGTCTTCTGGTAGCCTTGTCTCAGGTCCTTGATTTTCACGCGGCACTGCGTTGCATCCCGGCTGTATCCTCTCTCCGTCATGGCTTTGGAGATCTTCTCGTAGATCTTCGCATTCCGTTTTTTCGATCGCAGCTCTGAAAGCACGGACTCATCGCCCCACACAGCGATCAGATCCAAGACTTCCCGATCAGTCCATGCTGGGGCCCTCTTTCTATTCTGTGATTGCATGGTCACCTCTGCTGGAGAGCTCTGCATCGTTGCCAGTGCTGCTGAGCTCGCCACGATGTCCAAACAGGAAGTGAGATTCAAACTGGCCAGACAGGAAAAGGAATTCAAATTTTCCCGGGGCTTTTCCTGTGTGGCTGGTCAGAGCATCCGAGCTCGGACTGCTGTCCAGAGCGTCAACAGAGTGGTGCATGTGGGATAGCTCCCGGAGCTATTAGCGTCGAACTCCATCCACACCTAGCCTAATTCGACATGGCCATGTAGAATTTAGCGCTACTCCCCTCGTCGGGGAGGAGTACAGAAATCGATTTAAAGAGACCTCTATGTCGAACTAAATAGCTTTGTTGTGTGGACGGGTGCAGGGTTAATTCGATTTAACGCTGCTAAATTCGACATAACCTCCTAGTGTAGACCAGGCCTTAGATATTGATTCTTAAGATCTGTCAGAAGCAGAGCTACTCTGATGTATAAAGATTCTGGAAATGAAAGGCAGCATGCTCTAATATGTGGTTCTTAACCTGGGGATTATGATCCACAAAGGTGTTATAAACATGTGTCAAGAGGCATAGGCGTGGGAACTACAGGTGTGGGGGGTGCTGCAGCTCTCGGGGGGTGGATAGGGTAAGGGGGTTGGCTTTCAGCACCCCCACTATTGAAAATGTTCCAGTGCCACTGTCAAGAGGTTGCTACCACCCTGCTCCTCTTATATTGCTAAATGGGAGATGGCAGTAGTCATGCAGTAGTCATGTTGTGGAGGAAGGTTGCGGTATGAAAAAGGCTGAGAACTACTGGTCTAATGGATTTATGGGACTGAGAGACCGGCATTAGACTTCCTGGCCCAGCCACTGCCTTGCTGTGTGGCCTTGGACAAAACAATTTACAGATTTGGGAAGGGAGAAGGGGGAACTGACACAGAAGTGTTTTAAGGATTAACTGATGTTTATACAGTGCTTTGAAGAGACTTTGAAAATGTTTTGTGCTTTGAAAATGATGCAAGTACAAAGTATTATTAATGCCAATCCAGTCTCTCTGCTCCAGCATAACGTGTTCCTCCGCTGAATCTGCTGCTTTACAAAACAATTTACATATGCATAAAGGAGACACGATACCCAGTACAAGTTCTAACCAGTTACAGAAGCCTTGTTATCAACAGCTCTGCACCTTGGGAATGCAATGCTGAGAAAAGGAATGGAATCTTAGCTTTATAAAAGGGAAAGTAGGAGATATCTGGTCTGACCAGATCGTTGTCAATATGACACTTATTAACAGCACAGTTAAGATTATATTTATTTAGTTGGTGAATTCATTTTTGTATGTGATGGAAGACACTTTGTCTATTTTAGTATATACCTTTTCTGGCACTAATTTGTATCTCCCAGACTATCTTCTGTAGATGTCCCTGACCTCCCTGGAACTGGTGTTTCAATACCACACGAAGCAGTATTGGAGGAGCTGCTGAAAGGCACTGTTAATAGATTGTGGGAGAGGAAGATTATTGGGGGTTGAGAGGAGGTTCATTTTACACTAACATATAGCAGCTAACTGTTTAATCATGTAATGAAATTTAAAATTTGTCACTGCTTGTCCCTGTTTTTTGGCATGACCCTGGTAATGACTGTGTACAGTACATCCTGGTTATAGTCAGCCATCTTTCTGCTAGTGAACATGTTCATAAATTTCCATTGATCTGGCCATCTTAGGGTAATAGCCTGTAAAGAGCAGCAATTGGCAGATGAAGGACAAGAGAGAACTGTGCGAGAGTGAGTGAAGTAGTGTCAGTCATTTATATTAAACAAAATTGGTACAAAAGAAGGAAGGCTGGAAAGATACAGAAATAGGAATGCACAATTACAAACTCTGTACCCGCACAGAAAAACCAGTCTATAACAAAGAACAACCTTTAAGAACACTTAAAGAACCATGCACGGTGTTTGTGACCAGTTGTGTATCCTGGAGATTATTACTACAGGGTTGATCCACTGCAGGTCTAGCAGTGGTCCATGTACAAAAGCTGTTAAATGGTTCTGTGCTTACCCCATTTCCTTTATTGGCACATGGACACAGGTAGATCGGGGGCTTGGAATCACTGGCAACCAGCATGGGCCAACCCCCTCCAACTCTGTGAGTGGGGCTTAGCAGCTAAATGATGTTTGACATTTTGGATTACTTTGTGTGGCTGTCTTCCCTCTGTTAAGCTGTCTAGAGTGGCTAACCACTGTGATTGCTAGGGCTTGTCTACACGTACAGCAACTGTGCCGCTATAGCTCTTACTGAAGATGCTACCTATGCCGACAGGAGAGCTTCTCCCATCAGAGTAGGTACTCCACCTCCCTGAGAGGTGATAGCTATGTTGACGGTGAAGCCCTCCCACCAACACAGTGCGGTCTCCACCAGCAGTTTGGTTGGTATAATTGCATCATGCAGAGATATGGATTTTCCACATCCCTGAGCAACGTAGTTATACTGACACAAGTCTGTAGTGTAGACCAAGGTCCAGCCTCAGGGCAGACTGTCAAAAAGCAGGGCACAAACTGGTTGTGTGTTCTATACTTAGATTTTACCAATCAAGTAATAAGTGAACTCCTCAAGCGCTATAACTGCCTTAAAGTGGAGTCACAGACAGTCCCCTTGGGTATCCCAGTCTATCTTGCCACCCAGGCAAGCTTGCCTTTGTGATCGATGGTCCTTTACATCAAAAATCACAGAAATATTTGGGTTACTCCCAGTCCCAAAGGACTAGTCACTTACCTTGGTCAAGAGCATCCTCAGTTCTCTCACCAAGACAACGCTTGTAGCCAATCCTATAATAAACTAAAGATTTATTAACTAGCAAAAAGAAATCAGAGAGTTATTTACAAGGTTAATGCAGGTAAACATACACACACAAATGAGTTACAGTCTTAGGATCCAAAAGGTAATAGAAGCTGCTGCAATATGCAAGCTTTCTATGTCCTTTAGAGCTAACCCAAGCCACGCAGCTCAGGGCTCCCTTGCTTATACTTAGAAATATTGTCTTTTCCAAATAGCATTGTGATAAAGTTATATATATATATAGAGAGAGAGAGATACCTATCGCATAGAACTGGAAGGGAAAGTCCAGCCCCCTGCCTTCACTAGCAGGACCAAGTACTGATTTTGCCCCAGATCCCTAAGTGGCCCCCTCAAGGATTGAGCTCACAACCCTGGGTTTAGCAGGCCAATACTCAAACCACTGAACTATCCCTCCTTCAGGTCAGTGATTTTTATTCCCTTCTTCCAAGAGCTCAAGCTCATGGGATGAGTTCATATGCAGGTGGTCGCTTCTTGGAGAGGGGGAGGGAGGAATGCAATTAACAAAGTCTTTGTTCTTTCATATTTCACAATGGCTCATTTGGTTTCAACGAGCCTTGTTGGTGGGCAGGACCAGCTTTTTACATTAATCAACGCTTCTTTTCTGTTTGGTGAGTTATACAGTTACAGAGATTTACAATGTAAACACTCAATATAACTTTATACCATGGGCTATAAATGTTATAAGTGAGATCAATACATGCAGCATCCTACAAGGATTTCATTAAGTCTAAACACTAAACACATTCTTATAAACTTAATATTCTATTTTAACAGTACTAACATACAGGTGAGCCAGACTGGTTTCCAGCTATGCATTTGTCAGTGCTCAGTGAGGTCTAGAAGCCTTGGCATCAGCTGGCACCTGGTATGCCAGCATCACACCCGGTCTGCCAGCATCACACCCTCATTTGGACATTTCTAAGAATGCTTCTTACAGGGCTGCTCTGGATATCAGGGCCAGATTAATCTTTTGTAGGCCACGGCACCCAGATCATGGCCCCGCCCCCTGCTCTGCCCACACTCCACCCCTCTACCTGCACTCCACCCTGAGGCCCTGCCTCTGCTCAGCCTCTTCCCCCTGAGGACCTGCCGGCCACTTGCACTGGGGGAAGGGGTGGAGAGGAACGAGCGGTGGGCAGGGCCTTGCGGGGGAAGAGGCCAAGCAAGGGCAGGGCCTTGGGGCAGAGTGCAGGCAGAGTGCGGGGGGAGTGCAAGTGGAGGGGAGGTGGGACCATGGTCTGGGCCATGGGGCCCCTTCTGAGTGTGGACACAGTGCCACAGCGCCACTGTAAACTTGGTACTGCTGGATAGCCAAACACCATACTAGCATGACTGTGGTTGACTAAAGCCCATGGTAACTTTCCGGAACCTTCAGTTGCTTTTGACTCCTGAAATGCAGTTCTGCCTTTAATCAGCAGGTAGAGTGAGTTGGCAATGCCAAAGAATGCAGGAACCTGCAGAAGGGAAATGTGTAGCTCCTGCACTTTTGATAGCGGTTTCTACTCTTGTGCTTTTCAGAATATCAACATCTTCTGATTTGAGTGCCTAAAGTTAGGCACCTAACTAAGGCCTGGTCTACACTATGACTTTAATTCGGATTTAGCAGTGTTAAATCGAATTAACCCTGCACCCGTCCACACAACGGAGCCATTTATTTCGAAATAAAGGGCTCTTAAAATAGATTTCTGTACTCCACCCCGACGAGCGGAGTAGCGCCAAAATCGATTTTGTCATTTCGAATTAGGGTTAGTGTGGCCGCAATTCGATGGTATTGGCCTCCGGGAGCTGTCCCAGAGTGCACCATTGTGACCGCTCTGGACAGCAATCTGAACTCGCATGCACTGGCCAGGTAGACAGGAAAAGCCCCAGGAAAATTTGAATTTCATTTCCTGTTTGCCCAGCGTGGAGAGCACAGGTGACCACAGATAGCTCAGCTCATCAGCACAGGTAACCATGCAGGCTGATAATCGAAAAAGAGCACCAACATGGACCGTACGGGAGGTACTGGATCTGATCGCTATATGGGGAGAGGATTCAGTGCTAGCAGAACTTCGTTCGAAAAGACGAAATGCCAAAACTTTTGAAAAAATCTCCAAGGGCATGATGGAGAGAGGCCACAATAGGGACTCAGATCAGTGCCGCGTGAAAGTCAAGGAGCTCAGACAAGCCTATCAAAAAACAAAGGAGGCAAACGGTCGCTCCGGGTCAGAGCCGCAGACATGCCGCTTCTACGCCGAGCTGCATGCAATTCTAGGGGGGGCCGCCACCACTACCCCACCTGTGACCGTGGATTCCGGGTCGGGGATAGTCTCATCAGCTACACCTGAGGATTCTGCGGATGGGGAAGAGGAGGAGGAGGAGGAGGACGAGCTTGCAGAGAGCACCCAGCACTCCATTCTCCCCAACAGCCAGGATCTTTTTCTCAGCCTGACTGAAGTACCCTCCCAACCCTCCCAAGCCAGTATCCAAGACCATGACCCCATGGAAGGGACCTCAGGTGAGTTTACCTTTTAAAATATAAAACTTGTTTTAAAAGCAAGCGTTTTTTAATGATTACTTTGCCCTGAGGACTTGGGATGCATTCGCGGCCAGTACAGCTACTGGAAAAGTCTGTTAACGTGTCTGGGGATGGAGCGGAAATCCTCCAGGGACATCTCCATGAAGCTCTCCTGGAGGTACTCCAAAAGCCTTGCCACAAGGTTTCTGGGCAGTGTAGCCTTATTCCGTCCTCCATGGTAGGACACTTGACCACGCCATCCTTGCAGCAAGTAATCTGGTATCATTGCCTGACAAAGCCTGGCAGCGTATGGTCCCGGTGTTTGCTGGCATTCAAGCAACATCCGTTCTTTATCTTGCTGTGTAATCCTCAGGAGAGTGATATCGCTCATGGTAACCTGGTTGAAATACGGGAACTTAATTAAGGGGACAGAGGTGGCCGTTCCTACTGGGCTGTTTTCCTGTGGCTGAAAAGAAATCCTTCCCTGCAGTTAGCCAAGCACAGGGTGGGGAATTGGCCCTGAGCTTTTCGCGTTTGGCTAGCAGGGATCTTCCCTGTTACCAGCCACGCGGTGGGGGGAGGGGTACATTGATCATCCCAGATAATTCATGGCGGGAGGGAGGGGCGGGGGGGTTAGTTTGGTTTCTGCAGGGATCTTCCCTGATACCTGCCACGCGGTGGGGGGAGGGATAAAGCGATCATCCCAGAGAATTGGATGCGGGGGGGGGGGGGGGTTAGTTTGTTTTCTGCTGCTGAAGGTTAACAGGAAAACCGCAGCAGTCAACAGGCTTTGCTTGGTATGTGGGAAAGGAGGGCGCAGAAGCCGAAAGACAATGGCTTACCATGGCTGCCTGCAAGCTGAATTCTGTTGCCCGGACCTGCGTCTGTGATCTCTAACACCAAAGCCACAGGCACTCAATATTAAGATGGAAAATGCGACCTTGTACTGAAATCACATGTGCTATGTAATGTGAATAGTGTTTTTCACCATGAAAGAGTATAAGCATTGTTCTGTAAAATGTATCATTTTAAAAACTTCTCTCCTTTTTTTCAACCCTCCCTCCAGCAGCTGCAAATTTTTCAAGCCTCCCTCCTCCGTCCCGAAGGCTATCTCAGATAAGGCGGCGTAGAAAGAGGACACGAGACGACATGTTCACGGAAATAATGGAATGCACCCGCAATGAAAGAGCTCATTTGAATGAGTGGAAGGACACTGTATCTAAATTTAGGAAAGATGCCAGTGAACGTGAGGTCATGAGGGACGCTCGAGATGAGAGGTGGCAGGCTGCAACGCTGGGGCTGCTGCGTGAGCAAACGGACATGCTCCGGCGTCTGGTGGAGCTTCAGGAACGGCAGCAGGATGACAGAGTGCCGCTGCAGCCGCTGTATAACCTCCCTCCCCCCTCACCATGTTCCATATCCTCCTCACCCAGATGTGTAAGAACGCGGGGGGGGGGGGGAGGCTCCGTGCACCCTCCCACTCCACCCCAGTGGACAGCCCAACCAAAAGGCTGTCATTATATTGAATTCGTTCAGTGGCCTTTTACTTCCCTCCTATCCTCCTCCCAAACCTCACCCAGATTACCTTCTTGGTTCTCTCCCTATGTTTATAATCACTTAATAAAGAATACATGATTTTTAAACGATAGTGACTTTATTTCCTTTGAAAGAAAGCTGGGGGAACGGGGAGGGTGGGTTCCTTACAGAGAATGAATGAGTCAATAAAGGGGGCGGGTTTTCATGAAGGGAGAAACAAACAGAAATTTCACACTGTAGCCTGGCCAGTCATGAAACTGGTTTTCAAAGCTTCTCTGATGCACAGCGCTTCCTGGTGTGCTCTTCTAATCGCCCTGGTGTCTGGCTGCGCGTAATCAGCAGCCAGGCGATTTGCCTCAGCCTCCCACCCTGCCATAAAGGTCTCCCTCTTACTTTCACAGAGATTGTGAAGCACACAGCAAGCAGAAATAACAATGGGGAGATTTCTTTGGCTGAGGTCAGAGCGAGTCAGTAGCGATCGCCAGCGACCTTTTAAACGGCCAAATGCACATTCTACCACCATTCTGCACTTGCTCAGCCTGTAGTTAAACAGCTCCTGACTCCTGTCCAGGCTGCCTGTGTATGGCTTCATGAGCCATGGCATTAAGGGGTAGGCTGGGTCTCCAAGAATAACTATTGGCATTTCAACATCCCCAACGGTTATTTTCTGGTCCGGGAAGTAAGTCCCTTGCTGCAGCCCTTTAAACAGAGTAGTGTTCCTGAAGACACGAGCATCATGAACCCTTCCCGGCCAGCCCGCGTTGATGTTGGTGAAACGTCCCTTGTGATCCACAAGTGCTTGCAGCACCATTGAAAAGTACCCCTTGCGGTTTATGTACTGGGTACCCTGGTGCTCCGGTGCCAAGATAGGGATGTGGGTTCCATCTATCACCCCACCACAGTTAGGGAATCCCATTGCAGCAAAGCCATCCACTATGACCTGCACATCTCCCAGAGTCACTAGCTTTTGTAGCAGCACCTCAGTGATTGCTTTGGCTACTTGCATCACAGCAGCCCCCACAGTAGATTTGCCCACTCCAAATTGATTCCCGACTGACCGGTAGCTGTCTGGCGTTGCAAGCTTCCACAGGGCTATTGCCACTCGCTTCTCAACTGTGAGGGCTGCTCTCATCTTGGTATTCTGGCGCTTCAGGGCAGGGGAAAGCAAGTCACAAAGTTCCAAGAAAGTGCCCTTACGCATGCGAAAGTTTCGCAGCCACTGGGAATCATCCCACACGTGCAACACTATGCGGTCCCACCAGTCTGTGCTTGTTTCCCGGGCCCAGAATCGGCGTTCCACGGCTATAACCTGCCCCATTAACAGCATGATCTCCAAAGCACCGGGTCCCGCGGTTCGATAGAATTCCATGTCCATATCCTTATCACTCTCGTCGCCGCGCTGCCGTAGCCTGCTCCTCGCCGCCTGGTTTTCCAGGTTCTTGTTCATCATAAACTGCACGATAAGGCGCGAGGTATTTACAATGTTCATGACTGCTGAGCGGGCTCCATGCTTGCTGTGGTATGGCGCCTGCACTGTTCACCCAGGAAAAAGGCGCGAAACAGTTGTCTGCCGTTGCTTCCTGGAGAGGGGGGAGGATATACCCAGAACCACCCGCGACAATGTTTTTGGCCCCATCAGGCATTGGGATCTCAACCCAGAATTCCAATGGGCGGAGGAGACTGCGGGAACTATGGGATAGCTATGGGATAGCTACCCACAGTGCAACGCTCCAGAAATCGACGCTAGCCCCGGTACATGGATGCACACCGCCGAATTAATGTGCTTAGTGTGGTTGCATACATTCGAACCGGTTATACAATCTGTTTTACAAATTCGAATTATATAAATTCGGATTAATCCCGTAGTGTAGACATACCCTAAGTAGCCTGATTTTCCACAGGTGCTGAGCACCACACACATCCTATTGACATCAGTGAGAGTTGTGTGGTGTTTAGCATCTCTGAAAATCAGGCTTCAAACTTCAGGTGCCTAAGTTTGAAGACATTGGCCTATCTGCCCAGAAAATAGTACCACTTAGTAACTGGCACTTGGCTGGTTTGAACTGAAATCCCTAGTGCTGAAGCCCCTTTGGAATGCAGCTGTTGTGACTGCAGCATTAGTGCATAAGCCAGGGGTCGGCAACGTTTGGCACGCGGCTCGCCAGGGTAAGCACCCTGGCAGGCCGGGCCAGTTTATTTACCTGCTGACGCGGCAGGTTCGGCCGATCGCGGCCCCCACTCTCCGCGGTTCGCCGTCCTGGGCCAATGGGGGCGGCGAGAAGCGGCGCGGGCGAGGGATGTGCTGGCCGCGGCTTCCCGCCACCCCCGTTGGCCCGGGACGGCGAACCACAGCCAGTGGGGGCCGCGATCGGCCGAACCTGCTGCGTCAGCAGGTAAATAAACTGGTCCGGCCCTCCAAGGTGCTTACCCTGGTGAGCCGCGTGCCAAACGTTGCCGACCCCGGCATAAGCCATTCGCAGGGACTAGACAGTTCTCTCTCAAATGTATCTCTTTATCCAGTTTGTCTGAGGTACTTCTGTTGTGTCTGTCTCCTTAGTATCTAGGTCCCAAGATGCTGAAATTTGTCCCTGGAATGGCCAGAAACAGCTTAGATTACTGCTTGTGTCCTCTATGTTGGAGGTATGAACTCTTTCTCAGCAGCCTCATAGTTCTTAAATACCCATGAAACTAACTGGGCTCAGCTTTTGGTATCTGGATTTTGTCCAGCTTGTACTTGTATTTATCAGCTTTATTCAATCCTCGTGACTGTGAATGTTGTAGGATCCCAACTCATAGTTTCTGAAGTTATAAGAACATAAGAATGGTCCTGCCATCTAGCCCGTTATCCTGTCTTCCGACAGGCCAGTGCCAGGTGCCCCAGAGGGAATGAACAGAACAGGTAATCATCAAGTGATCCATCTCCTGTCGCTCATTCCCAGCTTCTGGCAAACAGAGGTTAGGGACACCATTCCTGCCCATCCTCGCTAATAGCCAGTGATGGACCTATCCTCCAGGAATTTGTCTAGTTCTTTTTTGAACCCTGTTATAGTCTTGGCCTTCACAACATCCTCTGGCAAGGCTTTTCACAGATTGACTGTGCGTTGTGTGAAGAAATACTTCCTTTTATTTGTTTTAAACCTGCCACGTATTAATTTCATTTGGTGACCCCTAGTTCTTGTGTTATGAGAAGTAGTAAACAACACTTCCTTATCTATTTTCTCTACACCAGTCATGATTTTATAGACCTCTATCATATCTCCCCTTAGCCATCTCTTTTCCAAGCTGAAAAGTCCCAGACTTATTAATCTCTTCTCATACGGAAGCCGTTCCATACCCCTCATCATTTTTGTTGCCCTTTTCTGAATCTTTTCCAATTCCAATATATCTTTTTTGAGATGGGGCAACCACATCTCCACATAGTATTCAAGATGTGGGCATACCATGGATTTATATAGAGGCAAGATGATATTTTCTGTCCTATTATCTATCCCTTTCTTAATTATTCCCAGCATTCTGTTCACTTTTTTGACTGCCGCTGCACATTGAGTGGATGTTTTCAGAGAACTATCCACAATGACTCTCTTTCTTGAGTGGTAACAGCTAATTAGACCCAATCAGTTTATATGTATAGTTGGGATTATGTTTTCCAATGTGCATTACTTTGCATTTATCAACATTGAATTTCATCTGCCATTTTGTTGCCCAGTCACCCAGTTTTGAGAGATCCTTTTGTTGCTCTTGGCAGTCTGCCTGGGTCTTAATTATCTTTAGTAATTTTGTATCATCTGCAAATTTTGCCACCTCACTGTTTACCCCTTTTTACAGATCATTTATGAATATGAATATGTTGAATAGGACTGGTCCCAGAACAGATCCCTGGGGGACACCACTATTTACCTTTCTCCATTCTGAAAACTGACCATTTATACCTACCCTTTGTTTCCTTTTAACCAGTTACCAATCCATGAGAGTCATCTTTTGGTGTCTCACTGCTGTCCCCATCGCACCAGGTAAATAATCATGTTACTTGAGGTCTGTTCCAGGATGAGAGATTATAACTGAGCAGAGCACTTCCTGCAAGTATTCACTGCTGGATTTCTCCAAGTTTCTTTGAGCTGTAGTTGGAGGGTCTTTTTGCTTGTGCTGCTGTTCAAGAGGCTCTGATGAAAACAAACAGTCCTTTGTGATAAGCCCCGCCAGTGAGCATACATCTGGTGGTAGTCCCTCTTAGGCACCCATGCAGTCTTTACATGCTGTCATATCTATTCCAGCTCTACTTAAGGATTAATCACTAAAAGGAAAATGTAAATACACCTAGCCTATTTGAACATATGCCAAGTTTGTTCTAGGTGTGTCATTTAAAGACTGGAAGTAATTTGCGGGGTAGTGAGGGTGAGTCTGTAGATGAACTAGAGTTGCGATGAAGTCTGAAAGCTAGAGCCGCAGGTGAGCATTCATTCTCCCTTTCACACTATGACTGGTTTTGCTTCAGCCCTTGCTGACCTGTGATGCATCTTGGGACCCGGAACCAGTTACATTAGGCTCCCCAGCAAACTGTAAGGATTCGAGTCAGCAGGCCCAGGTGTGCAACCACAACTGGTGCTGGACTTGGATAATCTTCTGCAACAGATGCAGCATTGGTAGTTTACTCAGGCATCAGCCATAACCACTAACACGCTTGCACATTAGATGTAATGAGTGCCACTGCATTAGCAATATGCTATATAACTATTCTGCGCTGTTACGTAACTAGTGATATCAATTGCTCTAATTTCTGTGTTTGATGATTCCACAAGAATTTAAACCAAGCTGGGCTTGCTTGGCTTTGGATTAGCATGCAGGCACTTTGCAGAGGTATTTGCCTTCTTGTTACCTTTCTTTTTAGTTGTGGCTGAGTGGCTCTAAAGTCTCTAAACTGACAAAACATTTGTAGTGTAAATAGGTTTATAGGTGAAAGAGGCCTCCTCATCTTAGAAACAATGGCAAAGCCTTTTTGTCTGAGCAGGCAAAGCTTTTAGGAGGAGTTTTAGGGCCTAATCCTGTGAGGTGCTGAGGACCTTCAACTCCCATTGACTTCAAGAACAGTGGAAGGGCCCAGCACCTGTTTGGTTAGGACAATTAATAAAGAAGAAAAAATTCCTTTATTAGTATCAGAAAACAAATGCTGCAACAAATGCTTGCCTAACTTATATTCCACTAACGAGCTGATATTATCTGAATAGCACAGAATACAGTTGCTGACTGTGCCATGAGGCTTCAAACAAACTGCTACTTTCCTCTGACTGTCCCCTTCTCCCTGAGCCAAAACTGAACACTGCAACAGGGGTGCTTTTTTTTTAATGTGGACTATATCTCAATAGACTGTTTCATAGATCCCTCCTTTCATATTTGTGATAATGTGTACCTTCCACCCTCCCATACCCAATCGTGTAACCTCCTTATGGCAGCTACAGCAATTGCTTACCTGGTAACGTAACATTAGAAAAGTATTTAATATTAAACTGTTTTTTCACATGACTTATCAGATGGAAATTAGGAGAGCCAGCACCATGTTACCAGCTTTCAGACCATCACCAAGTGCTCCATGGACCATCAGTGGTCTACAGACTTCAGCTTGAGAACCATGGTTAGAATAGGGTCAGTGTACAAAGAGGTGATTCGGATTCTCGCTGTCTCTAACCAGAAATGGTATCAGGTACAACTGCTCTAATGGTACTTTCAGCCAAATACACCATGAAGCTGGCTTAGTCCATTGCAGCAGACAGTCCATCCAAAGGATGTCTGGAATTCTGCAATGCGGTCACCATCTCTCCTCCTCGGGGGCTTCAACAACTAGCCAGTGACACCACAGAAATAGGTGATGGTGACTGGGAAAGGCCAGGGTTAGAATAACCCTGCATCAAACTTCACTGATGGGTCTTTTGCAGAACCCCAGATGGTACCGCAAGAGCACCTTTAATCTCCCTCGCCTGCCATTTCTCTTGTAACTTTCCACTCTGAGGTGCATTGTGCTAGGCTCACAAAGGAAGGTGCAATCTGGACCTCCCTGTGCCCTAGTTAGAATGAACCTCGCCCTATGGAAGTAGTTCATAACCCAATTTTTGGACTTGACTCTGACCGCTGGAGAATTGCTGAGGTAAATGTCCTAGTGCTTACCTGCTCCCTTTTCATTCAGCACTATCACTGAGTGTTTACACCCAGCCTGCAATTGGCTTCAGCCTTATTTATGCCTAATTTATAGCTTGTTAACCTCGAGTTTGTTGATATCTAGCAGCTAGGTTTGCATTTCATTTGTAGTTTGTTTGCACCTAGGTTACAGAATGTTAACAGGCAATTTATCTCTAATTTACTATTTTATAATTAGATGAATTGTTTACACCTACTTTATTTTCAGTTTACAAAATCTGACAGGGAGACATTTTATGATGTAGCACTGGTCCTGATGGAACAGAACAGGAGCTTCATTCAAGTTCAGGAGTGCATGTATTTCTGTGTTTTGTTTGGCTGAGCTACTGAATAACCTGCAGTGTTTGTGGACTGGAGAAGCAAACCATATATTTTAAGAAGTGGAGAAAGTGAATAATTCCATATTAAGGGTCAAATTGTCCAGTCAAGAAAAGCCCACTATGGGAGAGTGGAGTAAGTTGTTATTTGAATTGTGAAGCTCCAGATGGAATCAGGTTCTCATTGTTCAGTTCTCTGTAGAAATGCAAAATAACAGTCCCTTCCCCCATGAACTTATTTACTAAGTTAAGATCAAACACAATTAGCAAAGTCACAAATATTTGCAGAAGAAGGGGGCTGGAGGGTGAGGGTAAACAGTGATTGGAAAAACATGGTTACATTTGCTAGTTATATGACAATTAGGAAGGCTAAGTGAATATATATACAGACGCTCCCCGACTTACGCAAGAGTTCCATTCCCGAACGCCTTGCGTAACTCGAATTTTGTGTAAGTCAGAAACATATCTCCGGCCATTACACACAAAAAACCACAACTCCTATTTCTAGCTTACGGAACTTTTTCCGTAAGCTCGGATTTGCGCATGTTGGGTTTACGTAACTCGGGGAGCATCTGTATAAGAAATATGTTTGGGCAGATAAAGAGTTTAACTCCACCTAAGTATAGGGAAATTGGCTCCTTGGGATTATCAGGTTATTCAGCCAAAACAGGCTCCATTTGCACTAAGCCAAAGTTTTATGGGTTAAGCGGACTTGTGAAGTCACATGATGTTATCTGGAGTCTCATGATATTTGTTTATTCTTAAAGAAACAGTTCCTGTAGTCAGGTGGTTATGTGACACTCTCAGCTCTCATTTAAAAAGAAAAGTAAGTTTCTAAGCCCTGGTCTACACTATGAGTTTAGGTCGAATTTAGCAGCGTTAGATCGATTTAACCCTGCACCCATCCACACGATGAAGCCATTTTTTTCGACTTAAAGGGCTCTTAAAATCAATTTCTGTACTCCTCCACGACGAGGGGATTAGCACTGAAATCAACCCTGCTGGGTTGAATTTCAGGTAGTGTGGATGCAATTCGACGGTATTGGCCTCCGGGAGCTATCCCAGAGTGCTCCATTGTGACCGCTCTGGACAGCACTCTCAACTCAGATGCACTGGTCAGGTAGACAGGAAAAGCCCCGCAAACTTTTGAATTTCATTTCCTGTTTGGCCAGCATGGCGAGCTGATCAGCACAGGTGACCATGCAGAGCTCATCAGCACAGGTGACCATGGAGTCCCAGAATCGCAAAAGAGCTCCAGCATGGACCGAACGGGAGGTATTGCATCTGATCGCTGTATGGGGAGACAAATCCGTGCTATCCGAACTCTGTTCCAAAAGATGAAATGCCGGAATATTTGAAAAAAATCTCCAAGGGCATGAAGGACAGAGGTTATAACAGGGACCCGCAGCCATGCTGCGTGAAACTTAAGGAGCTTAGGCAAGCCTACCAAAGAACCAGAGCGGCAAACGGCTGCTCTGGGTCAGAGCCCCAGACATGCCGCTTCTATGATGAGCTGCATGCCATTCTAGGGGGTGCCTCTACAACTACCCCACCCCTGTGCTTCCCTCCTCCCCCACCTCTCCCGGCCTACCTTGGCAGTTATCCCCCCATTTGTGTGATGAATTAATAAAGAATGCATGAATTTGAAACAACAATGACTTTATTGCCTCTGCAAGAGGAGATCAAAGGGGGGAGGGGAGGGCGGTTGGCTTACAGAAAAGTAGAGTGAACCAAGGGGGCGGGTTTTCATCAAGGAGAAACAAACAGAACTTTCACACCGTAGCCTGGCCAGTCATGAAACTGGTTTTCAAAGCTTCTTTGATGCACAGCACGCCCTGCTGTGCTCTTCTAACCGCCCTGGTCTCTGCCTGTGCGTAATCAGAGGCCAGGCGATTTGCCTCAACCTTCCACCCCGCCATAAACGTCTCCCCCTTACTCTCACAGATATTGTGGAGCACACAGCAAGCAGTAATAATGATGGGAATATTGGTTTTGCTGAGGTCTAACCGAGTCAGTAAACTGCACCAGCGAGCTTTTAAACATCCAAAGGCACATTCTACCACCATTATGCACTTGCTCAGCCTATAGTTGAACTGCTCCTTACTACTGTCCAGGCTTCATGAGCCATGGGAGCAAGGGGTAGGCTGGGGTAGGTGCGACCGCACGCTGCTGATGACTGGGAGAGCAGCCTGAGGCAGAAACCTCCAGCTGGCATGATATTCCAGGCAGGACTGAATCTCCATTAGACGAAGCTTAAAGAAGAGAATGACCTGAAGTCATTCCCATTTTTGTCCAGGCGCCCCTGACTGACCTCACTGAGGCCGGCCAGGAGCACCCATGTCTGCCCAGGCACCCCCGACCAACCTAACCGAGGTCGTCCAGGAGCACCCATGGGACGACGACGATGGTTAGCAGTTGTATTGCACTGTCTGCCATCCGCAAGGCAAGGCAAGGCAAGGCAAGGGGATTCTGCTGTATAGCACTGCAGTACCATGTCTGCCAGCAGCACCAGGAGACATATGGTGACAGTGAGCTGAGCGGGCTCCATGCTTGCCGTGGTATGTCGTCTGCACGGGTAACCCAGGGAAAAAGGCGAGAAACAATTTTTTGCCATTGCTTTCACGGAAGGAGGGAGGGAAGGGGGCCTGACGACATGCACCCAGAACCACCCGCGACAATGTTTTTGCCCCATCAGGCATTGGGAGCTCAACCCAGAATTCCAATGGGCGGTGGAGACTGCGGGGACTGTGGGATAGCTACCACAGGGCAACGCTCCGAAAGTCGATGCTAGCCTCGGTACTGTGGACGCACACCACCGACTTAGTGCGCTTAGTGGGGACACACACAATCGACTGTATCAAATCGATTTCTAAAAAATCGACTTCTATTAAATCGACCTAATTTCATAGTGTAGACATACCCTAACCTTCATGGTAGTGGAGAAAAGCTTGAAAATGTGAAACCTAGTAGCTCAGAAGCAAGAACACAAAATGTGATCGTTTAAACACTTCTGGAATCTTTGGATCCAATTTTTTTATTTTTGGAAGGGTCTGTCTCCTGATATTGAGGGGTTGGGGTTGGCAATAATGCTTAAAATTGCTTTAAAAAAATCAGCATGTGGCCAGGGTTACCTGGGGAAGTTAAGGGGGAAAGGCAGGTAGAATCTTGAGGAGAGAGGGTGCCCCAAAAAGCACTTAAAAAAAAGCGCTCAAACTAATTTTTAAAAGTTTTAGAGAAAAGGCCCCCAAATCTGCTGTGGCCTCTTCATGCCACCCCAGCAGTGTAAAGGGGCCTTAGAGAGAGAGAGCAGAACTGGCTCCCTTAGGAATTCTACAGTTTAAGGAAGGTTCCCTGCTTGGCATAGAACTGGTGGAACAGCTCTAGGCCACCCTACCTTGCAGCCTTTACTATAGGGCCATGCCGGAGGGCATGAGGGGTGTGGCTGGAGTGCACTGTGCTCCAGCTATTCTCACCTGCCCATGCTTTGTAAGGGGACTATGGGCAGGCCAAGTGAAAATCTGGGGAGCCTTAATTATACTTCTACATGGGACTGAGCAGGTCTCTGGGCACTCACAAGGAGGCACAAAGGTGGCTTTCCCCTCTTTCATTCTGTGCCCAACACATAAATGGGGAAACAGAGAAATAGGGCCTAGGAGTATAATCTTGAGCGGTATTAAGCATCCATACATTTATTTTACCTCAATAGGAATGGCACATGCTCAGCACCTCTTGGGCCATAGCTCAGAAGAAATAGATTTTCAGGATAAGTTTAAGGAGGAAGCTGTAGCCTGGTGGCCCAACCATCCCCTGCCAGTAACAGTGACTCTTCCCCTGAAGCTACCTTGGAAAATACCTCTACACACACTTCCTGTCAGTATAACAAATCATGTCCAAAACAAATGTACGTGTGAAAACATCAGAAATGTCTTCTCTGTGCCCCAGGAACCAGTGAGTTTCCCCTGTGGGATAACTGGAACTGTTGCCAGAACCTTACTGATATAAATTGGTTGAGCTTCACTGATTCGTTGTCTCTCTGCTTTCTCTTTAAAAGGGCAAATCCAAACACAAAACCATATGTAAAAGTACGATAGAAATGAACCAAACCAGGGGGCTGATTGTCATTTTTGCCTCTGATCCCGTTGGTGAACAAAATGTATGTTGATTCTCCGTTGTGCCTCTTACATCTCCCTGTACTTCTCCATTGAGGAGGTGATTAGAGACAATGGTTGTCTGTGTTGATCTTCCTGCTCCTGAATCCTATGTTGGATGAGCGCTCCCCTCTAGTTGTCTTGTCCCCTGCTGGAAGAAAAAAAGCATTTCCTTTTTCTTCTGCTCCCTAACCTTTAGGAGGAGGGAACATCTTTTTCTTCTCACTTGCTCCCCTGCCTGATGGGGTGGGAAAGGAACTTCTCTCCTCTTTCCCCTATGATAGAGGAGATGATGATGGAGACTGAGGGGGGTGGGCTGGCAGGGGGAAGGGACTTGTTCTCTTTCTCCTTCCTCCTCAGTGTGTGGAGGGAGCATATCTTGTCTAGTGTGAAAAGTGCTATAAGAGCAGTCACAACTTTGGGCCTGATTCACTGCTCACACCAGTGTAAACTCTGTTGGGCCCAATTTTTCCACTGCCTTACGCTTTGTGTAATCATTGAGATCTGTGAAAGGTGGGTGTAAGAAAAAAATGCTTCCAATGGTGTGAGTGAGTGGAAAATTCTGATTTGGCAGCATTTTTCACTACTTTGTATAGCTGTGACAACACAAAGTGTGGGGCAGTAGAGAATCAGGCCCACAGACTAATGTCGAGTTACTTATGGGTGGAAGTGAGAAGAGAATCAGGTCCTTTATTTTTAAGGTTTCCCCTGCAAGAGGTAAGTATTTGTGATGGCCTAGACTTAAATTCTTGGTATTTGGGTCCCAGGGTTTTGTGTTGGGCCCAGCTCTAGTAAGCATGTGAACGGGAAAGAAATATCTGCATTTTGACTGAAAAATAAGAAGCTGTCCGTAACCACAGCAGAAATAAAACTAATTACAGTACAAAATATGCAGTCATGAAAGGAAAACATTCCACTGCCTGCATGGTGTCTCCTACACATGAAGAAATGAAGTTTGAAAACTGATGTATTCCTAATCCTGCTTTGATGACTCCAACTTCCACACAATAAAGGCTGACAGGTCACAGGGTGTGATTAAAATAAACAGATCGAAGTTGAAGAGGGGGGGTGGGTGAATTGTATTTTTGATAGACCTACATGAAACCTGTGAACTTGAAGTTTGGGGATAGAGGTCTGAAAAAACAGACATTAGGAACAGTCTTGAGTTTTATAAAAGGAAACTAAGAGAGTCATAATTTCTTACCTCCTTCATTTGTTATGATACACTAGCATGCTGGCTAAAGGAAATAATGAGATATGTAATGACTAAAAAGAGTTCACTTAGATCATTGACAGAGAGAACAATACTACATGCACTTAAAATAGTAACTAGTGATATTAAATTTGGGTTCCCAAGTTTAGTTGCAAATTAATAAAATGATTATTTGTATGTTGCTAAAGGAATAGTGAATTGTTAAAGGCTGTTTTCCTCTCCTGTCTTTGTGTGTTTTTCCGTGGGAAAGGAGGTCTGGTTCCACATGTTTTTGGTGAAAGAAATGCTTTGCCTGTGTTACAAGCCCCACCTTCAGTTATTAAAAAGTAAGAAATATTATATCGATTTTACTTTTCATCAGCTGCCATTGATGTTCTTTTTCCATTTTGCTGTCTTTAGACAATGAAAAACTAGTCTTTTGGGTTTCAGGCATTAACAGAAGGTCACAATTTTGGCCTTAAAGTTTTAAATTAAAAAAAAAATCATTATGAATTAAAAAACAAAAAACTAAACATTTCTATAACCATTTTATATTTATTTTTAAAAGCCTTAATTTTGGGCATACCTGACTCTCTGTCTTCTCTGTCTGCCTGTCTCTCTCTCTCTCTCTCTCTGTGTGTGTGTGTGTGTAAAAGACTGTGAAGTGTTCATACTTATTGCATAATTATTAGTCCTCATGCATGTTGTGTGTGAAATGAAAGACCAATTGATTTTTAACAATAACCATACTACTACATTTAAAGCACTACCAAATTTTGTGTGCATGTCTTTTCAACTCCATGAAAAGCTGTATGACTTATAAATTATGGGCCTGATCCTGTGAGAAGTTGAGACCCCTCAACCCTCTGAGGTTGCTCAGCACCTCTCAGGAGACATTTGTCCCCTTAGTTGATGAGGCTTTTGGAGAGCTCCATAAAATAATCAGGAACAGAAGATAGCTTTATGTAGGGTTGCTATGCAGAAAACATAGCAAAATGGGAATAGTTGGTGGACATAGATGTTTCACACCCTGATCTCTCAATAAGTTCCATGTGGCGGGATCCATGCACCTGCACAAAGCCCCACTGAAGTCAGTGGGGTTCCATGTAGGTGCTGGGGGTTGCCTGCATGGAGCTCATTGCAGGATCAGGGCATTAATTTCACTTGAGATAGACTTGTATAATGGAATTCATAGGTGGAGTTTTGGCTTGGCCCCTTACAAAGAGCAGGCCATTCTAGACTTGAACTTTGTGGGTGCTCGAATGTGGTGGTTTAGTATAAGCCAATCTTTGTTTTAACTGGTTGTTCCCTACATTTCCTACTCAAATTTACATAAAAGACACTTCCTAAGTCACCCCTGCTGAATGTCAGCTCTTGGTTTACTGTTCAGTTCTAAACTTGACTCAGTTGTTACTGTTGTGCCTGTAGTGTAGAGGCCTCCCAGCATTAGTTATAAATTCTTAAGGGGTACTGTAACTTGGCCATCAAAAATCACTTTTAGCTGAGGTGTTAGCCCCTGCGAGCCAACTTCTTGTGTGTATGGTGGGGGGAGGGGATCTCAAAATTAGCCTTTTTGGCCACTGCTGTTCATTAAGCAGAAGTTTCCATGTAACTATCCACAGAGATTCCAAGATCTCTTTCTTGGGTGCTAACAGCTAATTTAGAACCCATCATTGTATGTGTATAATTGGGGTTGTTTTTTCCTGTGTGCATTACATTTCACTTATCAATGTTTAATTTCATCTGCCATTTTGTTGCCCAGTCACCCAGTTTTGTAAGATCCCGCTGTAATGCCTCACAGTCTGCTTTGGACATAACTATCTTGAATAATTTAGTATTGACTGCAACTTTGCCACTTCACTGTTCACGGTGGAAAAAGCTAGAGAGAGAGTTTTTGGGGGGAATCTGGTGTTGACTAAAAAGGGTTAGGGTTGTATGCTAAGAAACTATTCTTTTGTTTCTGGTTCCTCTTGTATTTGGAGAAGCAGGACCTCGTATATTCCTTGTAAATAAATAAGATTGCATCAAATACTAGACTCCGTCAATTTCCATTCCTAACTGGAATATCCCCAAGGCCCTAAACTTTGACTAGCCAGTCAGATCAAAAACATGCAACAGTATTTTAACTTTCAGATTGCTGTGCTGGCCCAAATAGGTCCTTTTCCCCCTATCAATATCTAAGGGCTGAATGGTACATACTGACACTCTGAAAACAACCATTAAAGTCAACTGGATGATGAAACCATTCTCTCAACAGTCATTAGTAGATGTACGTGATAGATGCAATGGATTAAAAGATGTTATGCCTATGGCCTACCAGCTAAACAATGTACTTTTGTACAGATCATAACACCTTTAAAAGGTTTCTTTCCCTTTGTCAAGAAATACAACTGTCCAACCCTTATAAAGCTTGAATCATATCTCATACAAAGTCTCAACAAAGCTTTACAAATATGTTGGTGGATCTGAATACTTGACATGGGCTGACATTGGGGGGGAAATGCAAGAATTTACAACCTTGATCTTCTGGATGAAACTTGTCTGCTTTTTCCAGTGGACATTTCAGTTGAAAGTACCTTCAAGTTCTGTTTCTTTCACACGAAGGCTGGGCCAGAATAGCAATGACGATTTCAATGACTTTTTATTTCATTTTTTTCTATTATTTCTTTTTCCATAGGAAAGAACGTCTTTAAATCTGTGTTTGGATTTATGGTAAGCAAATAGTTTTATATTTTTTCTTTTGATTGTAAAAGTAAACCAAACATAATTTTAGCTCTTTAGAAATTCCTTATTTTATGTCTGAAAGTTGCCAGACAACTGAATAAGTCAACAAGCATTTTCTTGGTGACTTACAATGCAATGAATGATGGTTCTGAGAAGTTTTATAAAAGAACATTATTTTTTTAACACAAATAAATTAAAATTAATTCCCAATCTGAGGCTGTCTCTATACTAGCCTCTTTTTTTATTTTTTTTATTTCCCACCATATTCGTAGCTAGTGTAACTCCCTTGCTAATAGCAACATTGGAAACACTAGTACAGACAAAGCTCTTGATGGCTACTAATACTTTAACCACTGTATTGTCTAATCCTGCTCAGAAGTCTGCCCAACACAAAGACTAAACCACCGCTAGCTGCCAGCAGGTTGTCAACATGAGTATATCTTCACTTGAAAGTTTTGTTGTGTTTTGACATGTGTTTACTAACACTGTAATGTAGGTGGGACACAAGCGTTTGTTCCAGGATTTTGTTTGTTCTAAGGATGTTTTGTTCCAAGGCTGTAGCATATGTCCTGCTGTATGTATAATGGAATGGATCAGCTAGTGCCCTGCATGCTGAACTGCCCCCCTTACAACTTTTTCAGTTTTTCAGCTTATAGGTTTTGTATTTTGTAGGGAGAGATGAAACAATTATGACTGCAAAGGTGCAATATGGGCTATGGGGAGCATTAATCCAATGCCAGGAGATACCAGAGGGACCATCCAGACAGCAGTGCATTGGAAAATCCCCAAGGCAGATGCACTTCCTGTTCCAGTAAAGTATGGAGGACTCATGCTGTATCTGTAGGACTTAACCAGTTTGTTACACTCACTGCTGTCTGGCAGATGCCAGACCCACGTCTCTCCGGAGTATTTCACACACTTGCGTGAGATATTAATTTTCGTGGGAGCAAGGTGTTGAAGGGAAAATGTGTCATGTTGTATGCCTAACACTTATTATTAACATCTAAGATGGCAGCAGCAAACATATCGGAAGTAGGTCGGGCATGTCAAATACTCAGTATATCCCCAGGTCTTCCAACATGTCTGTGATTATGTGCCTGCCTTGAACAAGCTAGGATTAAAGAGAGGGTGGAGTTGGTGCACACACACAAAAATTGTTTCCTATGTCTGTGTTCACACACACAAAAAATAGCAAATTGAAACATTTCCAAAAAAGACAGGTGTGCAAATTCTTCCTTCTGAGAGGAGGTGTGATGCTGTTTAAACTGCTGCTTTTAAGCCGGGTTCATTTCATCACTTTTCAGAATGTAAATATTATGTTTTTAATGAAAGCAGCTGCAGGACATCTGAGAACAAGAGTGTTATCATCAGATCAGAATATCGCAGCCCAGGCTGCAGTGACCCCATAAATCAGGCAACATTCACCACTTGATGCATTTATTTTTGAATGTATATTTAACTGCACAGTTTACAAAAAAAACCCCAAAAATATGTGCCTGTACATTTGTGACCATTGTACCTCTGCTTTTTGT
Organism: Emys orbicularis; assembly: GCF_028017835.1. Taxonomy (NCBI): domain Eukaryota; kingdom Metazoa; phylum Chordata; order Testudines; family Emydidae; genus Emys; species Emys orbicularis. The sequence continues at coordinate 119,928,514 of NC_088685.1, read as the reverse complement.
CAACGTAATAGAGATGTGAATACATGATGAATAATGCAGCTCTAGTTGCCCAATTTATTGGGCAAAGCCTGATTTATTAGTCTTACTCCATGTTCATTCTATATGGGCAGATACTGGGGAGCCTGTGGGAAAAGGGAAGGCAACAGGGAGTGGGGTGTTGACTGTGATCAGTATATAAAATAAATTAACTATTCATGGATGGTGAAATGTTGTGGGAAGAAACAACTTCAGCTTTTGTTTCCAGAAAGAGTATTCTCATAGCAAATGCTACAGGCAGTGTTGTATTTATAAATGGACAAATAAAAAACATGGTGAATTATGTAGGGCAGACTGAGAAATTATATATCGACAGGTATGCACTTAATTGCACTCATTTTTGCTGGTATAATTTTAAAATGTTAACATAAAAAAATTGCATAAAGATATTAGAGAAGTTAATGTGCAGAAGCATTTCATAGCTCTTATCACAGTTATTTCTTTACAAATTGCAATTTAATTCTATCACATGGCACATGGCAATTTAAAAAACAGGCATCCAATATACTTGTTGGCACTGGGCTATTACTCTGATGGGCACTTTTTAAATATGTGATGTGAATAATGAAATTATCTAATAAAAGGTGTCCCAGTTAAACAGATGTGAAAACCTACAAGTTAAATACCTTACATAAAATCAGTTCCTAACACCATGTCCTAATTAAGCAAATGTTCCTATTAGCTAGACCCTGGTTAAATGGAACCAACTGTATTATTTTTTAATGCTTTTACCTACAGTAGTACTACCAAATGTGTAAATCCATTAAGATACAATATAATCTCAATATAGTATCTGAGAGGATGTGAAAGCTTTTAAAAATAGCCATGATTTAGATGTCTTCATCAGTCTGATAGTAACCAGATAGAGAAGAAAAGGGTAAGAGAACAAGTAAAGAATGCTTGATCTAAGCCTTTGGATCAGAAGCTGATTGTCTGTGGAGGTCAGGGAAGGATTCACCACCACCAGTGCAAAACATGGCATAACTGATATTAGGGAAAGGTGGGGAGGGTTTATTTTCTTCTAAAGTAGCAGATACACCTCTACCCCAATATAACGCTGTCCTCGGAAGCCAAAAAATCTTACCGCATTATAGGTGAAACCGCATTATATCGAACTTGCTTTGATCTGCCAGAGTGTGCAGCCCCGCCCCCCTGGAGCGCTGCTTTACTGCGTTATATCTGAATTCGTGTTATATCGGGTCGCGTTATATCGGGGTAGAGGTGTACCAGCAAAGGCAAGTTATCATGTAAGAAGAACCAGTGATCTGATCCAGTACTGGCATTTCATATGCTCATATTTAGTGTTCCATACCCACCTAGGAGAGAATAGTACCCAAGTTTTTAATGGTATTACTTAAAAAACAAATATCTAGATGAAATTAAATTCGTTTTTCTCTACTGCTGGAAAAGTTGAGTGGAGTTAACTCCTGGCAGTCTATTCTGATGTCAGAATGTCATCACTGCTATGCGATACTGTGACGCCTGAGATCAATAATGAAAAGAAAGAACTAAGTTTCATACATCCTTTTGATATTAATATTAACAAATAGATTTTAGATTTTAAGACCTACATATTATTATCTCATAAAAGGGAGATGTGAACTGGTTTGGATTTTAAAGTCTCAGGGTTATGTTAGATCTTTCAAATTTAGTAAGATTTTTTTATTTTAAACCGTCACGAATCAGGAGTTATTCAAAAAGTTTTCTACATGATAAGATATGAATATGTGCAATCACAACCGGCGATGGGCAAATATTTGTCTGTATGGGTTGAATGCATATCTAAAAATCTCAATCTGCTTTGATCTAGACAGAAATCCAGCAAGGAAATGGGAAGAGGCTTTCTCACCAGACTTTTGGTAAAAGAATCAGTCCAGCTGGGTCAGCAGTATCTCATGAAGTATTCCAGTAGTTCACCACTGGGCCCAGTGAGAACCAGGAAGTAAGAAAAAGGGGTGTGTTGGGGAGGGGGGAACAAGGAAGGCAATTCTATCTGCTCCCATAGATTTAGTTTCCACCTTTGTCATGATGACTCACAAATCTATCCCGACCTCTCCCCTGTCTTTCATGTCACCTAGGCTTTCCTTGGTGTCCTCTTCAAATTTTTCTATTTTTCTTCCTCCACCACACCTTGCAGGATCTTGCCAAATCATGCAGCTTCATACTATCTCTGAAATCTGTTCTCACAGCTAATCTCCTGATTCAGGCTACGACTGTTTCTTGCCTCAACTCCTGCAACTTCTTCCTTTCTACATATGACCAGACAGACTTGTATAGTAGGTCTTAAAGTCTGTACTTATACAAGGACTTGCAGTATCCTGCTATTTGGAGAGACCTTCATTTATTTCAGAGGAACAAGAGTGGTGAAATTGACAGAGTATATAGTTTGCAACCTTGTGAGAGTTCACTGAAACTGAATGGCTCTGTGCTCTTCCCAAACGGAAAAAAAAAAAAAAAAAAAAAAGTAAAGAAGAGACTAAGGTGATGTCAACCCTTTTCACAGTACAGGCTGAGTTTTGGGTGCCTCCACCTCGCTGCACAACCATATAACACCAGGTCTGACTCTGAGCTATAGTGAATGGGAGATAGAAATGATTTCATATCATCTGTGAGAACTGTGCACAAGTGATAGAACTCAGCATTACTACTCTTGACACTGCACCTTTACAAGGGAAACAAACCACATGTCTTGAGTCTAACTATACTGCAGGATCCCTGCAGTTATTGCTGACCTCCCAGAAAAGGAAAGCAAAAGCTGGTCAATCAATGTCCTCCTCATTGAGTTCCCAGTAGAGGATTTTTGTTCGGGGAGAGTTTTCCATTCTGACCTTCCTTCTGTTTCTGCTATTGTAACAACTATCGAGGCCTTCAAATTGGAATTAGGGGTAATTCCTAATTAAAGGATTTATTATTTATATTACAGTAGTTCCTAAAGACCCCAAACACTTTGTTGTGCTAAGCACTGTACATACATGTAGTAAAACAGTCCCTGCCCCCAAAGAACTTACAATCTAAACAGACGGGAAACAGAAACACCAGAGAGGTAAAAAGACTCGCCAAAGGTCACAGAGTAGGTTGTTAGAAGAGGTTGGAATAGAATCCAAGTCTCCTGAATGCCACTCCAGGACCCTATCCACTCATTACCTGAAGGCACAGCTTGTGGCCTGGGCTGGGATCATCCCCTCAAGCCTCTCAAAAAGTGAGAAATTACATGTAGAACAGGCTTACAAAAGTGCCTTCCTTTAGCCATCCTCCTTACTGCCCTTAAAAAAAGCACCAGATTTTAACAAAAAGAAAATTAGGTAATTTTCAAAGGAACAAGCCCTGGAGCTAGTAGTCAGCCTCAGCATCCAAGCTACATGCCGGGGATCTCTGGAGGAGCCAGGGAAATGGAATTTGATTCCTGGGCCACAAAGAGGAAGCCTCAGGGCTGCAGTACATCCTGCTGTTATAGGCCTAACTGCCTGTGTTGCTCCGCAGCCGAGAATGGTAGTTGTCGGTCTACTCATTCCTCTTTTTTCCTGTCTCCAATAAACTTGTAGCTGGAGTGCAGGAAGTACCAAGAAGAGCTCTGTGGGGCACAGGGTTTGTGGTGGGCTATATATTCCAATCAGTGCTGCAGAGTTGGAAGAGAAGAGTAAGTCACAAACAATTTATTGTAGCTTTTTAAGTTAAGTTATTCAAGTCGTCTTCTCAGACCTTGGACTGACCAATCAGTACAGGATAATAAAGAGACAATCGTATACATCAGAAATTCAAAGACCCAACTGACTGCTCTCCTGTTGGACTTGTTTATCATGTTACTTTCATAGACAGCCACTCCCCTCCTTGACTCATTCATTAAGTCAAGTTGTTACTCGAATCATAATTGAAAAGGGCAAGGACCAGATGAGATGACTTGTTTGCATCATCCTCTCTCACCCCTCCTTGTAGCCTGTAAACATTTGGAAGCCATTTTTGGCCTAAGTTTGGGTCAGCTGATGTTTGTCTGTCATCCACTGATTAGACAGATTCTGTTAGGGAGCACAACTCTGTTACTATAATGATACAGTACTATGCACTTCTTTAGAGCCTTGTCTATGAGAATCAAAAACATCTTGCACTTATCAGTGAACTGCATTTCACAGAACCCCTGTAATGTAGGTTGGTGGTGTTATTCCATTTTACAGAGGAGGAAACTGGCACAGAGATCAAGTGAGTTACCCCAGGTCATGTGACATTGCCAGGTATATCATACAACTCTCCTGACTCCCTGTGCCATAAGTATGTAAAATGTGAAGGCTTCTCAGTTTGGTTTCCTTTGCTAACAAAACAGTTGGGTACTAGGATGAGGAAGGTCAATGTCAATTTAATCCATGGTAAATGAATTCATGGTCAAATTTCTATGGTTGCGTAGTGGACATTGTACGGAAAAATTCCTAAGAAGTCATAGCACGTAGTAGAGGATGAAGTACTATTTGTGAGCAGTGGCACCGAGACGTGAAATTTTTGTTTATGCTTAGTGGGCATATTCCAAGCAAGTCAGTGCATATTTGGCAAATTACTGTACTTATCTCTGCATCATGGCATATTTTTAAGTCCCGCTTGAGGTAGATCCTCAGTTTCCTTAAAGAAGTTTTGAAGATTCCTCTCCCCACCATTTTTCAGAGTTTAGACATTCATCTACGTAGAATGTCAGCTCTTCGGGGGCAAGAACTGCTTTTTGTTCTCTGTATGTACAGCACCTAACACAATGGGGTCCTGGTCTATGACTGGGGCTCCTAGGCACTACTGCAATACAAATAATTAACAGTCACCCACATTTCCCATGTGACAGCCACTATCCATTCCCTTCCATCCTGCAAAAGGACCAGGGAAGGATGAAACTACTGAGACTAAGATTCTGGCGGAATTAGGCCATAGTGGTTTAAACTTGCAATGTAGTTCTATAAATCCTTGAAGATTCAGAAGTTAGTTGTCTGAACCTGGAATCATCTAGTGCCAAACACTGGTCACACTGCAATTTGCTGTTGGTTCAGATCAGTTCCACAACCAATTAGTAGGGACATTGAATACGAATCTATTCCTTGAGGATATGACACAGAATTAAAAGATGATTTAATTAGATGTCATGGCTTCTGCATTTCTTTTTCTGCACAAGCTTCTCTACCTAGGGTTGCCACCTGTCCATGTTTTGGCTTTTGTGTCCGGGTGCCATTTAGGGTTACCAGGTGCCCAGTTTTTGACTGGGAAGTCCAGTTGAAAAGGGGACCAAGCAGTTTCTGGTCAGATGTACTGACCGGACACCAAAAGTCTGGTTACTCCGGGGCGGGGGAGGCACCCGGTCATTAACCCGCACCAGCCCCTGCTCAGTCAGGGCTACCTCCAACCTGCAGGCAGGCTCCTTGTCAGGTGGCAGCAGCTGTCGTCCCAGCCCAGGAGCAGAGGTAGCCCAGCTGGTGCAGGGAGGGAGGTGGAGACAATCCAGCAAGCAATGGGGAGAGAGGACGAGAGGAGCGAGTAATGGGGTGGAGTCTTGGGGGAAGAGGCAGAGCAGGGGGCATGCTCCGGGGTCTGGTTACCTTACCAGTAATTAGAAATGTGGCAACCCAGCTCTACCAGCCAATGTTTGTGAATGAATGTCTGTTAAAGGTGGACCCTAAAACAATAGTTTGACTTCCATTTTGGAAACGTGTTTTTTTCTTTTTCTTTTGAGTTCATGAATAAGAAATGCTATCAGAGTGGAAATTGTTATTCATTCTTCTTGGCAAGTGACTGACTTCTGAATGAATTCAGGGTGCTTACCTATTTGATCTGTTCCGTTTAAAAAAAAAGTTATAATGCTGTTAATTCACATTCTGGTACTGAGATATTGTGAGAACAATCTTACTTATGTGCCATCTCTTACTAGAGAGACAAGGTGGGTAGAGAGACAAGGTTTACTGGACCAACTTCTGTTGGTGAAAGAGACAAACTTTTGAGCTACACAGAGCTCTTCTTCAGGTCTGGGAAAGGTACTCAGAATGTCACAGCTAAATACAAGGTGGAAAAGATAAGAAGTTAACAAATGTTGCAAGAGACCATTCAAGGTGAAGTGGGTAGTTAACACCTCTTCAGTCATAGGATAAAGGAGGTGTAGTGGGTTACAGATTGTTGTTCTGAGTCATAAATCCAGTGTCTTTACTGAGTCCATGATTTTTACTGTCTAGCAAAATTATGAAAGGAAGCCCCCAGGCTTATCTTTTGAAGGTGATGTGCAGGTTTCCTTTGAGAATAAGGACTAAGAGGTCAGATATGGAACGACTGTTTTGTGAAAAGTGTTTGCCCATGGATATTAGGGTGTTTTTGTCTTTTATTATTTTTCTGTGTGAGTTCATGTGAGAGCATGGTGAGTGTCCGTTTTCACCCACATAGTGGTTATTGGGGGATTTAGTGCACTGGATGAGGTACCCCACTTGTTCTGATAGGCATGTGTAGGACCCATGGATCTTGAAAAGTATGGTGTGTGTGTGGGGGGGGGTTGTTATGGTAGGGTCTGGTACTGCTTGGAGTTGGTGTGTACTGGTCTGCGGGGAGCTTACTTCCAATGATGAGGTTGGCAAGGTTGGGGGGTTGTTTGAAGGTCAGAAGAGAGGTTTGAGGAAAGATGTCTTTCAGGATGTGGTCCTCATCCAGTAAGGGTTGTAATTGTTTAATGATACTGTCAGGCTATCTAGAGTGGCTCACGATGGTGAGTGCCAATCTCTGGGCAGACTGTCAAGAAACAGGGCATAAATCGCAAACTGGTTGTGTATTCTATACCTAGATTGCATCAACCAAGTAATAAGTGTGAACTCCTCAAGCATTATAGCAGCCTTAACATGGAGTCACAGACCGTCCCCTTGGGCACTGTGGTCTATCTTGCCACCCAGGCAAACTTGCCTTTGTGATAGATGGTCCCTTACACACCACAAATCACAACCATATCCGGGTTACACCCAGTCCCAAAGGACCAGTCACTTACCCCATGTCAAATGTACCTCATATCTCAAACACAACGCTTGTAGCCAATCCTATAATACTAACAAAAGATTTATTAGCTAAGAAAAATAAATAAGAGAGTTATTTACAAGGTTAAAGCAGGTAAACATACACACACACATGAGATACAGTCTTAGGTATGTCTACACTACAAAATTAGGTCAATTTTATAGAAGTTGAACTTTAGAAAGCAATTTTATACAGTCGATTGTGTATGTCCCCACTAAGCGCATTAAGTTGGCGAAGTGCATCCTCAATACCATGGCTAGCATCGACTCATGGAGTGGTGCACTGTGGGTAGCTATCCCACAGTCCCTGCAGTCTCCGCTGCCCATTGGAATTCTGGGTTAAGCTCCCAATGCCTGATGGGGCAAAAACATTGTCGCAGATGGTTTTGGGTATCTGTTGTCAGTCTCCCCTCCCTCCCTCTGTAAAAGCAACAGCAGATAATCATTTTGTGCCTTTTTTCCTGGGTTACCCATGCAGACGCCATAGCATGGCAAGCATGGAGCCCGCTCAGCTCACCGCTGCTGTTGTGAGCATAGGAAACACCTCGTGTGTTATCCTGCAGTATGTGCAGAACCTGGCTAGGAACCGCCAGCACGAGGATGATTGTGAGGAGGACATGAAAGACTTTCCTGAAAGCACGGGATGTGGCAATTGGGACATCATGGTGGCAGTGGAGCAGGTTGATACAGTGGAATGCCGTTTCTGGGCCCAGCAAACAAGCACAGACTGGTGGGACCGCATAGTGTTGCAGGTATGGGATGATTCCCAGTGGCTGTGAAACTTTTGCATGCACAAGGACACTTTCCTGGAACTTTGTGAGTTGCTTTCCCCCGCCCTGAAGTGCAGGAATACCAAGATGAGACCTGCCCTGACACTTGAGAAGCGAGTGGCAATAGCCCTGTGGAAGCTTGCAACACCTGACTGCTACCGGTCAGTCGGGAATCAATTTGGAGTGGGCAAATCTATTGTGGGGGCTGCTGTGATCCAAGTAGCTAAAGCAATCACTAACCTTCTGCTAGCAAGGGTAGTGGCTCTGGGAAATGTGCAGGTCATAGTGGATGGCTTTGCTGCAATGGGTTTCCCTAACTGTGGTGGAGCGATAGACGGAACGCATATCCCTATCTTGGCACCGGACCACCTTGCCAACCAGTACGTAAACTGCAAGGGGTACTTCTCAATGGTGCTGCAAGCACTGGTGGATCACAAGGGATGTTTCACCGACATCAACATGGGATGGTCAGGAAAGGTGCATGACACTCACATCTTTAGGAACTCCAGGCTGTTTGAACAGCTGCAAGAAGGGACTTACTTCCCAGACCAGAAAATTACTGTTGGGGATGTTGAAATGCCAATAGTTATCCTTGGAGACCCAGCCTACCCCTTGCTCCCATGGCTCATGAAGCCATACACAGGCAGCCTGGACAGTAGTCAGGAGCTGTTCAACTATAGGCTGAGCAAGTGCAGAATGGTGGTAGAATGTGCATTTGGACGTTTAAAAGCTCGCTGGCACTGGTTAGACCTCAGCGCAATCAATATTCCCATTGTTATTACTGCTTGCTGTGTGCTCCATAATATCTGTGAGAGTAAGGGGGAGACGTTTATGGCGGGGTGGGAGGTTGAGGCAAATTGCCTGGCGGCCCATTTTGAGCAGCCAGACACCAGGGCGATTAGAAGAGCACAGCTAGGCGTGCTGCGCATCAGAATGGCTTTGAAAACCAGTTTCGTGACTGCCCAGGTTATGGTGTGACAGTTGTGTGTGTTTCTTCTTGATGTAAACCCTCCCCCTTTGTTGATTTTAATTCCCTGTAAGCCAACCACCCTCCCCCTTTCGATAACAGCTGGCAAAGGAAATAAAGTCACTATTGTTTTGAAACCATGCATTTTTTATTCATTAAAAAAAAAAAGTGAGATAACTGACAAGGTAGCCCGGTTGGGGTGGGGGAGGAGGGAAGGACAAGGCCACATTGCCTATTGTAGCCACAATATAAATCAAAACTGTTTGAATGACAGCCTTCTGTTGCTTGGGCCATCCTCTGGAGTGGAGTGGCTGGGTGCCCAGAGCCTCCCATCCCCCGCATTCTTGGGCGTCTGGGTGAGGAGGATATGGAACTTGGGGAGGAGGACAGGCGGTTACACAGTGGATGCAGTGGCGGTCTGTGCTCTTGTTGCCTTTCCTGCAGCTCCACTAGACGCTTGATCATGTCCGTTTGTCCCCCATTAGCCTCAGCATCTCCTCCTGTGTGTTCTGATCACGCTCACTGAATGCTTTCGTGGCCTCTGCCACCATGCCCTGTCAGTGCGGGAGGACTGCATGAGCTCGGAAAACATGTCATCATGAGTGCGTTTTTTTCGCCTTCTAATCTGTGATAACCTCTGTGACAGAGATGATAGGGGGAGCGTAGAAACATTTGCACCTGCAGGGGGATAAAAAGGGAGAGTAGAATTTAAGATACATTTCTGAGAACAAAAGGGAGACTCTTTCACAGTGAATCAAGCAATTCACAGCAGACAGCACATGTGCTTTAGGTACAAGGTCACATTTTGCCTTTTATATTGAGCGCCTGTCAGTATGGTGACACATCACACATGGCTGGGCAACAGAATTCGGTTTCCAGGCAGCCATGATAAGCCAAAGGGTACACGGGGTTGGCTTCTTCCACCTTCATAACATGTGGGAATGGTTTCAAACTGCATCGCCCTCCTTTCCCAGAGCAAGCAATGCTGGGTTTGCCATTTAAAAGGAGGAGCTGCGGTTTTTGGGTGGATGTGCAGCACACTCTTCCCCCCACCCCACCGTGTGGCTAGTCCCTTCACCCTTCCCCCCCACTGCGTGGCTATTCTCAGGGATGATCCCTTTTAGCCAAGTGGAAACAGCCCAGCATGAACGGGGTCCTTTTACTGTTACCTTACAAAAATTTCCCTATTTCAACCAGGTGACCATGAATGATATCACTCTCCTGAGGCTAACAAAGGAAGATATAGACTGAATGTTGCTTGAATGTGACCAAAACCCAGGACCATTCGCTGCCATGCTTTGTGCTGCAGTCATTCCAGACTACTTGCTACTGGCTTGGCGTGGTAAAGTCTCCTACCGTGGAGGATGAAATAAGGCAGCCCTCCCCAGAAACCTTCTGCAAAGGCTTTCAGAGTACCTCCAGGAAAGCTTCATGGAGATGTCCCTGGAGGATTCCCACTCCATCCCCAGACACGTTAACAGACTTTTCCAGTAGCTATACTGGTCGTGAATGCATCCCAAGTCTTCAGGGCAAATCAAACATTAAACACAATTGCTTTTAAACCCTGTAGTGTAGTTACAAATGTGCACTCACCAGAGGTGCCTTCTTCGCCTTCAGGGTCCGGGAACCCACCTTGAGAGGGTATTGGCTCCAGGGTGATGAAAAGGTCCTGGTTGCCAGGGAGAATGGATTCTCTGCTTGCCTGCTGCGCATTCTCCTCCTCCTCCTCATCCACAAAATCCTCCTCCCTGTTGTGTGAGACTCCCCCCTTGCAGGTGTCCATGGACAGTGGTGGGGTACTGGTAGGGTCCCCCCCAGAATGCCATGCAGCTGATCATAGAAGCAGCATGTAAGGGGCTCTGACCCGGAGCGACCGTTTGCCTCCTTTGTCTTTTGGTAGGCTTGCCTGAGCTCCTTAACTTTCACGTGGCACTGCTGTGTGTCCCTGTTGTAGCCTGTCTCCACCATGCCCTGTGCGATTTTGGCATATATATTAACATTTCTTCTGCTGGATCGGAGTTTTGCCTGCACAGATTCTTCTCCCCATACAGCAATCAGATCCAGTGTCTCCCGTTCGGTCCATGCTGGAGCTCGTTGGCGATTCTGGGACTGCATGGTCACCTGTGCTGCTGAACTCGCCACACCGACCAAACAGGAAATGAAATTCAAAATTTCCCGGGGCTTTTCCTCTGTACCTGGCTAGTGCATTGGAGTTCAAAGTGCTGTCCAGAGCAGTCACATTGGAGCACTCTGGGATAGCTCCCGGAGGCCAATACTGTCGAATTGCATCTGCACTACCCCAAATTTGACCCAGCAAGGTCGATTTTAGTGCTACTCCCCTCGCCGGGGTGGAGTACAGCCGTCAATTTTAAGAGCCCTTTAGGTCGATGGAACGGGGTTGGATGTGTAGACCCATTGCTTATAAAATCGACCTAACGCGGCTAAATTCGACCTAACCTCGTAGTGTAGACCAGGGCTTAGGTTCCTAAAGGTGGTAGTAGCTGCTATAATATGCAGGGCAAGCCAAGCAGCTTGGGGATCCTTTGCTTATGCCTAGAAATATTGCCCTCTCCGAATTCTAAGCAGCATAGTTATGATAATTCCTCCTTGACAGGGATTTTTATGCCCTTCCTTCCCCCAGCGTTCAAGCTGTGATGGGACCAGGGTTTGTGAACTATCCTCTTCATGGGTGTGGGGGAAGCAATTAATAAAGTCTTTCGTTCATTGAAGTTCCACAATGGCTTGTCTGGTGTCTACAGGCCTTCTTTTGTTGGGGAGAAGATGACGGCCCCTTCTGGTAAATTAGAATTTCACACTTGGTAATGCTTCTCCAGTGACTGTGGGGTTTGACAGTTTTAGCAAACACTTTCATTGTTACAAAGCAAACACTTAAATATAACTGTATAACATGGCATACGAATATTATAAGTAATATTAATACATGCAGCATCCTACAATCATTTCATGAAGTTTAAACACATTCTTATAACTCTAAGATCTACTTTAACTATACTAACACAAAGGTCAGACAGACTGGTTTCCAGCTATGCATTTGTCAGTGTTCAGTGAGGGCTAGGCACCTTGGCATGAGCTGGCAGCTGGTCTGTCAGCGGCACAGATACCCTATATGGGTTCCAGTATGGGATAGTAGGTGACAGCTAGAGGTGTGCAGTCAGAGGGTTGTTTTTTTTCTGTATTGAAGAAGGTTCTCTAGGGTATTTGGGTGACCCGTTCCATGATGTGATCTATTTCTCTGGTGGAGTGTCCTTGTTTGATGAAGGTGGTTTTAAGTGTGTTAATGCATAGGTGCCAACTCAATGGGTGCTTCAGGGCTGGAGCACCCACGGGGAAAAAATGGTGGGTGCTGATCACCTACCAGCAGCCCCCCCCATCAGCTCCCCTCCACCACCCCCAGTGCCTCCCACAGATCAGCACCTCCCCCTCCCTCCCCGTGCCTCCCGCTTGCCACAATCACCTATTTCATGGTGTTCAGGAGGCTCTGGGGGGGAGGGGAGGAGCGAGGACGCGGCGTGCTTGGGGGAGGGGGCAGAACTGGGCAAGAAGAGGTGGGGCGGGGTTTTGGGGGAAGGGTGGAGTGGGGGCGGGGTCTGGTGCAGAGCTGGGGGTCGAGCATGCCCCTGGCACTTTGGAAAGTCGGCCCCTGTGTGTTAAGGTGTGTATCCCAGACTTTCTTCTTGGAGCATATTCTGTGGTATCTGAGTGCCTGGCTGTAGATAACAGATTTCTTGATCTGTTTGGGTGGTTACTGGATCTGCAAAGGTAAGAGTGGTGATCTGTTTCTTGTATACAGTTGTCTGTAGGGTTCTATTCTTGAACCTGATCGTGGTGTCCAGGAAGTTGAGGCTAGTGTGGGAGTGTTCTAGAGAGAGTTTGATGGATGGGTGGTAGTGGTTGAAGTTGTGGTGGAAGTGTATGAGGCAGTTTAGGTCATCTGTCCATAGACTCATAGAAACATAGGGGTGGAAGGGACCTCAGGGAATCAAGGCAGGATCAACGGCAAGAGGTATATCATTTTTTGGTGGTACATTTGTCTAAAAATTCTTCAAGAAATCAGTGCTCTATAAATATGTTGTGACACTGGCAAACCAGGTGCCAGCTTATGCCAAGGTCTCCATGCCTCATACTGACAAATACATAGGAGGAATCAGTCTGGTTCACCTGAGTGTTAGTATTGTTAAAATAGGTATTAGAATTATAAAAAGTGCTTAGTGTTTAGACTTTATTAAACGCTTGTAAGTTGCTGCATGCATCAATCTCACTCATAACATCTGTACTCCATATTGAAGATAATATTTAAGTGTTTGTATTATAAGCCTCTGTGACTGTGTAAATCACCAGATAGGAAAGAGACATTATTGGTGGAATTACATTGATTTGCACCTGATGAGGGATGTGTACCATTGACTTTAATATCCACAGTAATACAGTCCAGTGAAGGATCAGGGCTGTAATTTACTTTCTGTTGACAGAGAAATGTAGGCCCATCAGGGCAGGGACTTTCTCTTACTATGTGTGTGTACAGTGCCCAGCGCAAGGGGGCTAGAGCTTGGCTGGGCCTCTTGATGTTACCCTAATACAAATAATAATATAGTAGGCTTTATTTTTTAAAAATTCTATAACAGGGATATAATTCTCTATTTTTCCATAAGGATTAGTTCCAGGTACAGTGCTTCCTAGAATGATAGTATTCATAGATCCCTAGAATTTAAGGCCAGAAGGAATCATCTTGTCTGACCTCTGAATATCACAGGTCATTAAATTTCATCCAGTTATCCCTGTGTTGAGCCCAATAATTTGTGTTTGGCTAAGGTATATCGTCTAGAAAGGCATCCAGTCTGGATTGGAAGACATCAAGAAATGGAGAATCCATCACTTCCCTCAGTAGTTTGTTCCAGTGGTTGATCATCCTCGCTGTTAAAAATATGTGCCTTCTTTTCGATTTGAATTTGTCTGGCTTCAGCTTCTAGCCATCCGTTTTTGTTATGTCTTTCTCTGCTATACTAAAGAACCCTTTAATATCTGGTATTTTCTCTCCATGAAGGTACTTATACACCATAATTGCATCACTTCTCAATCTTATTTGTACTTGGAGCTCATGTTCAGTTGCTTGTCCACGATGATCAGTGCTTTCCAGGATATCTATTCTGTAGGTAGGGCCTGCGTTCCTTATACCAAGATGAATGACTTTGCATTTGGTTGCATTAAAACACATTTTATTTGAATGGGCCCAGCTTACCAAATGGTCCAGATCACTCTGTATGACTGCCCTGTCTTCATCATTATCTATCACTCCACCAATCTTTATGTCATCTCTAAGTTTTGTGACTTTATATTTACTTCCAGATCACTGATAAAAATATTGACTAATGCTAGGGTTAATGCCAATCCCCGCAGAACCCCTGTAGGAACACTCCCATGGGATTATGATTCCCAGTTTTTGAGATCTGTCAGGTAGCCAGTTCTTAATCCATTTAATGTGCTCTATTAGTGTTGTATAGAGCTAATTTTTTAATCAGAATGTCTTGCAGTATGATAATGAGCCCAATTTCAACTGACCAGGACAGTCAGGCCAAGGCTCAGTCTGGTGAAGTACTGAGTGCCCTCAATTATGCCTGACTTCAGTCGGTGTCACAGGATCTCACGGGAGTGTTCAGCACCTTTCAGGATTGAGCCCTGCTTCGTAGCAGGGCTGTTGCCTGCAGAAGATAGTGTGGCAGGTTTCAACACTGAGTATAGCTATCAAATGGAGGGTTCTGCTAATGGGTTAAATCTAATTTCAGTGTCTGGATATCCGTTGGCAGATAACTAGTTGGATAATAATTGTCCTGTGTGTGGAGGAGGCACCGAAAGATTAGAATTTCTCTTCATTCACTTTTACTGATTTTTGCGGCCACTTGCGTATAAGCCCTAGAAACAGATGTCCTTAAAGTTTGTGTTTTGGCTACTTTTGGAGTGTCTGCCATAAGCTCTCTCTGACTTGGGAACACAGAGTTTAACTGTCCTTATTCAGCATGACTGACACAGTATTGTCAACAAACAAGCTTCCACTGAACAGTACATTACAGAAGGAAAATGTAAACATTATATAAATGTTGTGCAAATGGTCTGGTGATAGTATTAATAATCTTTATTGTTGTGGGCCAAGAAGTGCTTAGGTCTGTGAAGTGTTTAGGTATAGTGAAGCATAGAATCAATTATTAGAGCTGGTCTCGGCTTTAAAAATCATCACCCTGTACATCCATAATGGCATTTTATGAAGCATAGGCGGTTTGGTTAGAGCAGTGGAAAACCTTGGATGAAAGGTGCCATACAAATACAAAGCCTTATAGTGCAGCAATTACTGAACTAAATGTTCCCCTGTGTCTTCCTGTACATCAGCATGTTGGCCTTTTATCAGTGACATGGATTTTCCACATGACTTTATTTTGGTTTGTAAAATGTGTCTGTGTATAGAACTGCTGTAAAGTAACCTATTTACCTCCAGAAGCATTAAACCATACAGTAAACTGCTTGCCACAGTGAAAACCTGCAGACAGATGTTTCCTAATGAACAGTGAGTGTTGTTGCCAGTTCCATGTGAACAGCTTAAATAAGAACTTTTCAAAACAATACCCATTTTGTGGATGGCTTCCCCAAAGTAGCAAATGTCTCCACCAAAAGCAGAGAGCTTCCTGGCAGAATGTGGGGATGTGACAGCTGTTGGAGCAAATGTTCCCATTACTTAAATGTGTGTTCATGCACCCACAATAGGGTTTTTTTTAAAAGACCACCCAAATATATTGGGATTTCAAAAGGCAAAAGAGGGAAAGGAAGTATCTCAGTAGGATCCTTTATATACTGTAGCTGAGAGATCCTTCTTGTGGTAATTCAGTAAAAATGTTGCAAAAGTAAAAATGTCTCTTCTACTGTATTTCTATAATTATTGATCTGGAAGCTGAATGAGAAGATAGTTGCCTTGGGGCAAAGCACACTTGCCGAGTGGAAGAGTTGATTCTGTAGCTCGGTAGACCCTTGGTAGAATGGGCCTGATTTTTAGAGGTACTGCATACCTCCAGGTTCCATTGACTTCAGATGGTGGCATGGGTGCCCAAGCAGCGGTTCAGGAAAGCAGACCCTAATTTTTTTTTAAAGGAATGCCATCAACTTAAAATGCATACGGTGTAAACAAACACGTCTTTAAGGTGTTATTGCTGACATAGGTATATTATTACTACAGAACAAAATTCAAAAATCCAATTTACTTGTCATGATCTGTGCTTTTTGTTTATTTTATGTATTTATCTCATCTTGGCTCCAGAAAATCAATGAAGTCAACTTGTTTATAGTAATTCTCCCAGCAGCAAGGTAGGAGGGTCCCAGAGCTTGGGCTTCAGCCCGAGCCTGAATGTCACCACTGCAGTTAAGCAGCCCCTTAGCCTGAGCCCTGTGAGCCCAAGTTAGCTGGCGTGGCCCAGCTGCAGGTGTCTAATTGCAGCATAAACTGACCCTTTGCCTCTCAGTGCCTCAGATCCCCCTCTGTAAAGAGCAATACTAATACTTCCCTACCTTACAGGGGGGTTGTGAGGAAAACTACATTAAAGACTGTGAAGCGCTTTGCGATCTACTGATGAAAAGTGCTATATAAGAGAATGGTATTATTATTATTATTATACACACTAGCTTCACACACTGTCTAGTTATGTGAAACGTAGACCCAATGATTAGAGCTGGTTAGAACATTTTTAACTAAATGAAAATATGCTGTTTCGTCAAAGCAAAATGTTTCATGGAGATGTCTTGATTTTGGAAAAGTTTTCATCTGGAAGGTGAAGTCCAGGGCTTACTGGTCACTTCTGAGGAGAGAGACTTGAATCGAAATCCTGAGCTTTTGGATCTGAAAACACCTATTTTGACATCATTCCCTTTTATGAAAAATTCAGAAGGTTTTGTTTTTGCTCCAGCGCAGAATGAAAAACCTCAGACGTTGTTGTAAAACAGGATTGTCATCCTCCCGCAAGCCCTACCAGTGATGTACACTCACTCCATTTTCTGTACACAGAAAGATGCAGCCTTACACTGGAAATTTGGCTGTATTCACTGAATTCTGATTTTCTTGCCCCTTATTGTGTATCTCACCTCAACACAAAAGACACAATGGAATGGGCCAGATTCTGATCTCACAGTAGTAAAAGTCCAGAGTAACTCCCATGACTTCAAAGACGCTATTCCTGATTTACACTGGTGTAACTGAGATCAGAACTTGGCCCATAATCACATTCATTTTATGATGGGTTAAAACATGTGCCCCTTGCCACTGTCAAATCCTGATTACTACACAGCCATGTGTAGTTAGAATGGGAACTATTTCAAATGGTCTTTTTTTGTATCCACTGCTATTTTGGGTATGTTCCCCTTTGACGTACATTCCTGGTAACAATTAGAGCTGCTCAGCTTTGAGTAAAATTAAGGCTGATAGCTAAGGGTTTTAGTTATTTATTTAATTTTTTTCCCAATGTTCATTTTCATACAAGAAATACAAATGTAGGGCTTGATTCTCCTCTCACGTGGGTGTAAATCAGGAAGGACGATGTATATGATGAAGTAAGGGTAAGTTTTCCTTTTCAAAGTCAAAGGATTTTTTTCACCTGAATGGCAATAAGATTAAGTGATATAGCTATAGGGATGGATTTTGCCCTAGTGAAACCTAACTGTAGTGCCCAGCTGTGGGAAGAGTTCCTGGCCATCCACACCCTTTGTCCCACTGAAGGGGCCAACAGCACAGCCTACAAATGCCATGGTGACAACTGAGGTAGAGAAATCTAGAGAGCTAATAAGAATAACCTTGATTTGTGGGGGGAGGGTCAGCTGGCATGGCTCTTGTGGTCCAGCAGATAGGATTTAAAACTGCTCTCCTCCAATGTACATCCACTCTGATACAGCTGTACCTGTAGGTGCAGGTGGGTGCAATGCATAGGTGCTGGAATTAGGGGAGCTAGCTGGAATTAGCCGCACCCCCTGGCTTGAAGTGGTTTCCATTATACACAGAGTTTACAGTTTGGTTCAATGGCTCTCAGCGCCCCCACTATACAAATTGTTCCAGCACCCTTGGTGCAGTGTGCATCCCCTGTATCTGCAGCAGGTGAATCTGCAAGTGAAACAGGGATTGGGTAGAGAGGATCTAGACTTTTAAATGTCCATCAGAAATTCTCAGGTTAATTTACAGGGCCAACATAGCTATCTTAATGTCAGGGGGCCCAATTGTACAAGGTGCTGAGTTCTCTGAACTGCAATGGACTTCATCTAGCAACTTCTAGGAGGTGCTCAACCCCTTTCTGGATTAGGCCAGGGATTTTGAGGTCTCCTCTCCCCATCTGACCTGAAGTGGCCAGTACAATCAGCTGAGATGATCTCACAGTCACTCCCTGGGTTTAAACTACTGGCGGGGGGGAGGGGGGAGGCAGGAGGCTCTCAGTGGAAAGCCTAAATCAATAGTTAGTTTTATTTCACAGTCCATCAGAAGCCGTATTTCTTGACTCTCAGAATATTTCTATAATTTAACATTCCCTGGTTTGGGCAGGTAGCCAGGAGAAAGGAAATTTATTTTATCAGTGGGTGGGACTGGCAGAGCATGGGATTGGTTTGGCTATTTCCCAGTAGTTGGCAACATCAGTTTGTTTGTTTTTCTCTAACTGTGTCCTTGCATGGTATCATGATATAACGGAAGCAATAGGATTTTTACAAATACTGCTCAGTAATAGCTGAAGATATTGGTTTCCTAGAAAAAGCTCCATTATTATGGAGTGGTTGTTAAACTCTCGGCTTACAGATCATATCAGTCCTATGCGTTAATTTCAGATATCCCACTAGCCTGAAATTTATGCAGTTGAAAGCATTCCTGTTAAGGAAAGCATTTATTCATACGCAATGGAGTCAATGGGACTTAAGCACACACTTAACTTGTTTCCTGAATCAGGATCTCGGTGAACTGTTTCACCCAGTCCTTTCCAGCCAAAGCCTTCACATTTTAGTTTTTTCCATAGGGGGAAACAAATGTGGTGGGTAAAGATGACCCTTTCCTTATGTAATTAAACTCCTGCATATAGAGTTATGGTAGCACCCAAGTAAGTTGTAGTTGCATATTGAAAATGCAGGAAGCTGTTGCTGGCCACAATGGAAAGAAAAATTGACCCATTTCCAGAGCATTGACTGAAATAAATGCCACTTCTAAAAATATAGTTACCAGTGAATGAAAGGCAGGGCCGGATCCAGGCACCAGCTGAGCAAGCTGGTGCTTGGGGCGGCAGATTGTTCGAGGCGGCATTCTGCCCAATCCTAGGGCGGCACGGCCGCTTTTTTCTTTTTTTTTTTTTCGTTCTTGTTCCGCTCCAGCCGCCCTGTAGGGGGCGGCGGCGCGGAGAACCAGAGGGCAGGGCAGTCCTCCTCCTTCCCTCCCCGCCGACTGGAGCGGAAGGCTCGCGGGAGGTGGCGCAGTGGGAGGGGCCGCGTGGCAGCACCCCTGCTGTAGCCCTGGCCGCCCCCTTCTCTCTCTCTCCCACCCGTTCCCTCTCCCTCCCCCCCCCAGCCGGTCCCCCTGCACCCGCGCAGGTTTTTTTTTTTTTTTTTGCTTTGCTTTGCCGTTCTGGCCGCCCCGGTTTTTTTTTTTTTTTTGCTTGGGGCGGCCAAAAAGCCAGAGCCCTGATGAAAGGCTTGTTGTTCTTTCAAGCTGTGCATTGCTAGTCATACTGCTTGCCTTAACAGCTAAAGCATTATACTCTACATCAGAGAATAAACTAGTTTCATACATGGTACGACGTGTGAAAGAAAGTATTAGGTGGCATGAATACAGATGGCAGAATCAGGCCCTAACACTGAGTGGCATATATCATCAGATGTTTACTGAAAATTGTATCTTAGCATAGTTTGTATTTGAAATGATGCCAATGTTTGGATACTTACCACACTCCAGCATGCAAATTTATGTATAAAGTAATTTTTAAGATCCCTCATTGTCCAAAATCTGTGACACTGAGATTTGCTATGGCAATTTCCCAGGAGGCAGAGGTCTGCACCTAGTTTGCATGAAAATTCCATCAATGTTTTTATCAGGAATAAGTACCACTGCCCTCACGTGTGCTGGTATTTGCATGTTTCTGGTTAGGTTAATAAAAATTGCTTGCTGGCTGAGTTTATTATTAATAAAAGTCTGCAATTGTTTAGCTTTGTCCTAACCCTGAAATTGCAGGGAGAGGGTTGTTAATGGACTGCATTTAAGGATGCCAGGAGCTGCATTTGGCCCTTAGGCCATGCTTTTGGTTGCTCCTTCTCCAAATTTCCACTGCAGAATGCTTGCACCATTATTTGTCTAATGTTCTAATTCACAAAACCCCTTCAGTAAATTATGTGGCCAAAAAAGTCATGTGGAATAGAGCAAGATGATATAAGGTTGAACCCCTTGGGTGAAATCCTGGCTCCATTGAAGTCAATGGGAATTTTACCCTGGACGTCAGTGGGGCCAGGATTTCACCCACAGCTTTAAAAAATGGGTAGAGGGCTTAGCAGGCTAATCACTCTCTCTCTCTCTCTCTTTCTCTAAATGTAGCAATTTCCAGACCCATCTTAAAAAAGTCTGCTTGTAGAGGTCGAGCAGGACTGTACAAATTGTTGGCAATAATGTCTGCCACTGCTGGCTCTGTCTTGTCCACCATAGGCTCTCTTCTCCTGCCTCACGATACCCAGCACTCCCATTAAAATCTTTCTGCAGAGGATCCCTTTCCCACCCCATTGCGTGTAAAGAAGCTGACATGTGGGGCCCTACAATACTAGTACTACTGATCATAATTTAGGTGAATCAGAGCTATGTAAGTGCACACTGGATCATTCTCCATTTCATGGAATGAAAAGTTCCCAAAAAAATTTGATCCAGAAATTAATTAAACGTTTCATTTCAGCATTTCGTACCCAAACAAAACTTTTTGATATTCCACAATCTAAGTATTTCATTTCAGTTTATTGAATGGATGCAAAACGCTTCGTTTTGAGTCATTTCAACATTAAATTGCATTTCCTTACGGTGGCGTATTGCCTCAAGAGAGTTGTGGTTTGGAAGCTTGATGCCCCTATCCTTCCCATGGCACAGGCTCCCTGACCAGACTACAGCTCCTGTCACGTATCTTACAATCATGTGACTCCCATGTTGCACCATGCTGGTCAGTCAGAACAAAGACTGTATTGCTTCATAGGAGAAATAGTCCTGCCAGGGAGCCCAGGGCCCCATAGGATAGAATGGGGGCCTGAACTCCAATCCCCAATGCACCACAACAGGGGAAAGCAGTTTAATGTGGAACTGACCTGAAATGAAATACGTCAGGTGTCAGTTCAACAATCTGAAATATTCTGATGCAGGTTGAACCCACCTGAAATGAAATACTTCTTTTTGGTTTTTCCCACAGCATATTGCAACATTTCACAAAACATTTGATTTTGTAGAAACTGCATTTTCCATCGGAAAATCATCCCAACAAAATATTCCCCAGCACCTCTAAGCTTAAACTCTGTACATCCAAATGTCCCATTTGACCTCTAAGCATTATGGGCTTGATTCAGCAGTGGCTACATAATCAGCTGCTTCAGATAAACAGGGCTGAACTATACTCTCCTTTTTCTCTCCTCAGTTTTTTTGTGGTATCCCCTTTTCTTCTTCTACGCTTCCACAAAAAACAGTGGCACTGGATTCTGACTAGACAACATATGGTTTAACCTCACCACCTAATCATTTTCAGGTAATTATGTTCCAACACCCAATTTTTATGTAATTGGGAGGACAGGTAATGTCTCCTTGTGGGTAATTTCTTTTCCACCCTCGAGCTCGGGCAGGTGCTGGTTTGTTTTGTTTTGTCCTGGTTCTTATTTTTATTATCACTCATTGCAAGTCATTAGTTTTGTTTCCTTAACTGCTTTGATCTATTAACTAACTTCAAAACCAGCCCTTCTAAATAGCAGTTGACTCCCGTATGTGCGTCAATTGATTTATTTTCAACTTGCATAAAACATTTGTAAAGGGGGGTTGGCCTTGTTCAGTTCCCCTCCATCAGAGCTCAAACAGATAAGATCCCTGCTTGAGTAAGAGTGCCAGACCTTTCTTTCCCACAAAAAAAAAAAAAAAAAAAAAAAAAAAAAAAATACAGATCATCTCATGGCAACAGCTGTCAGGTAAAACCCTAGCCTAAACCTCATTAGGGATGCATGTACTCCATGGTGATCTTATGAAGAATTCCTGCAGCCCAGCATAAAAGCTCAACTAAGGCAAGCTGCTCTGGAGAGATCCAGCTGTTTCAGAAGAATGCTAAACATGTCTGAGGGGAATAGCCCCCCTCAGATGCAAAGCCTCAACTTGCAGAAGGGAAAAAATAAAAAAGATTTAAATTTGGTAAACTGATGTGTTGAAATCTTCCCCCTGCCCTGCCTGTCTCCTTTCCATTCTTCCCTCCAACACAGACCCAGTGTGACTTGTCTTTTGAATGGGTGGTGTTACTTGGTGACTATATTAATTCATGTAACTCTCTTTCAAAATCCCATAGCAACAACAGGCACCTCATGCTCCTAATTTCTCCTAAGTATCCAAGGAATTTTATAGTGCTGGAGGGAAAGCAGGGTGTGTTGATACGTGTTATGAAGAATGTTAAGAAAACCTGAGGCTTGGTCTACACTAACCCCCCAAATCGAACTAAGGTACGCAACTTCAGCTACGTGAATAACGTAGCTGAAGTTCGAAGTACCTTAGTTCGAACTTACCTTGGTCCAGATGCGGCAGGCAGGCTCCCCCGTCGACTCCGCGGTACTCCTCTCGCCGAGCAGGAGTACCGCAGTCGACGGCGAGCACTTCCGGGTTCGACTTATCGCGTCCAGACAAGACGCGATAAGTCGAACCCAGAAGTTCGATTGCCAGCCGCCGAACTAGCGGCTGGGTATAGACGTACCCTAAGTTTACTGGATAGAAATGTAAGGTTTCAAAAATCAAATCACATGACACAATGTATCTGAACGGATTATAATGCTGTAATTTGTATCTGTTATGGTTGCCACCCGGTGAACATTCTCTCCAGACATATTCAAATCATGCTGAAAACTGAAATTACTTTAATCTGTCTACAACTCTGAATTAATTTTGTACTGGTTATATCCAAAGCACCTTTAGAAAAATACAAAACTTGATACTAGTTCTTTAAAAATGTTGGGGTGGGGGGAAGGCATCAAGTTAAAATGCTTTGGGTTTTTTATTGTAACTAATAAAAAAAAAATAAAGACTGGAGACGGGATGGCTGAGGGAATTGATGATGGGGTAAGAGGCCTTTCACCCCAGTGGCCAGCAGTTTGAATCTGGCCCAGACCAATAGTGACCCCAAATCATTAGCATTTCACACCTTTTCAGTGGTCTATGTGAAATAAGTTGGAGGTGTCCGTTCTGTCCCTAATGGACAAATATCCACTGGAAAATCAAAAAAATCTCCATCATAGTTGTCATTAGTAGCATCCTTGTTGGCACCCTGGTGGAAATTCCATTGCTCTGTATTGATTTCTGCTGTTCTGTGCTGGTTTTAACTGAACTCTGACTAATAGATAAACTGACCAGTAGAAACATTGCTAGATTCCAAAACCCAGGTACCCACTGGAACCAGATGAAAAATTTCAATTAGTATTTCTGCAAGAGCTTTCTCAGAAGAGAAGCCAACCACAGAATGTGGACAGAGAGTCTTACAATTTATTCCTACAGGTGGTTTTGACTGGGGGCAAGAATAGACACACCCGATAACCATGGGGGAGTCTGTTCTTATGTTATTTCCACCTCTGTTTAAAACCAGTTGGGATTTCCATGCTATGAAATTTGGGTCAATGCTACAATTAGTGTGTGCTTAACTGTGCCTAAATTCACTTCCCAAATGTTTGAGTCTCGACCACCACTTGTGATGACACATGGGAAGTGAACCTGGAAGAATAAACTCGTTTACGTAACACAATCAACTCCACTCCATAGCCAGGCATTTACATGGCTAAACACAGTCAGCAAGTCATTCCGGGCTTTGAGTGGTTATTTTTTCCATTTGAAACAAAGTATCTAAATGCAAGTATTTCTTCCATCCCAGAAACAAAAGTCACATGGACATGATTTGACTTGACAGTAGAAACAGAGCTGACCTGACCCGTGGCATCAGGGTCTAATGGACTAATGCTTTAATCCACTAAACTACCATGTCAGCTCAGCTCTCCCTTTCTATCCATTGTTATGCAGAGAGCTGTTCTCCGAATTTCTTATGCCAGGCTGATGTAGGTACCCTTTGTGTAAATGTTGTGGGCCTCAAGATAATTCGCTACATATTTTTACTGTCCATCTTCTTTGGATTAGTTTATTCATGGAGCTTTTTACTCTGCCTCCTTTTCTGTGTGTGCACATGTTGTAATGTGTGTTTGTGCTTGTGTGTGTTGAGTGGCATGTTGTGTGCTATGTAACTATGTGTGCTGTGGGAGGGGTAAAGGTCTCTGGTGAATGAGTACAGTATCTGTATTTTTAAGTGGGGTAGTTTGATATGCACACACTGTTTTTAGTGACCTTATAGAAAAGTAGCCTCTTGGATCCCTGTGTGGCTTGAGCTTGAGCGATCCTTTTTTGTAGACTTCTGAAAGTAATTAGGATTGAATTAGTTGTGAAATTTATTGCAGGGGTCTTTTCCCTCCCCCAACTCCTCATGGCTTCCAAATCTGTGGCTAGAGTAAAAGCATCCTTGGCTCAATGATGTTCATTATCTTAACTAATTTCTAAATCTTTTGTTTCCTTGAAATTTTGTTTCCAAAGGAGTTAAAAATCTGGAACAAATCTGCTGACTGAATATTTTTGTAATTATTTGAGCCAGGAATGAATCTTTGTTGATGAAAGACAGTGGGAAACGGATCCTTTCAGCTAAGTATGTACTAAGATAACAGTCTCCTATGACATGCAAAACCTCTCTTTGTCTTTATAAAATGACCTTGCCTTCTTTAATAGGCAGTCCCTAGGAGAACATGGAGAAATGGTGAAAAGAATGTATATTTTATTAATGACTACAGTTCAATGATTTAGGGCCAGATAGCTGCCTGAATTCACTCCAGATGCTGATTATGTTGTCCTGATTTCTGGCAGATATTTTAAAATGCAGTATAGGCAAAGACAGCAAAGAACTTTTGTATATGTAATCCCCTGGCATAAATTTACCACTCTAGTGCAAAAACCTATTGTAGGGGAAGTGAAGAACATTGGAGATCCTGTATCACTTGATAATTCTACAACAAGTAAATCCACTTAAGTTCCATGTTTTTTTAAACGAATTGTTACATTATATACATCATTGTTAAACCCCTCTTTTAATAAAAAATAGAGCAGCAGTAGTTGATTTAGAGTGTTGCATTCAAGACAGCAAGTCTCTGAACATTTTGTTAAAAATGTGAAATGATATCTGCTCTGATTTACTCTATAGCTTTTTTAAAAATGGTGTTATACCTGCAGAGTACACTATGTCTTGGAGTCTGGCCCTCCTGGGCATG
Source organism: Emys orbicularis (assembly GCF_028017835.1). Lineage (NCBI taxonomy): Eukaryota > Metazoa > Chordata > Testudines > Emydidae > Emys > Emys orbicularis. The sequence goes on along the minus strand of NC_088685.1, from coordinate 119,903,162 downwards.
ACAACAGTCAGCACCTGTGAGATTTCATACATTTCACTCAATCTGTTGATGTGTGGGATGATTTTCTCTGGCTTGTGATCTAATGTTTTTAAAAGGGAATTTTGTGTTTGTAGTAGGCAGGCCCAGAGGTTGAAGTTCTTTGCTTACTCATTGAACAGATACAGGAGTCAGCTGCAGTGCTTCCCCATGCTACCAGACCATCTTTTCAGATTGAGTTTCCATGTTCGGGTCCCCATTCAGGAAGGTACTTAGGCATATGCGTAACTTTAAGTGTCTGTGTAGTCTCAGTGAACTCAGTGGGACTACTCAAGTGCTTAGATGCTTTGCTGAATCAGGGCCTCAGCTGTGGTTGAGTGGGTTGAACATAGGAGTTGGAGTCAGGAGACCTCAGCTCCGTTCCTTACTCTACTTCTATCTGACTGTGGACAAGTCAGTTACTGTTTATAACCATACCTGTCTCACTTGAGGTTTAATTAATTACAGCCTGGGATGAAAGATGCTATGTCATGATATGACACAGTGAAAAGGAAATGCCCTTTGTGCTTTTCTTGATAATTTGTTTCTGTATCTTACATTGTCTGCTTTATAATTGTTTTTTATGACATAATTAGTTTTGCAGTTATATGGAAGTTCTAATTTCCTTGCATCTAATTGGGAATAATTAGAAATGTACTATAACTTTGCCAGTGAACATACATTTTCATATTGTAAACTTCACCTATTTTCAACATTATAGCAATGCAGTTGTTTTAGCCTTATGTATTATATAATATATGTGGTACATGGTATACTCTTCACGTGATGTGTAGTGCTTTGGCTGTTCAGTTTCCATTAGTGTAAAAAGCTCCGGGCATCAATTTTTAAAATATAACCTTTGACCTGTATCTGCACTGCTACAGAAGCGTTTGAGAAGAAAAGTAATACTGTACTATAACTGATAAAAATCAGAACCTTTTAAATTTTAATCTTGAAGCAAACCCAGAACTAAACCTAATGACAATCTATGTCACATGGTCACTAGGAACCCTGACGGACAAGGTGGAACATGAAACAGCATGGAATTTAGAGATGGTGCAGAAAAGTCACCAAAAAATTAAAATGGGAAAAGTTTTCATTCGTAAAGATGGCTGAACTATTCTTCTACTTTTTAGTGTAAATGAGACTCATGCCTACCTTGTGGACACAGAGATCCACAAATGTACTTTTAGATGAATATATAGTAGTTATTGCACTCCTTACAACCAGGGATGTGTCCATTGAGGAGGCATAGTGCAAGAGTTCCAACTATCCACCAGCAGGCAGGCACTGCGTGTAGCAGAATAACTGTCCCATTATCTTATATTACTGGACCTGCATTTATCAATTGGCCTTTCTGTACCTGCATTATATATAAGCTCTTTTTCCTGACCTTTAAGCCTTGGGCAACTCTGCCCCGGCCCCCGGTATACATCTCCAATCTTATTTCCTACTACTATCCTTCACTCCTCCAACACATCATGCCTCACTGGCCCCTTTATATGCTTCCTCTACTCTCTTCTCCATTCCTTCCTTCACACTGTCTCTTGTTCCTGGAATATCCTCTCCATCCTAGTATAGTAAGCTGCATCCTTTTTCTTTCAGTTCCCTCTTTAAAACACACTGGTTCTGCAAGACCCAAGATCTTTACTGGTTGAAATCTACAGCTCACCAAAACTAAATAACACTTCCCTCCCCTCTTTCCCCAACAAAAAGTGACTACTGCATCACTATCCAACTCAAGTATGTGCTTTGTGTTTCATATCTATTGCTGTCTTAGACTGTATGCTCCTTGAGGCACAGTTCGTGTCTTACCCTATATTGTGTACCAGGCCAAGCATACTGACAGTATGTTACTAATAATAAGAGTAGGCACAAAAGTCAGGAATTCTTAAGATGAGATCTCTCCAAGGTACATATTTTCAAAACTAATGCTCAAGTGCAGGAACTGTGAGTCACACTGAAACAACATAAAGAAATCATATGAAAGCTTTATTAATATTTATTTAGAAAAGTGGTTTTTTTAAAATAATCATCTAACTTCTCGTAGCAGAATACAGATAAAATGTATGCTGTTAGTGCCCTCTGATTGGCTTGAATAGTTAGGCCTCCTTCCTCCCCCACCCAAAGTATGCAAATAACCAGATAGCTGGATAAATAAAAATAGAACAATGCTTTTAAAGGCATCTGGATATAATTCTGAACATAATGGAATTGTACAAAGAATTATCTTTCCACAGAAAACTTCAGAAATGCTGTCTCCTATCTGAACATCCCTAAAGAAGAGCTGCCAAGTTTCAAAAACAGCCTCGTAGGGAGATTTGGAGGAGATTGTCAGTTCTTCCTGTTCTGCAGGAAATAAAAAGTGAATGTATACTGCAAGTAAAAATACAGTGGCAATACAAGAGAGTTGAAACAAAACCAGAAAACTTAACAGACTCGGAAGATTTTAATATCAAACACGGCCCATCCACGCGTAGACTAAGGACAAGATTTCTAAAGATTGTTAGGTTCCTAGTGGGATTTTCAAAAGCTTCTGGGTGCCTAACACCCAATGCTTTTGCAAAATCCCACTAGATGCCTAAATACCTTTAAAAAGCTGGTCCTAAGTGATTACAAAGGAATGGACAACATGAATGGATGGGCAACGCAGGACCATAATTAACTGATGACAGATGATGGAAGTTTTCCAAAAGGATCAGATGTTTGGCTCTGTTCAGATAAACTCTTAAAAACTTGGATGTTTATCTATATCTCTTGGGTGGGATATTAAAAAACTGGGCCTAATTTTTCTCCCATCGCAGTCAATGGCAAAACTTCTGTTGACTTCAGTGGGAGCAGAGTTATGCCAGGATTAAGTGCTGTTGAAAATGCCACCCCCTTGTATCTAAAAAATGGAGCAGTATGGCAAACACCACAATAAGGGCTTCTTGGTTTGGTTTGAATCCACTTTAGTAAAGACAAGACCCAGAACAGAAGTTCTTTACGTTGCATATGGGTTACTGGGGTGTTAGTGAATACATAGGTATAGGGCATATCATGTTAATACTCTATTATACCCAGCATGTGGGCAGTTATGTTAACCAAATTATATTGTGTTTTTCCCACAACTCTATCCACTTTGCTCACTTATTTCAAGAGATATCTATCCCACAAGACTCTGCAATGATCAATGTAGCTTTTGACATTAGCAAATATAAAGCCTGTGGCAAAATACATTTGTTGCGTGTCCTAGTACAGGCACTTTCATAGGCAACTGGTTTAAAATGTAGTATCCAAAACAGAGACAAGGAAAGGTACCGAACAACATGTTAAGGAACTGGTACAAACTGGTGAGCTGGATCTTCGGTGATGTACAAAGTGCTTTCTAACTTGTAAGCTACTGTCCTACAAATATAAGTGGTTTTGAGGGTGCCTTTTGAAGCACACCTACTGTGTAAGGTGAACGTTCTGTGAGATAAGAATTGCTTCCCAAAAGCTGGGGTATGTCTGTCTCTCTTTCACATTGTACTACTTTGTCTTAGACAAAGGCTACATTTTGTTATTCAGTCTCTTGAACATTTTTCATAACAAAGCCCAAGTGTAGTCAATCAACTGGCTATATTTTAGCAACAGAGGCTTCAGAAGGATTTGCAGGAGTTGAACAAAGAAGAACATACCACATCACCAAGTATCAGAAGCTTCATGAACCACAATGAAACCATAACTTTCAGTCTTCTCTGATAGCAATTAATTTTGCTTTGAATTTCAGCAAAGGGCCACACGCCAAGAACAGGTTCACACAATACCATGTGAGTTTCAGGTATATGTATGGACTCCACATGTTTTGCAGTCCGGTGTGAAAAGTTCACAAAGCTCCAATAATGAATGCATATAGGCAGTAGCCCACTTGTTAGATTCAAAGACATTAATCATTTCGGGCATGATTTTATTCCCATTCACTTCATGGGGAGCAGAACTGGGCCCTTTAAATGATTTATTGAAAATACCCTGTGATGGGATAGTCTTCCCCTTATGGGTAGTGGTGCCTAGGGGTTAGCCCACCTCCATCGTGTTGTAGCCCTTTAAGATTTTGAAAAGGGCTGATGTATATTCAAGGACCTAGGAGATATTGATAGAGAGGAAACTGTCCAGGGAATAAGTAGTGTTTGGGAGGAAATCCTGTCACTGTTTCTTTAAGAGCCTGGGAAAATTCCTAAACCTGAGGGGAAAACATTATGGGCCAGAAAGGCCAGTACTAAAACCCTCACAGCTCCAGAAGGAAGGGCCGTTAACACCCCTGAATTTAAAAGGGAGCTGTATTGAAGAAGGTGTAGGAACTAAATACATTAGACCCCTGAAGAAGGAGAATATTATTTAAAGACTCTGGAGCAACATTTCTCAAATGCAACCACCGTGGCCGCATGCAGCCACCAGGGGCTTTTCGTGCAGCCACAACAGCCTCCTAGGTGGTGATGGGGGGAAAGGGGGACTAAGCATTAGCCCCTCCCCTCCCTCCTTGTTTGCTCCTGGATGTGCAGGGCCCTACACCGCCTCTGGAGAGAGGTGGGGCACAACGCTGCAGGAGCAAGGTGAGTTCTTGACCCACCTTGGGGGAAGGGGGTTTGGGCGGCAGGCTCCAGCGGCGGGACTTTAGGGACCTGGCCATGTGGCCCTGGTCTCTAACTGTGGGGCAGTGGGTATTGACCCCCCTCGGCTATGGCCACGTGGCCCCGGCCTCCAACTGCGGGGCTTCGGCCTCCAGCCCCTGGTTCCAGCTGCATGGCAGCAGGCGCTGCCCCCCGGCTCCAGCCACAGGCGCCGACCCCCAGCCCCAGCCCCACGGCAGCGGGCTCCAAGCACAGGGGGTACCAACCCCCGGCTCCGGCCACAGAGCTTCAGTCAGCCTCTGGCCCCCAGTTCTGGCTGAGTTGGGACAGACGCTGGCCCCGGGCTCCAGCCACGTGGCCCCAGCTCCATGTGCTGATCCCCTGCCCCAGCTGCAGGGCAGCAGGCACCGACCCATAGCTCTGTTCCCAGACTCTGGCCACATGGTGGTGGGAGCTGGCCCCGGGTGCCGACCCCTGGCCGCGCAGCAGCGAGCACTGGCTCCAGCCATGCAGCAGCGAGTGCTGACTTCTATTTCCAGACACGCACTCCTGGGCTCTGGCGCCCAGCTCTGGGCTCTGGCCATGTGGCAGTAGGCGCTAGCCTAGGGTGACCAGATAGCCAGTGTGAAAAATTGGGACGGGGTTGGGGGGTAATAGGCGCCTATATAAGAAAAAGCCCTGAATATTGGGACTGTCTCTATAAAATCAGGACGTCTGGTCACCTTACACTAGCCTTGGGCGCTGACCCACAGCTCCGGCTGTGAGCTCCGATCCCTGGTTCCAGCCACACAGTTCCTGTCCCTCGCTGTGGGCTCTGGCCAGGGGCACTGAGCCCCAACCCTGGCCACATGGCAGTAGACACCATGCCCTAGCTCTGGACACGCAACAGTGGGACTCATCATTCACCCTCATCGCCCTTGGCCCCCGCTGCCCCACGGCCCAGTATCCATCCCCCTGCCCTCCCCAAGACCCTGCTGCCTCCCCCTGCCCCGCATCCATCCCTCCATCGCCTAGGGCCCCAGCTGCCTCCCTCTTTGCCCCCCGCCCCATCCAGGGCTTAATGGGTCCTGGGGCTTGCTGAGAAAAGTGATATCAATAAACATGCAAGTATCAAGGCAGCATTATTTTTGTTATTATTTTTGAGTCTGCCAAGAAACCCTACAAATACACATTACAACGATTTGGATGTGAATCTGTGCATATTTAATTGTTTTTCCTAAATTAATTATTTTAGGGAAAAAGTGTCAGTGTGGTCACAGTGAGAGTTGGTGGCTGCACACTGAGGCCACCAAAAAATGTGTTGCAAGAACCCCTGCTGGAGGGAAGTGAGGGGAGTGTGCATGCAGAGACTTGCTCGGGCAGCTGAGGGCACTACAGGGTGGGCATGCCCTATGGCATACCTCAAAAGCATTACTCCCTATTATGGATAAATGGCCTAAAAAATTATAGTGTTAAATGATAAAATCGTTTTAAAGATTCCAAAGTGCCAGAGAGAATATACATCTTTAATTAAAAATGCTAAGTGGGTGTATTTTGCTTTTTTAAAAATATCTAAATACAGTTCTAACTTTTCATGGCCAATTTCTGACCTCATAAAAGTAACAGTCTGTATTTTAAAAATCTGACAGTCCCTGCACTGTGCTGATACAAGCAGGCATTGATACAGATATAGGGCCACACAGATGCTTAGTGCAATCCAATAACTTCAGTAGATTACACCAAAGATTAATTTGCCCCGCTGATTCTGTGTGGGGTGGATACTGCTCCCTTTGAATTCAATGGTAGGACTCTTGTTGACTTCAATGGGAGCAAGATCAGGTTCTATATCTTTAATTCAGACTAAGACCGACTCCAGCCGTAAGATGCTTTGGTTTATTTGGCAAAGGAAGACAGGCATTACTCAAATATATCTCTTATTTTTGTTTCATTTTTGTGTTCATCTGTATTTTTGGCCTATGTCTGTGTGTGTGTGTGTGTGTGTGTGTGTGTGTGTGTGCATACATATTGTCATTGGAAGAGCTAGCTGTATATGAATATATATGATCAATAAGACTTGAGAATGCATTTTTTCTATTTTTAATTTAGTTTTTTTCCATGCAGAAAGGAGAAAATATATATTATATGGCGATAGCTCTGTATGTGAAAACTGTACTTTCTCCTACATTAAAATTACTAAAATATGAAAGGAAAATGCATTCTCAGGTCTGACTGATCTTGTAATGATCCTCAAATACTGCACTAGTAACTGTTTACATAAACCATACCAACTGTTCACCGGTTAAAGACTTTACCTTTCTTCACACAGAAACAGCAGGGAAGCAGACATGTGGCAGAGGAGCCTGCTATTCGAAACAACATAACTGATCATTTAAAGGACCATCTGGAAAACTTGCCTTCAGATAAACTGCTGATGGAGGCTACATAGGGTGACCAGACAGCATGCGTGAAAAATCGGGACGGGGGTGGGAAGTAATAGGAGCCTATATAAGAAAAAGACCCCAAAATCAGGACTGTCCCTATAAAACTGGGACATCTGGTCACCCTAAGGATACAGGATGTTTAACACTTAACCACAATGCTACGCAATTATCACACAACTTGCAGGGAAATGGGCACAGTAGCACCAGCAGTTATTGGTTCACCTTTTAGTATTGCTTAACACCATGGGCTTAAATGTTCAGATTTGGTTTTCACTTTGTCTGGCTAAATGGATTGTTATACTGTATTTTGCATTAAGAACCCAACAAAAGGTCTCTCACGCCACTGGTATCAGTGCTTATGGGATTATGTTCTCTTAAATCATCTAATATTATATTATGGAGGTTCATTCTTGCAGATTTAGAGCATACAGTGAATTGAAAGCAGCTCACCTTTGTTTTTTAACAAAAGCAACTATTTAATGACTCAGTGAGTGGAAATGTATGATTACTTTCCCCTAAATGAGGTATTCCAGTTGAGAGCAATTCCTCAAAATTAAGGTTTGATTCAGCAAGGTATTTAAGCACATGTGTAACTTTAAACATAGGAGTAGTTCCGTTTCATGGGGACTGCTCACGTGCTGAAGTACCTTGCTGTATCAGCACCTGCTTGAACAAAATCCCCGAACTTTCTTATGCTATGTCTACACTAGTGGGTTTACAGTGGCACAGCTGTACCGATGCATAATAAAACCACCTCAAAGCGTTGCCATAGCTATGTCGGTGTTTTTTTCACACCCCTGAGTGACATTAATTTTGCCGACATAAGTGGTTGTGTAGACATGGCCTTAATCGACAGCATGGCTGGTTGCTTTACATTTTTGAATGTTCATTTGTTCAAAATAAAGTCAATGAGAAAAAGAACAGGCGACTGTGATGAGAATTGTAAAATAAGGCATGATGGGGACCTCATTGTTAGAAAGTAATTATTTTAGAAGACACAAAGACTTGATGTGCCAAACCATCTCATGCCTCACCAAGCGAGTAATGCATTTTTAAACCTGTTTTGTTCAAATACTATACTGGCAGCCTTAACTATGGCCTTCTCTACCACACACATGCTATCACAAAGAAAGGCAGAAAAAAAATTACATTGAGCACCATAAAGCTAGAATGTTATCAAAAGACAGGAAAATATTACTATAGAAAAGGATTTTCCAGTACAATAACACTGAATGAAACAGGGACTTGTGAAGCCTTCGGGATATGTATTTTTTTCTATTGAGTTTTTCTCCTTTCAGAAAATAAACAAAGGACTAACAATATTGTCTAGGTAGCCCTCTGCTTTTCAAGGCAAAAGGTACTGAGATCGCCGGCCATCATTTTAATTTGAACTATTTGATCAATGCTCTCAATGAGAAGAGGTTTCTGTTTTGACACAAACATGCTGGCAGAATTGCCAGGAGTGAAGATGAGTTAGGACTTGATCCAAAACCCACTGAAGTCAATGTCGACTCCCATTGACTTTAATGGGCTTTGGGGCAGGCCTTTAAAGGCTAACAGTGAAATCCTGACCACCCTGACTCTCATTGACTTCAATAGTGCTGGGATGTCACCCCCAGAAATCTGCACGTGCAAGGGGTCTTGTGTTCACATAGTTTTCTTACATCTGACATTAAAACCTTGGTTTGCAGAGTTCCTGAGCACCCACAAGTCTAATTCAAGTCATGGCACCTTTTGAAAATTGGACCCTTGTTTATGTACTATTGATATGTCTTTTGGGAGCAAGCTCCAGAAAAGATCTTAAAGAAACATAGAAAAACTAAAGAAAACCAACTTAAAGTTATGTGGAAAATGCTTAAGGAGCCTCAGCAGAGTTGTTGCGTTTCTTAGCCATTTCTCATGTAATATCAACATTACAAAGCAAAACAGTCAATGCACATTAAGGGGATGATGTTCAAAAGCCCCTAAAGAATTTAGGAGCTCAAGCAGGGCCGGCTCCAGGGTTTTTGCCGCCCCAAGCGGCGGAAAAAAAAAAAAAAAAAAAAAAGCCGCGATCGCGATCGGCAGCACTTCGGCAGCAGGTCCTTCCCTCCGAGAGGGACCTAGGGACCCGCCGCCGAATTGCCGCCGAAGAGCCGGACGTACTGCCCCTTCCCCTTGGCCACCCCAAGCATCTGCTTGCTGCGCTAGTGCCTGGAGCCGGCCCTTTGCTCAAGTCCTGCTGATGTTCAATAGAACTTATGCTCCGCACTCACTTATTGAAAATCTCACTCTAAGGCTGTCCCAGTCTTAAAAGTGTGTGTGTGTGTGCACGTGTGTGTAAGATATATAATTAAAGATTGTAGTGAATTAGGTGTTCATGAAAGAGAAGATATATAATAGCTGCACAAGGTACACATTCCCCAATAGCTCTGCTAACATAACATCTTTTATAAAAGACAAGGGTCTATCCAAAGCAGAGTGAAAATTGTGCTGATTTGTTCTAATAGAGTTGTGCTGTGGTTAAATGTCCATCAGGAATCCTCCGGCTGAGCTGGCTGATCTCCTGAAACTGCTACAGATGGAATGAATGCAAAGACTACTACCAATACCCTCTCTGTTTTACGGTGCTCTCTATGTTAGCATACACTATACTCTCACAAATAGGTGGTCCCGCCTGAATGTGGTTGAGGCATATTAGCAATGCAGCGTGGGAAAAACTTTGGGGCCTGTTCCAAAGCCCATTGCAGTTGACTTCACCTCCGTGCTGTACCCATTTTGTGGATATGAAGAGGCTTTTAAGTCTTGAACTCTGTCCATTTTCTGAACATGAAATTCACTTTTTAAAAAAGTGACAAAATACATCACACATGCAAAAATATCCCCCAACTAATAAATGTCTGCGTGGTTCTGTTAATTTGGAAGAGCCAGAAACTCATGTTGAACCACAACTTTGACTCATGCCTAATGCTGACCACAGCAGTACTTGTGTAAGGAGTGATACACTAGATATGCCAGACATCCAATGTTTTAAATATTAAAACAATTCTGCCAATCTCTGGTGGCTCTTGGAAAGAATAAATGTCTGTTGTCTGGCTTGTGCTGTGATAATACATACTACAGACATATTGCACACACAAGAAGCCAAGGACTTCAAACAACTTTGTCTCATTTTGGCCTCAGGCATAAACAATGCACACACAGTTGATGTTGAAATTTCTGCCCATTGGATCTCCCATCATTAAGCTTTTTGATGTTCTCGACCTATTCATGTCCTGCAATTTTTCCTTTACATCTTTCTTGTATGCAGTTTGGTTCTGAGGATTCTGTTACTGAGAGGGAAGTCACTGCTGTGGTTTTTACACAACGGACGAGAAAAGTTCCTGGCATCAACTTGATTCCTGCACAAGTATATAATTCTTTCCTTGTCTGGTGGACTCCTTGCCTGTTGTTCAACATTTTAATTATATTATCATATTTTAAACAATTCCTCTAAGCTGGAAAGGAAATATAATTATCCCTGTATAGGAGACAGGGAAGACTTGTAGACGTATGTGTTTACTGGAAGTAGTTTCCAAAGATTTTTTGCCAGATTTCTGTTATGAAAATTACTGTCCTGAGGGGAGACAGTAAACCTATTTTTGAAGAGTAGATAGGTTTCAAGAGGGACTATTGTACTTCAGATAATTGCTTTACCCTTTCTTATATGATTAATAAGGACTCCCTAAGAATGAACCAACAATTGTTTGTGACTATTATTGCCCTCAAAGTAGTCATTGATTCAACTGACAGTCTTACTCTTTGGTCCAAATCAATAGAGCTGTGCAAGCCAGTTCCAGATCATAGATAGACTGTGAAACCTTTTTTTCCTGCCTGTCTGCATGGACTTCCTCAGCCAAAGTCACTTTGAGTTTTAGGTTTGAAATAAGGAAAGAACTGGCTCTTATGCAAAAGCAAGAAGAAGCTGGAAAAATCTGTGAAAAACATACAGTAAAATTACTGTATTTCACTATTGCTCTTCTGATTATTTTATTTAAACAAAACAGAGAAGTTTAAACATCTCAATGCTGATAAGTAAAAAAGAACTAATCTATAAATGTCAAAACAAACCCATGAGTTTAATTTAAAATTCCTATTTGAAGCAAAAGACAAATGTGTTACGGTAGTGATACTTTCACAGCACAAACAGCATTGCTGGTGCAGACTGGTGTGCAAGTCTCATGACTAGGGAGTTCAGCTCCAGGTTCTGCTAAAGACTTCATATGGGACCTGAATAAGTCATTTAACCTCTAAGTCTTGCAAATTTTCTCTCATCTGTAAAATGAGGACAATACTTTCCTATATGTCTATATACTTGTAGGGCCCCATTGCTGTAGTATCAGAGCGCCTCACAAGCATGATCAGATTTAAACTTGCAACACCCTTGGTGAGATCCCTTCATTATAGGTGAAGAACCGTGCAAAGAGAGATTAAGGCCCTTACTCTGGAAACTCTTAGGGCAAGTCTTCACTACAGCGCTACATTGGTGCAGCTGGGCCAATAAGTACTTGGTGAGAAGCAGGTGTGGACAGTTCGAGACTTGCATGGCTTGGAGGGGGGCTTTTTCACACCCCTGAGACATAAATTATATTGACTTAGGCTGTGGTGTAGACCTGCCCTTAGGGTAGGTCTACACTGAAATTAAAAACCTGCAGCTGGTCTGTGCCAGCTGACTCAAGCTAAAGGGCTCAGGCCAAGGGGCTGTTTCTAGGGTGACCAGACAGCAAGTGTGAAAAATTGGGACGGGGGTGGGGGGTAATAGGAGCCTATATAAGAAAAAGACCCAAAAATCGGGACTGTCCTTATAAAATCAGGACATCTGGTCACCCTCGCTGTTTCATTGCAATCTAGATGTTTTGGCTTCGGTGCTGTAAGACCCTACGAGGTGGGACGGTCCCAGAGAGAATATCTACACCTCAAATAAACTGACCCTTAGCCTGAGTCAGCTGGCTTGGGTCAGTCATGGGTGTCTAATTGCAGTGTAGACATACCTTCGACACATGCTTCCCATTGAAATTAATGGACATACTGTCAGACCTAAAGTTAAGTAGGTGTGTAAGATGTTTTAGAATCAGGATCTTAGCAACTTGCCCAGTGACTTGGAGGATAACTGACAGAGCAAGGAACTGAGTCCCAGTTCAATGTCTTACCCACAGGGCCACATGTAATTAGTGAGACAATTCATTAAATTTGCAATATGGTTCAAGAGACGCTGTAGAAGTACAAAGTATTATTATAAGAGCTGTGGATTTGCCTTTCGTTGTAGTGTGTTTACTGACATCTAGGTAAACTGTTTATAAACTAGTGGGGGCTTCTATTCTTGGTGATACTGCATTGTTTGGCTGCAGTAATCAGTTGTAATATGTGTGTCTTGCGATCTCAATTACACTTAAAACACACATCAAACCATGTGAGTCAGTGCAGGAAAACGTCAAAACATCTGCTCAGATTATTTGGGGTTTGTTTTAAATAGGCAATTGAAACATTTCCTGTCTTTCCCTTATGTTTGAATCCCCCCATCCTCATAACTAACTTTTATATTTCCATGTAAAGCCCCAGTGGAAATAATGAAGAGTTTCCTCACAACTATCTTGTATTCCAAGAGACTAGAGTCTGGAAACAAATGTATAATAGTAAGAATGACAGGCATCTGAATTAAAATGTTTGCTTGCCTATCTTGTTTATCCCCTCCAGAAGAAGAGGAAGAAGAAATATATATACTCGGGGGAGTGTGGGGGAAGAGGGGGTGAAGAGAAGAATTCTGCAGTATTTTTGAAAGCGAGCTCCTATATAACTTTAAAAATCTATCTATTTCTAGCGCTGCTGTCACCAGACCATCTAGGCACAAATACAAGAATTAAAGAACCGTCAGCACTCTCTCGGTTAGATTGTCCTCTCTGCTCTCCCATTAGTGAGACCTATTCCTAAGGTCTTCCTCTAAGTGAAAAAAGAAAACAGACCAGCCAGAGATGGCAGAAGGCGTTTCTGGCCACTGCTGTAATACGTGGGAGCCCTGGTGTTCATCAGTAAGGGTTAAGCTGTAGCTCGTGCTGCTGTTGCCATTCTGACTTGTGTGGCATGCTATAGGCAACACCAAGAGATGGCTTAAGTAGCCCCCCGGGCTGCCTAAATTACGCTGGAGGCTGTTTCAGCCCCTGAAATAGCCAATAATTGGGAGGGTGCAAAAATGGCCTAAAGATATTCCCCCTCCCCACCCCCAGTGTTGTGCCATCTGTGCTTCACCTCCTGGAGGCACTGGGTCTAAGCGGAGGACAGAGTTGAGTGTGAGACGATGTTTGTGCACCACTCTGATAAACGATCACTGGACAGACATCCCTGACAGATGGAGTAGGCATGGCTTCTGCTATTTTCTCAAGGTGTTTCTCCCTCTCTACCAGCATAACTATCACTTTGCTTGTGTTAAGTCTCTGCCAGCTCTTTTTCATCCAGGGACATAATTCTTCTGGAGCTGAGGAAGCTGGCTGTGATGAGAGTGTCTGCTCTAGGTATCTCTCTTCTTATGTGTGGTCCAAGAGCTAGGTCAAGCAACTGAGGGTCAAGACTCCAGGGTGAAATCCTGGCCCCACTGAAATCAATGGCAACACTCTCACTAACTTCAGTGGGGCCAGGATTTCACCCTAGGCTTCTATTTAAGGCTGATATTGACAGGCTGGCAAATCATTCTGTACTGCCATTTACCCAGCTGTAAAATATACTTTGTATTTAACCACCCCTGAGGGATGCTGGGAGGCTTAGTTAGTCATAAACAATGTTGAGATCCTTGAATGAACAATGCTGTATAAGTACAAAACTATAAAAGAAAATGTTTTCTACTGAGTGATTTGAGACTGACTTTCTAAAATAACTCAAAGAGTTAAGCAATGCAAATAGATTATAAGGCAGAGCCCACTGTTACTGAGGCAAGGGGATTTCACCTTGAGTAAGAACTGCAAGAGGAGGCCCTCCATATTTTTTAGTTGTGTTTTGCAAAGTATCAGCAGCCAATGTACCTATAAATAGCTATTGCAGCAAGCAAGTCCCAAAACTCGCAACTGGGAGATTTAGTTGTGAACCTGCTGACTGAAACCTCTATTAAAGAAAACTAGGAAGATCCAGGTATAAGACCTACCTGATCCAGACTGCAATGAAATCTATAGGAAATAAGTAGATGAAAAAAGCTGATGAAAAACAATCCTTTCACTGAAGAGCCTGGTAGTTCCATCAACAGCTTTTGATAAACATCATGCTAGATTGCTGTGGTTATTGATGGCACACTCATAATTACTGTCCTCTTCATGGTAATAAATATAGTTTTATGATAAACTGTAATCCCATAGAAAATAAAACTAATTTAGCAAAGGCAAGAAAAAGTCTGGCCCGTCTCTACTTTAAAATCATAACAACACGTAGCACATAGTCCTCTTCAGAGCATTATACAAACATCAACTAATTAATTTTCACATCAAGCCCATGAGCGAGGTAAGTATTATTAACCCCATTTCAGACATGGGGAAACTGAAGTGCAAAGGGTAAGTGATTTATACCAGTCTGTCAAGGGAATCAGTATCAAAATTGGGATTAGAGCTCAAGAGATCCTGATGCTTCCAGCCAAAGGGTCAGTCTATTACACCCCCATCCTTTCTCTTCATTGCATTTAATATTTAGCTTATGGAAAAACATTTTATATTAACATTCTAATTTAACATGTATATTTTGGTCTTACAGAAAGAAATTTCATAGTTTTATAACTAAATAATTTTAGATTCAGGACTTAAAGTGAAATGACTGCATACATTTTGGTCAATTTCATTTCACCTTTAACATCCCACCAATAACACCATGAGTTGAAATCCCCAGCTGTGGGCACATAGTACAAATTGCATCTTGAGAAGAAAGGACACAATGGTGACTTTTGCACTCCCCAATGCTGGGCTGGCTGTGGGATGAGCCAGTCCCCTGGTACAGTTTAGATTAATAACCCTCAAATTGCCCTAAATTATGCCCGCTCCCAACACCCCCAAAGGGCTGAAATGGTAGGTTGGGATCTCTGGGGCATAGGGAAAACATGGCCACACTCCTTTTACTGAAGCCCGTGATACAGCACAAACCAGCCACAGAGCAGTCCAGGATATTCTTCTGAACCTCTCAAAAGGAAAATCATTCCAATGGAATACTCCATCTTGATTATCACTTCAAAAGTTTTTTTCTCTTACTTAATTGGCCTCTCAGAGTTGGTAAGACAACTCCCACCTTTTTATGCTCTCTGTATGTGTATATATATCTCAATATATGTTCCATTCTATGCATCCGAAGAAGTGGGCTGTAGCCCACGAAAGCTTATGCTCAAATAAATTTGTTAGTCTCTAAGGTGCCACAAGTGCTCCTGTTCTTTTTCCACATTCAAAGTGCAGACAAGACAGAGCTATTGCATGCAGTGTGGAACGTTAACATCTTCATGTTGCAGCACATATACAAAACTCTTCACTGACAGAGCACGTGATGATTTCAGATATCAAGGTAGGGAGTGGGATATAAATGCCCATGCAATCTTGTCCCCCTTCTGCGCATGTATTATAATAGTCATTAATTACATGATCACATGCTAGTTTTTCCATAAGGACCAATCCCAGTTCTGAGGCTGATTCACTGTGAGTCACTTAATCTCTCTCTCTCAAGTTTCCCAATCAGTAAAATGAGGTTTCAAATACTTACCTACCTCAAAGGGTTGTTGTGAATGCTAGTTAATTAGGGTTAAATCCTCTTCTTATTCTGTGAGTGGCCCCATGATTTCACTGGCATTATCTGAATGAGTATGACAATGCTTGAAAAGCTCTATATAAATGCGAAACTGTTGTTTTGTTGTAGTTGTTGTTGTTATGAGGAGGAGTAATAAATGACATGCTACAGTATGAATGGCACATGTTCAGGGAAATCATTCCCTGATGATAACCATTAATGACAAAGGGAGGCACATGATTTCTACTTTTCTGCTATTCGAAGTTTGCCAATATTTCTGGTACACTGCGAATCCCACATCAATAAATACGTAAACCCTTTAGACACATGCAGTAAAATACAATGAAGCTTTCTAAGACAAAGATTTGCTAAAGGAACAAACAGGATAAGGTCAAACAACTCCTACGTGCAAAGATATACATTGTAATATGCTGACCTTTAAAAAAAAAATGTCCAGTAAGAATAACTTTCCTGTGCCCTGAACTGAAAACATTTACGCTTTTTTAATTTGGTGTGTGACCCTTGGCTAGTCACTTAACCCTTAAGGTTAAGTATGTCTACACTGCAATAAAACAGTTTCCCACACCTCTAAACAGGAATAGTAATGCTTACCTACCGACCTTTGAAAAAGGATTTTGAGATCTAAGCCCCAATCCTGCAAATGGATCTGCGCAGACAAAATCTTATGCCCACGTAGAACCTCACTGATTTTGTTGGGACTCCACCTGCAGGGATCTGATTTCCAGCATCAGGGATTTGCAGATTAGGACTAGATCAGGGGTTCTCAAACTGGGGGTCGGGAGGTCATTACATGGGGGGTTGCAAGCTGTTAGTCTCCACCCCAAACCCCGCTTTGCCTCCAGCCTTTATAATGGTGTTAAATATATAAACAAGTGTTTTTAATGTATAAGGGGGGTGGTACTCAGAGGCTTGCTGTGTGAAAGGGGTCACCAGTGCAAAAGTTTGAGAACCACTGGACTAGATTCAGTCTCAGCCCTGAGTATAGGGCAGCCATAGCTGTATCACCTCTGGAACAGCACCGTGAAGGATCCGGATTCAGACACACACACAATTCCTCCCCTGCTCCTCCCTTGCTGTGGCTGGGGGTGTCTGGCATTATTTCACCCCTTTTCAGGGTGCACTTGACCCATTTGCTGGCGGTGTGGAGGAGGGAATGGAACCTTGGCTCTGCACTCCTGAGACCCTTCCTGCACACGTGTTTGTGGGTGGGAGTGTTAGGCATTCAATGGCTGGGACTCAAGATTCCAGATCCACTCAGGGTAAGGGGACCCCTCAGGACTTGTGAGAATACTGTGCATCACAGCAGCCTGAGTTACAGCAGGCATTCAAAAACTCTGTGGGCACACAGTCTACAATGGTGTCACTCCCATATGACACCCAGAGCTCCAGTCCAGAAGCCATAAGGCAGCTGCATGGCTAAAAGGGAGTCCTTATTCCCTCATACTCCCCTACGTAATCACTTTAGGGGCTAGGATCAGTCTAGCCCTAAAAGTGCTATACATACTAATTATTATAATTAAGCACATTTTCAAAAAATTGTAAATTATAAATGGTGTAAATTTGCAAGTGTGATTATCTGCATGTTCAAAATCCCCATATTTCCACACACAATGGCAGAGCATACAAATTGGGTAATTAGTTCTCGATGGTTACCTGATCTGTACCCACACTTATACATGCAAATGCTTGCAAGACCAAATTTTTAAATATAGTTGCTGGGTTGATGCCCCTGGGAAAACGTGGCCTTCAAATACTCATCCGTCATTGTGGAAAAACTTTTATGAATGAGGACTGGAGGGAGACAGCAAACTGTTGATCGGCATGTTTGTGTGAATGAAATCAGTGCGATGCATTTTGAGTGAAATTCATATAATTGGACAGCCCTTGTTTTGGCCATCAGCAGAGGATTGAACTCCATCCTCCATGAATATACCAGATGTAAGCAAAGAAAGAGCACTAACATGTTTACTGACACCACAATCATGTCAGACAACATATTGGGATTAAAGATGTCCAGTAAAATATGCAGCATCTGAAGTCATGCCAAGGGGCAATGCTATTTTTCAAGTAGGCATTGATGGACATGAAGAAAGCTGGTAAGACTGATTTTTCCCTTCTATTGTAGCAAGTTTTTTAAACAGAGCCATGATTAAACAAATAGCAGTTCATCTAATCATGTCAGCTAATTACATCATGACAGTCACTTATCAGTGAACCTTGTTTTAAGGGGAGAAGAGAGTGAGATGATGCAGTTGTAGAGAAAGCAGGTTAATACACAGTTCCTGTCTGGGTTTAAACCGAAGAAACACAGGTAAGCAACTCAGAAATGGACCCATGTAAGAAACAGGAGACAAGTTATGGACTCTCTGCCTCTGCCCCAAATGAGGTCCTAAAGACCTCCTTCAGCAACCTGAGGGTAAGCGGTTACAGTACATCACACAGATACAGAGTCAACACAATCCCATCTTGTCTAAGAACGCTAAATCAGTCATTAAAAAAAAAATTGTCAGATTACAAGTGAGGAATAATTAAGAACCACACGGGAATGTACCACCTTGATAGTCTGCTGACAAAGGACCTGATGTGTATGACTTAAAATGGGGAGGGGGGGTGTATCTAAGTGGGATTGGGCCCAAAGTTGATGACAAAGGAGATGCTGCTCTGCAGATGAATGCTCTAAAGCCAACAGAGAGAATTATTTGCTTTTCTTCTTACAATCTGGGGAGCTCAGCACCTGTGTAGACACTACAGAATCATTGTTACGTTAACCATTGTTAAACTGCTAAATGGGCACTGCAAGCCCCATCTGTTTATTCAGTCTTTTGCCTGAGGTGGGTTGGTTAGGAGGGAGTTGCTTTTTTGTTGTTGTTTAAATTTAAATGACATAGGTACTATGGGGAAATCTGTAAACTTCTGGCTTTTGTACCAATATGTGGATTTTAACTAATTGCATTGTAGTCTTTCCAAAGTGCTTGGAGACTAACTGACAGGCACATGGTTCACAAACTGAATAGCAAATAAATGAACCACAACCTAACCGAAAAACTGAGCAAAATGATGGTTCTCTGATAAGTGAAAAATAATTAATATTGAGAGGGTTTCAGTGAGTTTGTTTGTGTATGTGTATGTGTGTGTGTGTGTGTATACATATATTTTTTCCTCCTCTCACTCAAAAGTCTTAACTTCATGTTGTTTCTGTTTTTCAAAACTATATTTCTAAAATGCTTTATCCCGCTATAATCCTCAACAGACTCCGCAGCAGGGTGTATGTATATGGATCTGTTCACTTGCATGCTGTTGCAGTAGTGTCTGAAAGCCCCAGTCATGGACCACAACCCTATGTGCTAGGTGCTATACAAACACAGAACAAAGAGACAGTCCCTGTCCCAAACAGCTCACAGTGTAAGGGTATGTCTACACTATGAAATTAGGTTGATTTTATAGAAGTCGGTTTTTTAGAATTCGATTTTATACAGTCTATTGCATATGTCCACACTAAACGCATTAAGTCGGCGGAGTGCGTCCTCACTACCGCGGCTAGCATCGACTTACAGAGCAGTGCACTGTGGGTAGCTATCTCACAGTTCCTGCAGTCTCCGCTGCCCATTGGAATTTTGGGTTAAGCTCCCAATGCCTGATGGGGCAAAAACTTTGTTGCGGGTGGTTTTGGGTACATGTCGTCAGGCTCCTTCCGTGAAAGCAATGGCAGACAATCGTTTCGTGCCTTTTTTCCGGGGTCCCGTCCGCCGGACCCGCTCAGCCCGCTGCCTGCCTGGAGGATCGGAACCCCAGGTCTGGGGCTCCGTCCGCCGGCTCCTGCCAGCCAGGGTCCTGCTCAGCCCCGCTTAGCTGGCAGACCTCGGTGAGGTTGATCAGGGGTGCCTGGACAGACATGGCTATCCTCCTCTTAGAGCACCGAATGGGAGTGACTCCAGGTCATTCTCTTCTTTAAATTTTGTCTCATGGAGATTCAGTCCTGCCTGGAATATCATGCGAGCTGGAGGCTTCTGCCTCAGGCTGCTCTCCCAGCCGGCAGCACCACGCGGTCACACCTACCCTAGCCTGCCCCTTGCTCCCATGGCTCATGAAGCCTGGACAGTAGTAAGGAGCAGTTCAACTTGTGGAATGACAAATCCAGAACGAAGGATTGCACGCTATGGGCCATGTTAAGATTATTTCAGAGTCCTAGATAGCATTTAGTCCCTATAAAAGGCTTCATGAAAATTTTCCCCCGCCCTTAACAAAAATGTTAATTTATCAGAGCAGTTGAAAGGGTAAGGAACCCAGGACTATAACTTAGAGAGAGCTTCCATATTATTTAACTCATAATTGATATAATTCAATGTAAAATTTCACAGCGCGGTCTGTTCTAAGACTAAAAATGCAGGAGGGGAGTCAGAAAAAGGAACAGTGACCTGTTTCTGCCCGGTTTCAAACCGGGAATGTTTCGTGTGTTAGGTGAACGTGATAACAACTACACTACAGGGCTTTTGCGTGTTATGTGAATGTGATAACAAATACACTATGGGGCTTCTCTTTTTTTTGCCACAGACTTTGCCGAATGCACAGGAATGTTTTCTCTAGCTACAGAAGCTACCTAATGCAATGTCTATATTTATGGCCTTCCTGCTCACAAAGCGGTCATGCCCCTGCCCAAGGCTGACACAGCGCGGAGTGCATGTGACACAGCGACCTGGCTCGGGCAGGATCGTTAGCGAGGCATGATACTTTTGCCGTTAAGCAAACACAGCAGTTCTTTCCTGGCCTCTGCCACTGAATGCCTCCATGCATTACGCTGTGCCCTATCAGTGCGGGAGGACTGCATGAGCTCGGAAAACATGTCATCGCAAGTGCGGTTTTTTTGCCTTTTGATCTGCGATAACCTCAGGGACGGAGATGATGGGGGGCGTGTAGAAACATTCTGGGGGGACTGTATGGTCACCTGTGCTGCTGAGTGCTGCTGAGTTTGCCACGCTGGCCAAACAGGAAATGAAATTCAAAAGTTCCTGGGGCTTTTACCTGGCTAGTGCATCTGAGTTCAAAGTGCTGTTCAGAGCGGTCACGATGGAGCACTCTGGGATAGCTCCTGGAGGCCAATACCATCGAATTGCGTCCACACTACCCCAAATTCGACCCGACAATGTCGATTTCAGCGCTAATCCCCTCGTCGGGAGGAGTACAGAAATCGATTTTAAGAGCCCTTTAAGTCGACAAAAATGGCTTTGTCGTGTGGACAAGTGCGGGGTTAAATCGATCTAACGCTGCTAAATTCGACCTAAACTCGTAGTGTAGACCAGGGCAAAGTATCTGACAAGAGACAACAGATGGATACAGTAAGATAGATGGTGGAGGGGGGGGAGAGCACTAGGAAACAACGAGACATTATTGGACAGCATGATAGACAGTGGGCCCAGCATGTCAGCTGCCTAACCATTGTGAAGACAAAGTGGGTGAGGTAATAGCTTTTACTGGACCAACTTCTTGAGATTGACAAGCTTTTGAGACACACAGAGCTCTTCTTCAGGTCTGGGAAACTTAGGCCTGTTCTACACTACAGAGTTAGGTCGACGCAAGGCACCTTACGTCAACCTAACTACGTAAGTGTCTACACTAAAATTTTGCTCTCACCGCTGTAATTCATCCGCTATACCAACTTAACTCCACCTCCATGAGAGATGTAGAGTCAATGGTGAGGTAGTTAAGTCAATGCTGTCTCAGTGTAGACACAGTGTTGCCTATGTCGACAGTTCAATTGGTGCAAGCGCCCCTAGTGAGGATGTGCACCACTGACACAAGGAGCAAAGTATAGACACTCACTGAAGAAGTAAGGTTCTTACCCACGAAAGCTTATGCTCCCAATACTTCTGTTAGTCTTAAAGGTGCCACAGGACCCTCTGTTGCTTTTTACAAATGATGTAATTACTGCAGTGGCTGTATGCTGACATAAATTATGTCGACTTAATTTTGTGGTGAAGACATGCCCTTACCCAGAGTGTCACAAGGTGGAACAGATTGTTCAGCATAAGTAGTTAACACATATTTCAAGGGATCATTCAAGGTGAAGTGGCCCATTAACACCCCTCCTATCATAGGAAGGAAAGAAAGGGAGTGAGTGGGTGGGAAAGCAGCTGGGGGAGAGGGGTTGTAGATTTTTGTAATAGGCCATAAATCCAGTGTCTCTATTCAGTCCATGATTTTTAGTGTCTAGCAAAGTTATAAATTTAAGCTCCCAGGCTTGTCTTTTGAAAGTGTTTTGCAGGTTACCTTTGAGGATCGGTCTGATAGGTCAGATACAGAGTGATTGATTTGTTAAAAGCGTTCACCCACGGGTGATCAGTCCTCATCCTCAAAGGAAACTTGCACAACACTTTCAAAAGATGAGCCTGGGAGCTTAAATTTATAACTTTGCCAGACACTAAAAATCATGGACTGAACAGAAACACTGGATTTATGGCCTATTACAACATCTATAACCCACTACAATCCCCCCATCTGCTTTCCCACCCCCCTTCTTTCCTCCTTATGACAGGTGTGTTAACGGGCCACTACACCTTGAATGGTCCCTTGAAATATCTGTTAACTACTTATGCTAAGCAATCTGTTCCACCTTGCAAATAGCTGTGAGACACAGAGTTAGGAGAAGTCTATACTGCAGCTGTGCCACTCTAGCGCTATAATGAAGATGCTCTAAACCAAGGCATAGTTAATCCACTTCCCCGAGAGGAGGTAGCTATGTTGGTGGGAGAAGCTCTCTCGTCAACATAGGGCTGTCTAAAAGGGGGAGGTATAACTATAATCCTTTGGGGTGTGGATTTTTCACACCCCTGAGTGACGTAGTTATACCGATATAGGTCTGTAGTGTAAACCAGACCTATGTTTCCCAGACCTGAAGAAGAGCTCAGTGTAGGCTCAAAAGCTTGTCTCTCTCACCAATCAAAAATATTACCACACTCACCTTGTCTCTCTCTAATATCCTGGGACCAACACGGCTATACCACCACTGCATATACCCATTGTGCAGCTTAACAGTGTTGAACAAAAAGTTTCATGCACACATGCTCACCTATCACATTAGAGTTCACCATTCTGCTTGAGTGGAAGAGGAGCAGTGAGAGCTTCGTGCACTTGACAAATGGGCCTCAGGTACGGAGAGCAAGAAGCTGTTGCTGAGCAAGATACCCTAGGGATGAACATGGTATAAACACCCAGATAGTTTCCCCCATGTTACTCTAATGTTGGTTAATGGAAAAGTGATTCTTCTTAGGTGAGTGATATACTTGGTAATGTGGAACAGTTGAAGAAAGTGGGTTGTGCGCTAGTTCATACAGACCGTAGAACTTCTAAGTATATTCTGTCAGCCGCTGGGGGTTTGCTCTGACCACATGGAGTTGCCTTGGACAAATTATAAACATTTCCTCAGAAGACAGTGAGCCTGAAAAACATTTAAAAACTTAACGTAGCTCCCACAATGAGGGTAATAATGAGAGAAACAATTTACTGAGATGGATCTCCAAAGCCAGGAACACCCAGAATTGAAGGGTTTAGAGTAGGAATATCAACTAGAATGCTAGGGTGTTAACATGGGAAAGGAGTGGTCCTGAGGAGCCTGCAATTGCTGCTGAAATCTTGGAGAGCAGTTCCACCTCAGGCAATCAAAGATTCCTTCTCCCTTCCCTGCTCTCAGCGCAGCATCTATCAGCATTTTGGGGGGAGGCAATGTCTTCTGTTCTGTGTTTGTACAGCTCCTAGCATAATGGGATCTTGTCCATGACTGGGGCACCTAGGGACTATGATAATACAGCTTCTACTACTACTAAGCATGCAGCAGCCTGCTTTGTCTGATGCCCTCTTCCGCCTTGTTTTTGTGTTACCATCCCCAGGCATTTGAAAATCATATGTCAGGTCCCCCCAAATCATGAGACTGTCTTAAAAAATCATGAGTTTATTTTTTTTTTTTTTAAACAGGATTCTTTTAATTTGCCTTCTGGGTTTTGAGCCTTTTAGGGTTCATGTTTTCAAGCTTTTCTCTGCAACTATGAGGGCTAAAAATGTACCTTGTTTTTATGAAATCTGAGATTTCATGTAATCATATGACTGCAAGAGCCAGGGCTTTAAGAAAAACACCATAAGAGTTGTGATAAAATCTTATGAGTTGGCAACACTGCGGAGTGTTTCTTGCTCCACTCCTGGTCTTTGTGGTGCTCCTCCATGCAGTCAGTGGCTCCCACTCAGTAGTAGGACTCTGACCACCCGAAACTAGAATTAAAGTGAGAATGGAGAGGGAAAGCCTTTCTCTAAGGCCTGGTCTACACTGGGGGAGGGGATCTATCTAGGTTACACAACTTAAGCTACGAGTCGACGTACTTAGATCTACTTACCATGGTGAATTCACTGTGGTAAGTCGACAGCTGACACTCTCCCATCGACTCTGCCTGCACCTCTCACCCTGGTGGAACACTGGAGTCGATGGGAAAGTGCTCGGCGGTTGATTTATCGTGTCTAGACTAGATGCGATAAATCGATCCCCCCTGGATCGATTGCTGCCTGTCAATCCAGTGGGTAATGTAGACAAGCTCTAACACAGGCCTGCACAACATACGGCCCACGGGCCGCATGTGGCCCTCGTGGGCTCACTGTGTGGCCCGCAGGGGGTGAGTAGGCAAGCGGCGGGGTGGGGCAAGCCCACGGCTGGCTGGCCAGCTGGCAGATGGGCAGGGTGGTGAAGAGGCCAGTGGCAAGCTGGGGAGTGAGGGTGAGCCAGCGGCAGGGGGCAGGGGCAGAAGGTAAGTGGCCAGCGGCGGGCAGGCAGGTGAGCTGGCGGCAGGGGAAGCAGGCGAGCCGGCGGCGGACAGGCAGGTGAGTTGGTGGCGGCGGGCTGAGCCGGCGGTGGACAGCGGGGCAGAAGGTAAGTGGCCAGCGGCGGGCAGGCAGGTGAGCTGGCGGCGGGGGAAGCAGGCGAGCCGGCGGTGGACAGGCAGGTGAGCTGGTGGCGGCGGGCTGAGGAGGCAAGCGAGGGGTGAGTAGGTGAGCCGGTGGGGAGGGGGGCTGAGGAGGCGAGCGGGCAGGCAGTGGCAGGGGGGCAGGTGAGCTGCGGCGGGGGGGGCTGGCTAGGCGAGCGGGTGGGCAGTTGCAGGGGGAGCAGGCGAGCCGGTGGCGGACAGGCAGGTGAGATGGCGGCGATGGCGGCGGGTGGGGGGCTGAGGAGGCGAGCGGGCAGTGGGGGGTGAGTAGGCGATCCTGGGGGAAGGTGGAGAATGATGAGCCAAGTGAGCAGGGGAGCTTTATACTTGCGGGGGGGGGGGGGGGGGGCGGAGGAGGCAAGCGGTGAGTGAGTGGCTGACCTGTTCTACTGATCTTGTCTCTCATAAAAATTGGTCCTTTTTGCTGCTTTTCTCTGGGCTGGGGGTTGTCCCAATGCTGCAAAGAGGGTGTTCCCAAAGGAAGGTGCTTGCTTCTAACCCCCAAGGCCGTCAGTATGTCTGCTCTTCTCTAGTCAGCCCACTTGACGAGTTTGATTGTCCTTGGTCTGGCTCCCATCCCCTCTCCAAGGGTTGCAGCTGTCTGGAGTTGCCTGCCTTCCACGCCTTCCTCATTCACACCTCATTCATTCAACAGGGCAATTGATTACAAAGTGGGGGGAAGATCTTATTCTACTTCTAGCAAAAAGACATTTTTCTTTTACCTTAATTATACTACCTTAGGGGCCCGCTATAACATATAGCTGTTTCGGCGGGGCGGCGCTGGGGAAGGAGGGTTTGTTTCTGCGGGCGGGCGGCGCTGGGTTGTGTGTGTGTTGTGTTTCGGGGGGGGGGGCTGGGCGGGGCTGGGGGTGTGTGTTTCGGCGGTGCTGGGGGGGGGGAGGGGGTTGGCGGGGCCGGGGGGTTTCGGCCCTCAGCTGTTTTCTTTGGAGTAATATGACCCTCGCCACTTTACGAGTTGTGCAGGCCTGCTCTAACACATTGACAATATCCTAGCATAGTCTCAGGCTTGGTCTACACAAGAGAGTTAGGTCGACATAAGGCAGTTTATGTTGACCGATGTCAATATAGTGTAGTGTCTACACTACAGCCTTGTTCCTGCTGATGTAAGTGCCCCTACTACACCGACATAATAACTCCACCTCCACGAGAAGTGTAGGGCTTATGTCGGTGTAGTTAGAATGGCGCAGTGTCTGTGTAGAACCTGCGTTCCTTACATTGGCTGTTGGCTGTCTTGTTAATTTCATGGCTCTGCTGGATCCGTGAAATTGACAAGAAAGCTGGCTTCCGGCTCCCCAGCCGGGTTGCTGCCGGGTCTCCGCTCCAAGCTGGGCTGCCATCTGGGCTCCCAACTTGAGCTGCTGCCCGGGCTCCCCACTGGGAGCCCTACAGCTCTCTCCCCCTCACCCCCAAGATCCTGGCTCCTCACCGGGAGCACGGCAGCCAGACGGACTCCAGGTGTGGATCTCCCTGCTGGAGGCGAGACGCCCTGGGCAGCTTCCCCCCATTCCCAGCTGGGAGCGGGGAGGCGAGAAGCCTGGGATGCAGCTGGGCTCTGGGAGGAGAGCTGTGTAGAGCTTAGAGCCGCGAAGTGCTCCTGGTCAGGACGCGCACCACTGACAGAAGGATGATAGTGTGGACATCAGCTACCGCAGTAATTACCTTGCATGACTGGGCCCAACCAGGTTGTGGCTTAGGCACTACTGCAATATAAACGTTAAATTAATAATAATAAGAATAATAAATAATACTGCCAGGTGGTTAGGGATGTTCTTCCCCACACACCATCAATGTCCTGAATTTCTGCTATCAACCAAGAAGTAGAGGTAGGGGTCGAGAGACAGCAAACATAAAAATAAATCATTTTTTCCAAAGATGAAAAATAATCTCCCCCCAATTGCTAACCTGTGTGAGTCCCACAGTTACAGTGTGGGTGGAGTGTATGGCATTCCTTAAAATGTTTTACTGCAACTACTGTTCTCACATGGCTTGGAATTAAATTCCTCCATTTCCTCACATTATGCCCCTGTAAAAATCCCTATGGTATAGCAAATCCTTGCTTGATGATATATTTTGGAACAAAGCAACTGAAATTGTTTTCAGATCAAGTACCCATTTTGGAGGCCCTGTGCAAGAAATTTCAGTTTAAAACACAACATCCAAATACTTTGTAGGTGGAAAAGGAATCCACCATTTCCATCTCTAGTCCCATTCTATGTTCTCTGATCCCATTGTATCAGATGGTTGCTATTCCACTTAATGTAAAAGGATTAAATTTTAATGATTAACTGTTTTGCTGGAATAGTATCAGTCTAAAACATTTAAAGGAACTACCTGACAGAATAAGTTAGATTATAATACTTCTTTGCATCTCTATAATTCCTTCCATACAAGGATTCAAAATGCTTTAAAACATGAATGAATTAAACCACACAATGCCCCAGTAAAGCTGTTTTGATATTATCACTGATGGGAGAACTGAAGCAAAGATGATGAAGTAACTCACCCAACATCAGGAACTAAGTTAGTCTATGACAGGACCAGAAGCAGAATTTAGATCTCCAGCTTTAACCACTAGACCACACTCCCTCTTATTGACATGGATAACCATTCATTTTTCTTTTAGGAATGGGCCCTAATTTCCTATGCCAAGGGTTCTTCATTTCCCAAATTATTGAGTGGGTTCCTAAAAGTTTGTATGCTTTAATATTGGGTGACCTTTTTTCTGATATGAGCGTTCTGCAGCAGTCAGACTTTTCCTGCATTGCAGCCCCACCCCATAAACAGCTTCAGGGAGAGTGCAAAAGTGTGCTGCAGCTGCACTTTCTCTTGAGCCTAAAATCACTACCTGTACATCTGCTCCTTGCTAGGGAAACTAACTTTTAAGATTTGTCCAGGTCTCCAGGTTCTGTGGCAGTACACAATGTAGAGCTGGTTGGGGCAGTTTTCTGTTAGAATTATTTTCCAAAGGAAAAATCACTTCCTGACTAATCAAAATTTTCCAAAGGAAAATTTCAATTTTGCCAGACAATTTAGATTTTCGATTAGAAAATCATTCTCACCTCTGAGGCCATCCTGCTCTTCAGCAGCCTACCTGGCTGTGGGCAGCCTGTCAGGGGTTTTAGGTCTTTCAGGGTCCTGGCTCCTTGGCAGCCTAAAAACCTTAGCTCCCAAGTTGTCTGGCTTCCCAATAAAGCATGCTCCTGGAACTCTGAGCAGCTTGGGGAACCTCAGAAGTGTTTAGAGAAATACAAAATGAAATGCCCTTTTGATTTTTTTCTAAAAAAAATATTTAGAATTCCTGTTCCATGGGAAAATTTAATTTTTTATTCCATTTTAGAATGGAAGTTTTTTGAAATTTCTGAATTTTCCATGGAATGTGAATTCCGGTTTCTGACCAGCTGTAATACAGTAGAACCTCAGAGTTACGAACCCCTCGGGAAAAGAGGTTGTTCGTAACTCTGAAATGTTCTTAACTCTGAACAAAACGTTATGGTTCTTTCAAAAATGTACAACTGAACATTGACTTAACACAGCTTTGATACTTTGCTATGCAGAAGAAAAATGCTGCTTTTAACCATCGTAATTTAAATGAAACAAGCACAGAAACAGTTTCCTTACCTTGTGAAATCTATTTTTTAAACTTTTCCTTTATTTTTTAGAAGCTTACATTTAACACAGTAGTGTACTGTATTTGCTTTTGTGTGTGTGTGTGTGTGTGTGTCTCTGCTGCTGCCTGATTGCATACTTCCAGTTCCAAATGAGGTGTGTGTTTATTGGTCAGTTCGTAACTTTGGTGTTTATCGTTCTGAAGTTCTACTGTATAATGCTTATTCAATGGGCCACAAAATAGGGCTGGTTCCTTCTGTAAATGCTAACCTTCAGAAAGAGAGGCTTGGTCTACACTACCAATTTATGCTAGCATAACTATGTCACCTGGGGGTTTGGAACATCCACACCCCTGAGCGACGTAGTTATACTGACTTAACCCCCAGCATAGACAGCACTATGTTGAAGGGAGGGCTTCTCCTATCACGGGGCGGCTCTAGCTTTTTTGCCGCCCCAAGCACGGCAGGCAGGCTGCCTTCGGCGGCATGCCTGCGGGAGGTCCGCTGGTCCCGCGGCTTCGGCGTACCCGCCGCTGAATTGCAGCCGAATCCGTGAGACCAGCAGACCTCCTGCAGGCAAGCCACCGAAGGCTGCCTGACTGCCGCCCTCACAGGGACCGGCAGGGCGCCCCCCGTGGCTTGCTGCCCCAGGCACGTGCTTGGAGCGCTGGTTCCTGGAGCCGCTGCTGTCCTATCAGCATAGCTAGCACATCTCGCGGAGGTGGAGTATCTACGCTAATGGGAGAAGCTCTCCTGTCGGTGTAGGTAGCGTCTTCACTAAGCACTGCAGTGGTGCCACTGCTCTAAGTATAGATAACCCCAGAGTGTTGAATACGGGCGCATAACTTTTGTTAGTAGACCTAGGGGGAAAATGGGGGGTAGGGGAAGGAGGCTGGTGGTTTGAAATCTGTGAAAAAAATCATAGAATTATTTGTCCGCCTGTTTGTTGTTGTTGAAACTGATTGATTGAAAATGTTCCAAACAACTCTACTCTGTTCAAGTTGAGCATGTGCATAAGTGTTTGCAGGATCAAGGCCATAAGTCTTATGTTACTAAAGAGTTTCTTCTCTCCTTGAAGCACATCTGAGCCATTAGTGAGAGAGATGTGCATTCTAGGGCCCTGCTTTGGCAAAGACTTAACATGCTTCACTTTGGGCAATCCCACTTTGATAGTGCTACTCCCAGTGCATATAGTTAGGCACGTGGGCTAGGTCTTTGCCTGTTTGAGGCCTAGGTGGCACTTAAATTCTCACAGATTATTTTCTGGAGCTGGGGACTTCTGTCCCACAGGGTGTGCTGGGGCTCCCGTGGGTTTGAAAATATTTACTGGAGCTCCGCTCCAGATGGGTCTGGCTGAATTTAAGTCCTGGGTCTTGGGTTGGGTATTTGAGTTCCATGTGGGGGTCTTCCCCCAACTCCTTGCAGGATCCAGGCCAGGAAGAGGTGTTGGGGCTCAAGCCATTGTTTTATTTTCATAACTGAGGCGACAAGCCCTGAGATTGCTGGGACCAAACTGAGAAGTGCCAGGGCTCAGCAGTGCAGCCCTGCCAAACATTAAGCACTGCTCAGGCCCTCTAAGGGAAAATGAGACCCAGGAAAAGGAAAGAAAAAAATGTAGGTGCTGGAACTAGGGGGGCTGCTGCTGCACCCCCTGGTTTGAAGTGGTTTCCATTATATGCAGGGTTTACAGTTTGGTTCACTGTCTCTCAGCACCCCCACTATACATATGGAAGAAAGCCATTCCTGGGGACGGGTCTATACCACAGTCCCTGCGTCCGCTCCCCTCTGCAGGTTATAACGCCCCGCTCTGAAAACCCATCCGTGCAGAGGCCCAAAGCACTTGTGGAGTCGCGTGGGCGCCGGCCCGACCCGGCCCTTCTCAGGAGTTTCACTTCAGCCCCCGCTTGGGCTGGAAACAGCTGCACACGCAACCTGAGCAGCTGAGCCACCGGCCGCTCCCCGCCCGCCTCCGCTGGGCGAAGCCGGGAGAGGAAAGGGGGCAGAGCCGGGCGCGGGGGGCGGCGCTACAAGGCTGGGGGCGGGGCCGGCTGAGGCCGCCGCAGCAGGGTCGGGACGCGCGGCTGAGGCGGGGGAAGCACGTGGAGGAGGAGCCCGCGGGAGGCAGGCGGAGCTGCTGGAGGGGGGCAGCCCGCCCAGCCGGGGAGCGGGGATGGGCGCTTGAAAGGGGAATCTGTGGCCGGAGGAGGGAGAGCGGGACAAGTGGCTTCCCGGCAGGGACCTTTGTGGCGCGGCTCAGCCCGACGGGAGAGCGCCTAGCATGGAGCCCGTTACCAAGTGGAGCCCAAAGCAAGTCGTGGACTGGACCAAAGGTAAGAGAGAAACTCAGCCGGGCTCGTCCCGCTCAGGGGAGCAGCCAGGGGTCCCACGCGCGCACCGCGGTTGGCACAAACTTTCTGTGTAAGGGAGCAGCTGCCTGGAGGTGACTTGCCGTGTCCCGCCACCCCCTGTTTCTGCCGGGGACGTGGGGCGCTGCCGAACAAGTTCTCACTCTTCCTCTTCAACGCGCTTTGTGAAGCTCGGCCGCCTGCTGACTCCCCGGCTCTGTACTACCCCTTCCAGGGACTTGCTGCAAGCGAACACCCCGCCTCCGGACATGTTGTTTTGCGGCTTGCTGGGGGAGCCTCGGCTGTGGAGTGAATGCTGTTAGTAGTTCTCGCCGCCTTCTGCTTTTGTATATACAAGTGCTCGTGTTGCACAGCTCTGGCCTCCTGCTGGTCTCTGTGCAACGCTCCAGTTGCTGGTGGTTGGCCGTCAGGGGCGTACCGTGACTCTCGTGTGATCCTTTTGAAGAACCCTGAAATGCTCATTAAGTAACACTCTAGAAGCGTGGGGCTCCTGAATGCCTGGCTAAGCCGCAGTAGTTCTGCTTTGAGCCACTCAACCCCTCAAGGGAGGAGAGGAGCTGATAAAATGACCCAACTGTGCAACTTGAAGGATATGTTTGATGTTGACTCCAAGTCAGTCTCCTGGGCAGGAAAAGTTATTTTCCATGAGTATGTGTAAGCTTGGCACTACTTGTTTAGGATTTCCAGAATCCTGCTGGAAACCTGGCAGTTTGCTGGGAGATTTCCAGTCCACTTACATGGCTTTGGTCTCTTAGGTCCACAGTTCAGAAACCAGCAAAGTTATAGTATTATTTTTGGGGAGGAGTACATTTTGACCTGGATAGCTTTGCTTTGGGTTGAGATTGAGTTGCATGGTACTTTGTGTGTGTGTGTTCTTCTTTAATTGGATTCTGTCCAATGCTCAGTCCCTTTGTCCCTTTCACTTGTGATCATATTCTTTTGTTCAAAGAATTTTACAAGTATTATGTGACTCATTCTGCAAAGTTCTAAACAAAGCCAATTACTCTCAAAAAAGGCATGGAGTTTGTATAATTTTGATGGAAAACTGCAACCAGCTCTAGTAAACAAGAATTATTAATCCCATTTTACAGATGGAGAAACTAAGGGAGTTAGTGTTAGAGCTGGGTTTGGAATGCTGAACTCTAGATTCTGACACTGTACCACCCATCTCTCTCATTTATCCATCAAAACTTCCTACCCCATTTTGAGGCTTCATCAGCATGTTGACATAGCTGTGAGAAGCTTCAGTGTAGCTGTTGTATCTGAAAAGAGTGCAGAGCATCTTCAAAGCTGAACAAATGGGCAAATTTTTTTTCTGGACGATGGGGCGGCAGGCACCTGGAGAAGTCAGGGCTGTCTGGTTGCAGTGTATGTTTGCAGCTGCAGGATGCCATAACTTTGTGATCACTCTGGATTTTTTGTGTGATCGTCTCTAACCCCTTGGCAACACTGTTTTGGAAAGGCAGCTTTAAAGTGTTAATGCAGAGGTGGGCAAACTACGGCCCATGGGACTCTCCTGCCCAGCCCCTGAGTTCCTGGCCCGGGAGGCTAGCCCCCGCCCCATCCTTGCTGTTCCCCCTCTCCCGCAGCCTTAGCTCACTGCGCCGCTGGAGCAATGCTCCGGGCGGCGGGGCTGCGAGCTCTTGCCGGGCGGCGGGGCTGCGAGCTCTTGCCGGGCGGCGGGGCTGCAGAGCCGTGTCCTAACCCCGTGCTCTGTGCTGCGTGGTGGCATGGCTGGCTCCAGCCGGGTGGTGCGGCTGCCTGTCCTGGCGCTCTGGGCAGCGTGGCTGTAGCGCCGCCAGCCACTGGTGCTCCAGGCAGCGTGGTAAGGGGGCAGGGAGCGGGGGGGTTGGATAAAGGGCAGGGGAGTTTGGGGTGGTGGTCGGGGTGGTCAGAGGGCTGGCTACAGGGGGGTTGAATGGGGGCAGGAGTCCTGGGGGGGGGCAGTCAGGAAGGAGAGGGGGAGTTGGATGGGGCGGCGGGGGTCAGTCAGGGGTGGAGGGGTCCGGGGGCTGTCAGGGGACAGGGTGGGTTGGATGGGGCAGGAGTCTGGGGGGGGGTGCGTCAGATAGGGGATGGGGGCCGGGCCACGCCTGGCTGTTTGGGGAGGCACAGCCTTCCCTAACAGGCCCTCCATACAATTTCAGAAACCCGATGTGACCCTCAGGCCAAAATGTTTGCCCGCCCCTGTGTTAATGTCTTGTTTTTTTGTTTTTTTCATAGTCCAATCCTGGCAGCTCTAGTTTGACTTACTTTATGATCCATTTCTTAAAGACAGAAATCTTGTCACATCATAGAGTATTTTACGAGCTGCTGTTGTACATTGCAATGTGCTACACAGAGAGGAAAATGATTAAGAATTGGGTGAGAGCTTCATTTCCTGCAACCTATTATTTGCATCTTTTTTTTTGAGAGTTTATACATTATATTGCAGGGTTCACTTGTTAAATGGAATTGATACAGTAAGATGGATCAAAATGTTCTGTTGGCATCAAGCTGACTTGAAGCTATGATTACTGTCCTTGTGAAGAGAAAGTTTCCCATTGACCAGAAGCCCTCACTTAAGCATCTTAATGCTGATTGAACTGCATAGCTGTGGTCAGTTCTTGGCAACTTTGAAGACTAGATAGATTTGGAAGCCATGCTAGTGTTTTGATATAGGATGGCATGGGTAATTTCAGCATTTGTGAGTGTGAACTCATGTAAGAATGCTACAGCACCTATGATGACAGGGCATGCAAGCAGCCTCTATGAAAGAGAATGCTGTAGAAATGTGATGTAATGCATAACTTCACAACACAAATAACTTCCATAGAAAGATGTGTTTCTTTCAGTGGTGTTGATTTAAAAGGAGTTCATTGTTTTTATGAAATATGTCTTGCTTTGTCACATGGAATATTTACCTAACACATTCTTTCCTCTTCACTAGTCTGTCTCTCCTGCATTTTATCTTGGCATTGAAAGTTTATTGCCTTACTTGATAAAGGGATAAATCTGCTAATCATTTGAAAAGGTTTTATTGTATGCCTTAAGTAAACTTGGTTTGTTTTCTTGCATAATTTATTTTAGCTTGTCTATTCCTTTTAACAGGTCACTCTTTACTTGGGCTCTCACTTAATTAGTATTACACAGAATAATCAAGGCCTGGTTGCAGTTTAATCATCTGATTGACACTAAGACACCTGTGCTTTGAAACGAAGAGGCTCATAGGAGTGAATAAATTAAAGACTCTGTTGTTGATTTTCAATTTCACAGTGTGAATTTGACCTCTTAGCTTCACATCAGAAATCTCCTTCTGGTACCACTCCATGCATGACAATTTTGTAATAAGGAAGTAGGCAGGGAAAAAGTGTTTTTTTTTTTTTTTTTTTCTTGTTTTTTTGTTTTTTTTTAATGGGTACACGTTAACTTCTGTCATTGCATCTGAATGTCAGAGTTGGCACTTAAAAGCCTGTAAATAACTGGGTAATAGCCATGTTGGCACAATGTTTCATGTTTAATTTTTAATCCAGAATAAGTCTGCCTTTCAGCCCAGCACTGTCAGATTTTATTTCTGACCAAAGATCAATATTTTAAGTTTTATCCTGTGATTACTATCGCTCACAAAGCTTAGGACAGTTTTCTAATTACAGCATGCATCTTCTCTCTTCCCCCCCCCCCCCCCCCAAAAAAAAAAGAAAACCAAACCAAAAAAACACAACCAACCCTCCAAGCCTATAACTAGGTTTGGAAGGATTAGATTTTTATCAGTAAATGTTGGTAAACATCAACTTCACTATACACTCAAACTGATGAAAAATATTTCTATCAATCAAAATGTATAGATAGGCAAAGTAAGAAAAATGCTACTTGAGAACTTAACATTTGATTTAAGGATACTTTATATATTTTGACATATGATGTTAACAGTTTGTGTGTTAATGGTTATAAAGGTTAAACGTTTTGAATTACAGTGTCTGCTCTCATTAAATAATTGTCTGACTTGCCAAAACTTTCACAGTTGTGGGAAATTAAAATTGATAAAAATAAAAAATGCTTACAAATAAACAGCAATAATACTACAGGTATTCCTTTTATAGTTTTGATGGGTGTTTGTTTAGGTGTATGTGCGCCACTGAGTAATAGCTAAGATAATCTTCAGCATAGCTGAACAGACAGGACAGGACTGTCTGAGGAAAAACTGCTTGTGTTTTGGTGCTCTGTTCTACCTGTACTCAGAACTGTGATGGCATAGAGATGAATCATCACAAAATGGTATAAATAGATGCAATGGGGGATGGCAGTTCTCAGTGGAGGATTCAGGTTAGCAGATACTGATGCATTTAGACAAGGATTAATACACTTCAGAAAATGTGGGGAATAAGGGGTATAACCATTTGGATCTGGCTAATCCCATTTGGAAGCTCATCAGGAGACTGTGAAAGAGGTTTTCTTTTCTACTAAAGCCTCATCAGTTTCCAGTTCTTCTAGAGCAGAACTTCTGGAATTCCTTTCTCCTTTTAAAAGAAATCCAACAAAACAACCAAACAAAACTTTTAGTAGAAGTATCAGTAGAGGCACTTAAAGTAAATTTGACTTTCTTTCTTTTTTGGGGGGGGGAAGAAGTGTGGCTAGGGTATGTTTTCTGGCTTTTGCACTTGGATTTATTGACAGGCTAACTATTGGCCTAAGAGATGATGATATAGAAGCTTATATTATAGGATTTAAATTGATTTTGAATATGGGCTTTAGGTGCGCACAGTTTTATATAAATGTGTGTATGCCCTTATTGTTGGTCATCAAAGTTTAACAACTGATATAGACCAATTACTGTCACTTGCTGACTCTTGTTGATTGACTAATACTCCATGATTCTCCTGGACAAGTGTATTAATATAAATGTTTTTGTGATTAAAGTGGGCTGAATTTACAGTACTGGACACTGCATGCAGTAAAAGCAGAACCATGCTAGCTAGCTAAATTTGGTTGAAAATAACAAGGTTTGATACGTGGCTTCATTGTTCAACGTGCACAGAATTTTTCTCTGAGCTGTGCTCAAGACTACCCTCTGACAAGTCTGTAGTGCTGCTTTGGAATATTTATAATGATAGCTGAAAACCATATTACTTTTGTGTTTGCTTACAGTGTTTGAAAACTGTTTGGAACATGCTTACTGGCCCTAGTGAGGACAGTGCTTTGGACTGCTCTTCTCTGCTTACAGGAAAAAGTCCAGAGTGGCTGGGAAGCTTTTCTGCACTGACCCACAAACTTGCCTCAACCCTATTCTGGGGCCCACCTTTAGCAGTGAGAGCATACTTCATTGTCTAGGTCAGTAGGCCCCTTGAATCACTATGGAGACGGCTAGGATGGGTCATGCCAGTTGTCATGTAGTCACCTGTTCACTGGAAACTGATTGATTGTTCTGAGGTCAACAACCCGTCTTACATACAGTGTCTGACCAGCCATTAGATAAGAGTGAATTCTGGTTCCACTGAAGTTGGTGGGAGTTCAACCACTGACTTCAAGGAACTGAGGATTTCACTCTCAGGGCTTCACTGCAGAATCAACTCCATGCTCTTAGGCGTTGTCCCTAACCTGATTTCTGTTGATAAACACATCCTTTCACCCAAGTGTGTTGTTGCTTTTATACCAAGGGCAGTTGGTCTGTCCTAGGGTATTCAAAGTACTGCTTATGCTCCAACTGGTAACCTGCTCACTTTGCAATGTGGGCACAGGCTGAACCACTCAAGTGCTGATAGTCCTTCAGTGCCTTCCCGCAATTTCCCTGTGTGCTCAGAAGGACGGCCAAGTTCTACCACTCCTTCACTGTGAACGAATCATAGCGTTGTTCAATTGCAGCCCTAAAAACTGTAGGAAATGATGCCTGGAGTCCTAGCACCCTCAGATGAGTGAGTGCAGCACCTGTGTGGAAGCACTTGGCTATAGCTTTGCAGTGTGGCTGCTGTCACTCAAGGTAGGCCAACCTGGGTACTGATGACTGAGGCAACTGTGCAGTGAAGGCATACCCGTAGTCTCTTCCAATCTGGTATAGATTCCACCTAGTTACCAGGGGAGTTTACTGGCATAATCATACCACTCTAGTTGCACTTGTGTGGACGCTTATTCTGGAATAAGACTGTCCATGTGGGGAGTTATACTGGTACAACTATAGCGGTATGATTTGTTCTAGTAAATTTCCCTGTGTAGACAAGTTCCCGGAGGCCTCAGATCCGATCTTAGTCATTTTGTGTTCATTCTTCAGAAAAAATGTTGATAGAGAAGAATGTAGCTTTGTTCTTTTCTGACTTTATTTTTTATTTATTTATTTATTTTTAACGGTGTGATTCTCTTTTGTGTAAAAGAAGCATAGTTGCTATTACTTCTTCCTGGAACAGAAAGGAATATCATCTATATTTCTTTTTTAGTTCTATATAGCCATGTTCTTCTCTAGCTGTTGCCATGCCTATATTAATTGTGACTTCAAACCAAACTGCATACAGCAAAGATAGTGTGACATTATACTGGAGTGTAGACTCTTTCATTGTGTATCTCTGTTATATTACAAAATGGATTATATGTTACAATTCTAGACTCAGGTAGCCCTGAACCAAGCTGACATTTCTTTCTTTTACTGCAGTTCAGGTTTAGTTACTCTGTGCATTTACTCTTGGGTGTCATTGGCTTCCGCCCTCTGGTATGTCATAAACTACTCTGATTTTTGTTCTTGGTACCTGCAAATACAGTTGTACTAAATATGTCTTAATGCATTTCCTTTCTTTTTCTGTTTTCTTACTCGTTAGCAGCAATTCATCTTGAGAGGCTCTTCTTGACTATTTAAAGCTCTTTGTGTTTTATGTTGCTTAACTTATGCAACTTGGAAAAGGTCACTTGTACCACAATTGTTTATGCTATTAAGTTGGAAACCATAGCTGGAACAATTATGAATGGCACATGGGCACCCAACTTCTCTAAGCCCTCACTTTTTGTAATGCTCTCTTGGGAAAACTGAATAATGTTGTAAGGTACCAAATAATTTTAAGCACAATATTGTGGGGATTATAGATTTTTACTTGCAAGTACTTGTATCTCCATTCTTCTGACTTGAAAGTTACCTGTAGTTGGGCTGCAGAAGAATTTTTGTTTTTCATGTTTAGAAATAATTAAGAGGTTTTGCGTAATAGACCAGGAAATGGCTTCCAATGGACACAATCTTGGCTGAAAACAAACAAAAAAATCTCTACTTTTAGCTTTTTCTGTAACAGATGAGGCACAGCCCTCAGAAATGCAGTTCGAAAGGGTATATGTGTATACACTTATATAGAGAATTCCTACAGTTTTGCAATCATGTGTTGTGTGTTTTTAAATATCACAGTCCCTGGACCTGTCTGGAGTGAGCTGTTTTCTTGCAGGTGTGCTGCCCCCAGGAAACAAAAACAGACAATGACTACTAGTAACCAATAATCCTAAACTCCAGGGAAGTTCAAAAGAAGTGACTTGACCTAAATTCCCCTCCCAAAATATCAGGCAGCCACTCAGTTTTCTCTTTGTCTATTGCAACAAGAAAATGCAATAGAACTTGCATAGATAGGGAAATGTGTCAGATTACAAGTATTAATGAATTTGTGACATTGTGCAGTCTATATGGTTTTATAAAAACATGATAATAAGTGAATATAATGTAACTTATGCTTCATGCAAAAGGTCTCTTGTACGGTATCATTACAAAGCTTATAATCTACTGAGTATGATCATCCGATTTGTATAAATGTACCACTCTTGTATCTAAAACTAGAAATATAAAATATAACTCTGAGGGCCTATTGTAATTATGTAAAGTGTGGGCCATTAATGATGGTTTGGAATCTTGATGACTCCCATTAACAAGGACCATTATCTGCAGATGGCTGTGTTTACCTGTGAGTCTTCCTGTATATGTGTGTGCTGGCAAGTGGGCAATGAAGTCTTGCAGTGACATGTGATCATGTCACCTGAACTGGAATCCATCTTTAACCTGGTGCTTTTCCAGTGAGGGGGGGTGGAAACCCAGAGGGACAAAGGGTTCCCGCCTTATGCAAAAGATATATAAAGGGGTGGAACAGAACAAAGGAGAGAGAGGAGCCATCATGAAGAATCCCCTAGCCATCACCTGAGCTGGAACAAGAGCTGTACCAGGGGAAAGAATTGTGCCCAGGACTAGAAGGTGTCCAGTCTGAGAAAAACTTACTGAAGCATCTTTGAGGGTGAGATTATCCGTATTTAGTTTGATTAGACATAGATTTGCGCATTTTATTTTATTTTGCTGGGTGACTTACTTTGTTCTGCCTGTTACCACTTGGAACCACTTAAATCCTATTTTCTGTATTTAATAAAATCACTTTTTATTTAGTAATTTACTCAGAGTATGTATTAATACCTGGGGGAGCAAACAACTGTGCATATCTCTCTATCAGTGTTATAGAAGGCGAACAATTTGAGTTTGCCCTGCATCAGCTTTATGCAGGGTAAAACGGATTTATTTGGGTTTAGACCCCATTGGAAGTTGAGCATCTGAGTGCTAGAGACAAGCACGCTTCTGTGAGCTGTTTTCAGGTAAACGTGCAGCTTTGGGGCAAGTGATTCAGACCCTGGGTCTGTGCTGGAGCAGACGGGAGTGTCTGGCTCAGCAAGACAGGGTGCTGGAGTCCTGAGCTGGCAGGGAAAACAGGAGCAGAGGTAGTCTTTGTACATCGGGTGGCAGCTCCCAAGGGGGTTTCTGTGATCCAACCCGTCACAGAATTAATCCAAATAATGGCCCTGTTAATTGACTTAATGAATCAATAATACTTGTATTTAATATTCATAATGGTGTTATCTGACCTGATTTGTAGGCCTGTCCTGCAGGCCATCCCTGGCTGTTTCCCACATCTTAGATGTTATGCTTTCCTGGGCTGTTCGCAAGCAGGAGAATATGGGTTGCAGGTCAGCTTGCTCGCCACTATGGATGCTATTCTTGCTGAGAAGTCAGCTTCTCTGTCTCCTTCTCTGACTGTTCTCCCCCTGCTGATCCCAGCCGCGTGGAGCAGTGGGGTGGCAAGGAGGTGGCTTAGGCAGGAGAAATGGGAAGCTCTTATGGGGACCAGGGGCTAAAATGGGCTGCCTTGAAGCAACCCATTGTCCATCTATAGTACTTACATGGCCCCAATTGTCATAGTATCTGAGCTGCTCATGATTTCCTCTCCTCTCTCTTTTTTAAACTGTTTGTTTAGGGAGTATTGACAGAGTCACAAATCCCTGGTATGTAAATATCAGAAACAAAACAGTCATTACAACAGTGAGCTTTTGTTTAGAGCCATTTTATAGTAACGTCATCAGATCTTTCCATAGAGCAGGGTGTTACCCTGTTACAGAGTGTGCATCCTTTCAACACTTGTGAGGTCATTTCTAGTGATTGTTATCAGGGGCAGAGATTGTGAGGAGTATGCAGGGGCATTCTCCCCCCCCCCCCCCCCCGATACATCACAGAGGTGATGTGTGGGGGTGGAGGCAGATTTCCCCCTTCTATTTGGCTCTGTTTTCTCCCTGCAGAAGAATATTCAGGGGGTGGGGTGTAAGCGTGACATTGCCAGGTGCTGTGTGTGTCCAGGTCAGTTTCCCCCCCTGGGTTGCTAAGGGGAAGGCAGGAGAGCAGCACCTGATGCTCACAGCAGAGCTCCAGCTTGGGGCCGTTTCAGTTTGATTAGCCTATAAAGTAAGAGACTTGCCCCAGAAACACAGGCATCTAGACATTCTAATCAGAACCAGTTACATTGTAAGAAAGTGAACATAGATCTGAGCTGCTCCCCAGTGTCTGAGTAGTGTACAGCATTGACTGTGTCAAGCCCAGGAGAGTGACAGAGTGAACAGAGAAGGTTAAATGTGAATGCAGTGTGCTTAGGCAGATGGGCAAAGGGGACAGGCTTTAGTGATGGATTTTTGTGTGTGCATTGCATGTTTATGTATTGCTAAAACCAGGGAGACATTATTAATAATTAAATGAAAGTGATTGGTTCCGTTTATTCAAGAATTTGTTTTTATGCTAATGTTGATTTTTAAGTGGCAGCTGGTAGACATGGCAAATAATTAAGGGTGATTAAATAATGAACGTAAACTGTATTTGTGATTTCAAGTACACTGTAATTTAAGTACCACTAACAATCAGTAAATCCAGAAGTTAGACCTGTACCTATTATTAATAGTATTAAGCCCCCTGCCCTCCCAAATATAGAAGTCAAACTATGCCTATGATTTTTATTAATTTGAGTGAAATCTCTGATAGATATTGAACATACTATTCAAAACAATGGGACAGCGTGCTTTTTTTTTTTTTTTTTTTTTTTTTGCGCTGGTGAATGTACTTTGTGTATTTGAATAAAAGGTAACCAAGTATCTATTTGTTCTGTTTATTTTGCTGGGTATGTAATTGGTGGGTTCAATTTTTCCATAACCACCACCTCCCATACTTTTTGAACCATTCCTCTGCAGTTGGACTACATGATTTTTCTAATGTAGTTATCCTCATCATCCCTGTGAAGTAGGACAATGCTATTATCCCCATTTTGCGGATGGGGAATTGAGGCTCATAGAGACTAAGGCCATGTCTATACTAGAGAGCTTACAGTGTGGCACAGCTGTACTGATGCAATTGTAGCCCGTGCAGCCGCTTTATGCCAACGGGGGAGAGCTTTCCTGTCGACATAATTAAACCACCCCCAATGAGCGGTGAGCATGTCAGTGGGAGAGTGTCTTCCACTAACATAGCACTGTTTACACCAGTACTTCTGTCTGTGTAACTTACGTTGCTCAGGAGTGTGTTTTTTCACACCCCTTAGTGACACAAGTTACACTGACAAAAGAGCTAGTGTAGATATAGCTTAAGTGACTTGCCTAAGGTCACAGAGGAAGTCTATGGAAAAGCAGAGAATTGAATGAGTCTCCTGATTCCCAGGTTCACACTCTTTACTGCTGGGCCCTGCTTCCCTCCCACCCAGCAACTGTTCCCCCTCAAATCCTCTGATTATCTGAGGCTTCCCATAGACCTTCCCCTGCCCATCTCTTAAGTGGGGTACACACACCTGCCCACATTTGCTCCCTGACCAGGCGGAGGAGCGTTGCAAGGGAAATCTGGTGTCCTCTTGACTCTTTGCCCTGGCACTAGAGCATATGCATGTGCACGATCTGTCTGTGAATGGTGGGATGCTGGCATATTAGGATTTGTTTAGTCTGTTTAAAAAACAAAAACAAAAAACAAAAACCAAAAAGTAGGTAACAATTTAAAAAGATTCTGCAAACAAACTTCTTGGGGGCAGGGCCAGTGTCATCTATGTGTTTGCACAGTGCCCAGAGCCTATTGTAGGTACTTATACGGTCCCTCATTACTGTAGCATGTGAGCACCTCACAATCTTTATTGTATTTATCCTGACAGTATCCCTGTGAGTTGGGGAAAGACTATTACCCTTATTTTACAGACAGGGAAATGAGGTACAGAGAAACTAAGCAACTTGCTCTGCTTTGGCAGAGGAGGAAGTTGAGCCTGGCTCTCCTAAGTCTCTGGCTACCTTCTTAACCACTGGACCATCCTTCTTCTTTGTGTTAGACCTCTAGGTCAGTGGGTCTCAAACTTTTTTTTACTGGCGACCCCTTTCACACCGCAAGCCTCTGAGTGCGACGATCCCCCCCCCCCCATAAGTTAAACATACAGTTTAATATATTTAACACCATTATACATGCTGGAGGCAAGCGGGGTTTGGGGTGGAGGTTGACAGCTCGCAACCCCCCATGTAATGACCTTGCAACCCCCTGAGGGGTCCCGACCCCCAGTTTGAGAACCCCTGCTCCCGGTGCTGTCATAATACTGTATATAAGGAGTGACATTTTGTCCAAACCAACCAGGTAATGTTGAGTGTAAAGAACTTAGCCTGACTGCACGTAGGACAGATGAAATATTGCTCCTTGACAGACCTCAAGTTGGCCTGTAAGAAGGCAGGAAAGCAGCTGCCGAATAGATTCAGGGGTGACCTACTATACAGAGATGCTGTCAGGTGTTTTGTGCTATCAAGTTTCTGTTAATTCTAAAATGTATTGGTCTACTTATACTTTCAGAATGTTTCCCATTTTACCTTGATGGTATTCTTTGGACCCCCTTCCAGAGTTTAATTTTAATCTCTACTATATCTAAAATGATGCCTATTTTACAGAATTGGCCATAGAAGTGGAACTAGTTGCAACCTGGTTATCCCTGGACATGATAAAAACATATTGTCAGTGAAATACCTTCAGTTGTATGCTTTAAAATGTATCCTGTTAGAGAACTCTAAAACAGGTGGATCAAGAATATAATAAAAGTGATGCAAATCTTGTATTTCTAAGGCTCTTCTCAACTTGGTATCTAAGCATCAGATAGTGATCGTAGTAACATTGGTAACCTTTTTTTTTTTTTTTTTAAATGGCAGAGGTTTTAGCTCAGTAAGAATTGGATTGAGACAAATCCCAAGGCAGTCTAATTGGAGAGGAATTCCAGCTCTGTGGAGATAAGTCACATGCCTGACATGCTTGGGGCCTTTTGTTCAGTAGTCATTCACATAAATATTTACTTTCCAGATCCTGAACTCTTCTGAGAACTACGTATATTTCAGTTAATAGAACTTGGTTACTAGAGGAAATGCTGGATGATGAATGGACTGTCCATGTGTCTCAGACCCATCTTTATATGTTGTACATTCAACTAAATTCTTATTGGTCAATACTGTATCATTGTCAGGCTTCTAAGGATTAAATGTGTTGAAATTACAGCATATTAACAGTTGGTAAATTCTGCTAAACACCTGTTGTAGCTATACTAAAGAGCAGAAAGAATTTTGGTAAAAATTGCTTAAAAGTCCAGGGCTTTGGAGCTGTGCTCTGCGCTCTGCTCCAGCTCCAGGCAAAAACCTGCAGCTCCACTGCTCCGGAGCTGCTCTGCGCTCCACTCCAAAGCCCTGCTTAAAACCACTGTGCCCTCACACAAAATTGCTAACTTCTGAAACCTCTGCTTACCTTGAGAGCATTCCCAAGAGGTGCTCAGCATCTTGCATGATTGGCCCTTTTGAGGTTATTGCCTTGTGTGTGTGTTTGAGTGACTATTTTCTGCAAACTTCGGCATCCCACTGACACTAGAACACACACCACTAAAGAAAAATAATCTATGATAAATATTGCCAACAGAACATGTTTAAGCACGAACTGGTGCTACAGAAAGTTTGAGTACAACAGAAAGTGCACATCACATAAGTAAAGTGGACCATGCTTCCAAATATTTGATATGAATTGCTGTTTTAAACATATAAAAGTCACAATGCTACTAGTCAACTTTCTTACAGTTAACAGCATTGCACATGTGCTTGTATGCAGGCAAGGTCTTTGGCCATATTGGGAAGTAACAATCAGTGTGCGCCTCACCTTGGCTTTATGACATGGAATAATGAAAGGATAGGTAGGTA
This sequence comes from Emys orbicularis, assembly GCF_028017835.1. Taxonomy (NCBI): domain Eukaryota; kingdom Metazoa; phylum Chordata; order Testudines; family Emydidae; genus Emys; species Emys orbicularis. Next base: position 119,858,938 of record NC_088685.1, on the reverse strand, counting down.
ATTCTTTATAGCAACTATAAAAATATGGAAATGAGGAAAGATTTGTACAGATCTTGTTTGATCTCCGAGTCAAACACACTGGATTCTAGTAAAGCAAATTTCTAATGCTGTAGATGGCTAAATCATACTGTGATGGGTTGCCTTCCTTTAAGGTGCCTCCTGATGTACTGGAACCCAGCCTGGGCCCCTTTTGCCCTGTGTTGATGAGCCAGGCTCTTAAGCCTCCTCTAGCACATACACACAGGCAGGGAAACACCCAGCTGCAGAAAGACAGACACTGAGATCAGCTCTGGGAAGACTCCGCTTAAGGGACTTGCTCCAGCACTCAGGTGCCCACCTCCCTTAGACCCAAAGGTATATTGTCTTGCGTTGTATAGAAAGATCTGCACAGCGCAAGCTCATAAAAATTCGCCCTCTCCCTCAATGTGAAGAGAGAGATGCACAGCTTCTTGCCTCCCCCCGATATGGATTGCACAAACTGGGTTATGTTTATAAACAAGAAATAAGTTTATTAACTACAAAAGACAGATTTTAAGTGATTATAAGGGATGGCAAACAGAACAAAGCAGATTACCAAGCAAATAAAACAAAGCACGCAAACTAAGCTTGATTCACTAAAGAAACAGCCAATGATGCCAGCCACCATTGCTCACGTGTAACATTTTTTAACAAGTCTTTGGAGCTTTCTGCCATGCTGCCCCTCACACTTAGGAGAAGTGCCTCATAAATAGCTGCAAAACGAACTCCTTGTTCTCCAAAAATCTCCTTAAAACTCTTGCTGTGATGCCTACAAATAACTTGACAATGATTAGGCTGCTGGTGTGTTGAGACCACTGCCTTTGTTGCTGACCAATATTGTCTTTGTTTCCTTGTACGCCTCAGTCTATCTCCACCTGTTGTCTCTTGTCTTATACTTAGATAGTAACCTCTTTGGGACAGGTACCGTCGTCTTGTTCTGTGTCAGTACAGCACCTTGCACAATGGGGGTCTTGCTCCGTGACTGGGGCTCCTAGACATTACAGTAATACAAATAATAACCCTTCACTGGAGTCAGAACTCTGGTCCTAGTAAGTGAAAACCTTTGTCTCTTTGTCGTAAGGAATGTATCCACCATTTGTTTTTAATTTGGGAGTTCAAACACTATTTAACTTTATTTTCATAAGTCTTGCTCTGCCATATTTAAGTGATTAGCAGCGGTTGATAGCTAGTGATTCTTATAGGAGGGGCATAAACAAAACATCTGGTGACAACTAGATTGTAGGGTTGCTCCTCATAAATGTTTCATGACATTTCGTAGTCATCTCCTAGATTGCTATCTCAAAGGCTGGTTATCTGTCAACTTCAGCAGCTTTTGCCTTACTGCATCATATTCTTTGACTAGCTCATGGATGTAACAGTAGCCGTGGCGGATTCCCACATATGTACATTATTCATATGTGCATCCACAAAGGGGAAAAAATGTGAGTAATAGACCTCGTTGCAATCAACCAGAACAGTTCCACATGGTAGCAAGAGAGGAGGTTGCCCTATTTCTTCTTGGGAGCCAAGAGGCAGTTTTGCAACATTTACTCCTGCTTCCACTGTGAGAACCAGACATCAGAGCCTTAATTACTGGAGTTCAGAAAAGGAGCTCTTGTGACTAATGAACTACTCCTTAAACCATAAAAATACATACCCTTTTGAACAGAGTGAGCTCTTAATTGCATGTTTTAGGTGAAGGCCTTAGAGCAGGGGTTTGCTGTACCACAGTAACCACATGAAGTTACCGAGCACACAAACCTGATGTATGAGAAATACAAACAAGTAACGCACAGTATACTAATACAGTTTTAAAACAAAATAAATTTGGGCTTGATCTGTATAAACTTACTATTTATTTTTTTTTTAAAAGGTCAACAAAGGCCCTAGCTAGGTTTGCCAAAGTGTATAAACATGTCTCTGCCTGGAAGAAAGGTGTTGACCTAATTTCCCTGGGCTGTGTAGCTGGAGCCTAAAATATTAAAGTATTAGTTGACCAGCCATGAAGGTAAATCCCTCAGAAGCATGCTTCAAAGGGAACTTTTTTTGGTTTCAATAACCCGTATGTTTTTTTTATACCAAAGAGTATTGACACTGTAAGCGACTGAATTCCACACTTCTGTCTCATTTTTTTTTTCTTAAAGGAAATTAACGACTCTATCTTGAGTAACAGTTCTCCTATTAGCAATGGTAAGCAAGGACAACTACATGGCTAGAGGTTGGGTAAATGGGATGCATAATCTATGACCAGAAGCTGTCACGGACGTCTGCCTAACTGACCTAAATGGAATTGGTTGGTTGGTTTTCAGTCTATTTGTCAGTGACCAGGTATTCATATCACAAAAGCCATTGCCACAGTTGGCATTAATTGCTCACTTGTTGGGAGTCTGAGCAAAGCAGTTACTTCTCGGGGAATTTTGCATCACTGTGCATGTGCAGAATTCATGTCCCCTGCAGATATTTTTGCTTCCCTGCAGAAAAATGACTTTTGACAGGGAAGCAAAGGGAAGCTACAAGAGTGGTTACACACCCCTCCCCGGCAGCACAAGCAGGTTTGTTTGGGCACCAGGAACAGCAAGTAGAGATGTAAATCACTGCCGGGTAGGGAGGGCTGGGCAGTCGTGCATGAGAGAGGGAGACACTCTGGCCTTGGCTACACTGGCGCCGTACAGCGCTGCAACTTGCTGCGCTCAGGGGTGTGAAAACACCTCCCCCTGAGCGCAGCGAGTACAGCGCTGTAAAGCGCCAGTGTAATCAGAGCCTGCAGCGCTGCACGCTTGCTCGCAGCGCTGCAAGCTATTCCCCCCGGAGAGGTGGAGTACTTACAGCGCTGCGAGAGAGCGCTCTCAGCGCTGGCGGCACGACTACACTCGTGCTTCACAGTGCTGCCGTGGCAGCGCTGGGAAGTCCTGAGTGTAGCCAAGGCCTCTGTCCTTCTTGCTTGCTGTGGCAGCACGCCCGGTGTGGAGGGGCAGGGCTTCAGGGTGTTTCTGAGGAGTTAGGTGTGGGGCAGGCTCTGTCCCCTCAGGCAGAGCAGAATGTAGCAGCCTGCCTGCTTAGTGAATTAGTCCCATTATCTTTGTGAATTCCCCAGACTATAAAACAGGTGTAAAAGTTTTAAGGCTCTTTTACATTGCCAGAGTGGCGTAAAAGACAGTATGGCCTTATAAATGCTTACGGTGCTTCAGTGATTTTAACTGGCCTAAATTTTTGGACTGAAAAAATTTCCTGTTAAAATGTATTCTATGAACTGTTTGCTACTGACCTTTCTGGAGATGGTCAGTAGCCAGTATAAATTGTGAGTTTTATCGCCCAGCCCTCACTTGTTCTTCAGTTGCTTATGTTGTAACACTGAGCATATGGCTGCACATATTTGTTGACTAAACTAGAAATAAAGGGTCAAACCTAGCTACATTACTATTAGGCCAGAGGGTTTGCTCCCAACTCCCTTTCTCCATCCATTGTATTGTAGTTGTCGTAGAAATTCCTGTCCATTCCAGCTGAGGAATAAGGAGAGACGGACACAAGCAAGGAGCCCCCGGAGGGGCGATCCGTAGCTGACACTGCATATCTCCCTTCTACTTTCTCCCATGTGTACGTGACAAATTTGCCCCCTGGCAGTTAAGTAGAATAATTTTATTTCATAGTTTAAATAAGTTACCAAAGTTCTTGAAACCAGAGTGATTATATTGTTATTTTGTAAAATAAAATATGCAGAATTTTAAAATACTGTGCACAGGATTTTTAATTGTGCAGGATTTTTAATTTTTTGGCACAGAATTCCCCCAGGAGTAAGCGGTGAAGGATTTGAATGGGTTGGAAGCTGACCTATCTTCTCTGGCCTAGAATAGTATAGTGAAGCGTGCACTGCCATCACTGTATATGAGTAAATGGAAGACTGATTTGCTAGGGGTGTCAGTCCAGTGTCTTTGACAAGCACTAAATTCACACATGCAAAGAAGGTGCAGGGGTGGAAGTTGAGAGAGGAAAAATGGTAATTGGAGAGATTTAGTTCCTGCATACTCAGAATCAACCAATACTTGTAATTCCATTAAACCCAGAATTGTAAACTTCTGGGATGGGGGGAAATTTCATACTTGTTTCCTGTTTCACGTGGGAGAGGTAAGATTTCCATTGAGAGAGAGAACCATGAGTTAAAAGGATTGTACATGGATAAAGTGATCTGGCAATGTGCTATACAAACTTTCATTGTTTGTCTTGTGGACAGCTTAGCTTCTCTTTCCATTCTCGATCATGCTATCTCTGGCAATCAAATGAATTGCTAATGAGGAAAAATAAGATGAGGGAAGTAATGCATTTTATCGAACTTCAATGCAATGTGATTTTTAAAGGTCTTATATAGCCTACTTTTGCTCTTAATGTTGTTCCACCTTGTTCCTGAACACATCTCTGCCTACTAATCCCTCAACATGCTTCCCTTTTCTCCTTATCCCAACCCTCTTCCTTATGCTCAAGCTTCCCTGCTGCTTCCCTCTAGATATCTAGCTTTCATCTTTTCCCCCGTTCTATTGAATAAACTGCCCAGTTATCTTATTTCCTTCTCTACTGGCATTCCTGTCATTGAAGCAATAGTTCCTGTTCCCTCTCTTCTTTGCTCTTACATAGTTAAGAGCCAGCCTGGCTGCCTCCTAGTTGTTTTCAAAGCTCTTTGCAGTGAAGAACCCAGACAGTGTAGAATCTCTGTGAGCTGAGGGGTGAAAACATTAGAACAAGGGAGGAGGAATGCCACGTGGCTAGCAAGTACTCTGTGGAACTGCAGTGGTCCATAGAGTGAACATGGTTTGGGAACTGCTGATACGGACTGAGTCTTTCATCATTCCACACTTGGTGGTGGCCAAATTCATTATTATGTGGTTGCTGTTATGATGACAACTCAAACTAGTTAGTAGTATGTCCTCTTTCTAATGAATGGGATCCACTTTGCAGAAACCAGCATCACAACTGATACCCTTACTGAACCTGCCAGAAGAGAGGCCAAGGATGTAGTGGGAATGGCGACTGAATGATGCTCCTAGTGGCAGTCTCTCTAGCTCCGTGCTGAAGCTCGTCACTGAAGGGTTGTGGGATGCATCTATTACTGCTGCTTTGTTGCTGTTCTGTGGGTAGAAGCTTGTTTCCAGAGCTGTCAGTTTGGCAACTTGCAAAAACATTCCTCTCTTTTTAAAACTACCACTAAAAATCCCTAGAAATCCTGCCCTTTCACAAATAAAGGTTAGCTTGATATAAAGAAGGCCACTATAGGGCAAGTAAGTGCATGGGAGAACAAAGCTGTTCAGTGATCAGTGTCCAGAAATCATTACATAAAATCAATCATCATGTAATTCAGGTGCTAAATATGAGGTAACAAAGAATCCTGGAACCTCTTAAATGTCAAAGTGACTTTAGTCCTCTAACCTTGAAGTTCTCTTTGGTTTTAAATTCTCCTCTCCCAAAATAACACGTATGTTTGCACCAAAGTACTTGTAATCAGGCGCGGACTCACCCCTGTGGCGCCTCCTGCTGGTCGTCCAGGGAATTAGCTCACCAGCATCCGGAGCGCCCTCTGCAGGCGAGGTGTCCCGCCTGTTGTTGGCCCCCGTGTCCCTCCCGGACCTAGGTGCCCTTGGCTTAGGTGCTGCCCCCCTGGCAGTACCCCACTCTTTCTCTGGGTCTCCCCACCCAGGGGAACCCCCACCCCTTATCCCAATGTTGCCTCAGTCGTAGCTACTGCCAGTCACCATCTAGCCCCTGTGCCCTGGGGCAGACTGCAGTCTATCAGCCAATCATCACCGGCAACAAGGGGTTTGGACTGGCTGCCTTTACTTACCCTCAGGCTGCCCCTCTGCAACCCCAATATCTATATGGCCTAAAACCAGGCCCTGCAGCCTGGGGAGTTGCTGGCCTAGGGCTTCCCAGCCCCCAAGGCCTTTCCCCAGCCCTGCCTTACTCTAGGTCCCTGGGTGAGCTCCCTGCAGCCAGGCTTGTGTCTCTCCCATCAGGGAGAGACTCCTCTGCTCTGGCTACCCTGGCCTTCTTATAAGGCTAAGTGGCTCAGTTTGGGGCGTGGCCCCAGCTGTAGCCACTTCCCCAATCAGCTGGGGTTTTGCTCCTTTTTACCCAGCCCCAGCCCTCTGCAGGGCTTTTCCAACCCCTTCAGGGCTGGAGCGGGTGATCACCCTGCTACAGTACTACTTTGAGTTTATATTGGTACATGTGCGCCATTTGGCATGATGAGCAATTTTGCATGATTTGGAACAGTGAAAATGTGAACATAGGCTGGAAATTTTAATATGATCACACCAATGTACAGGTTACCATCCAAAAATAAATCCTAGATTTTAGTTACCTTGGGTTCTTCATCTTTTTGGGTAGATTGATGCTTAGCTGAGACAAAGTGGGTAATGAGGAAACAGTCCAGTCTGCGAGTTTGTCGTCAAAATTAAATCTTTCCATATTGTTTGAATTCACAAAGCTCACAAAATTTCTGGATCAAACTTAATATCTTTTGATTAGCAGATACGTCAGTCACCATAAGTTTCTATGCCTTTTAGTTTTATACAGACTTTATCCCCAACACATGCAACCTTTTAAAAAGTGATGTGTAGTTTGCAGGGTTAAAAAACCCCCAAAACCAACACTCTAATTTTGCTAGGGATTTTATAGCTTTTTACTTGTTTTGAGTTACTAGCACTAATAAAACCACTCTGTGATAGATGTGAATATTACTCCTATAAAAGATTGGGGGAAGGAGAGAGCTTAATATATTGTTCTAGCAACATGGTTTTCAACCTAGAAAATGTGTTAGAGATACAATACTGTTTTGTTAAGGAGAGTTAAAGTCAGCTAGGCTTGTTACAAAAAAGAGAACTAACAAAGCTATAAGTGTTTAGAATAGTAAACATGCAACATGGTTCTCCTTTTCCCACCTGTCTACCGTCCATTCTCCCTGTGTCTTGCTATTTTTCATCCAGGATCATGCTGCATTAGATTTCTTATGGAATTGTGTATTTTTTTTATATAATAGAACGTTGTTATACAACCTACAATAGTTCTTACATTGTGCTAGGGGTCCTGCTCCCCTGCTTAGGTCTGTATGTGCAACTCAGTATTTTGGGATAACTATTAATGGATAATGTAGGACCTCTGAGCACCAATAGAAGGCTAAATCAAATAGAAAATTATGAATGACACTAAAAACCCCTAGTCATTAAACAACTAGAAGAACAATTGTATAAGAAACTGAAAGAGAAACAAGTTTTTTCTTTTAAGTGACTCTAGAAATAAGTAGAGGTGTAGGTGGATGGAGGATTGGATAGAAAACTAGGCCAAGGACCAGACCCCTTTCTTGTTTTCAGTGCTGATTGGCCTACGCTAGCTCTGTCTGGTTCTTACCTTTGGGATAAACTACTTCTGTGCAATGCAATGCTGCCCCTCCTCCTCCTTACTCTTTCTCTAACATAGCGCTAAGATATGAAAATGGAGAATTCTGTTAGTCATATTTACACACGTTAATAACATTATGTAAAAACTTTTTTGTTTGCTTAAGCCATATTCTGATTGGTAGTTATCCATGTCCTTAACGTTAAATAGCTGGAAGGGCTTCCCTCCGTAATTGGCCCTTAAAAGATGGTTCTGTATTAAATTACAAGTCAAGCAGACTGAGGAGAGCAGTTAGATTTGAGAAAAGCGACTGAAATGCTGCCTGTTAGAATCATAGAATATCAGGGTTGGAAGGGACCTCAGGAGGTCATCTAGTCCAACCCCCTGCTCAAAGCAGGACCAATTCCCAACTAAATCATCCCAGCCAGGGCTTTGTCAAGCCGGACCTTAAAAACCTCTAAGGAAGGAGATTCCACCACCTCCCTAGGTAACCCATTCCAGTGCTTCACCACCCTCCTAGTGAAAAAGTTTTTCTTAATATCCAACCTAAACCACCTCCAACTGCAACTTGAGACCAAGTTGTTCCTGCAATGCTTAAGTTAATAGAAAGCTTCTCTTCCACCAACAGAATTTGGTCCAATAAAAGATACTACTTCACCCACCTTGTCTCTAGTAAGTTAATAGATGATCTTTTGGTGATTGCTGCAACATTAGAATCAGTACTACTATTACTGTATTACTAGTAATTAACACTGAGGTTGCAGTAGTGGCAAGTGGCTCCAGTCAGGATCAGGGCCCCATTGTACTTGGCATTGTATACCACAAAAATACACAATGCCTGCCCCCCTGGGATTAAACTATCAACCATTTATAGGATACCATATCCCCTCGTATATGTGTGTAGTTAAGAATTCTGTGTTTGCACAAAATCTTAGAGAAAATGCCAATTAAAATGTTAAAATGACTATACAAAAAATTCCAGTTTCTAAAAAAGCCCCCTTTAAAGTAATGCCATTTAAAAAAAAAAAAGATTAAAAAAATCCTGTTTGCATAAAGGTCTCTTCAGCAGGTGAAAAACAGACTGACTATACAGAGAGACAAAGAAACTGACTAGACACAAACTGTGCCTGTGTTCTCCCCCTGCCCCCAAAGATGGCAGTGTTTGTGTGTGTGTGTGTGTGTGTGTGTGTAATTCAAAACTCTGGCAAGCCTTCCCTTGTATTAATATTATGGTGGTGACTCGAACTGGGTGTTACAAGTTTGTTTTAAAAGGTAGTATTAACATTTAAATTGTTACAACTCTGATTTGATGAGAATATTCCATTAAGCTGTATAGGAAGGTTCACCCCCTCTCCTGCTGCTTGTGTTTCAGTCTGTGGCTGTATTTGTAATGATTTACTCAAGAGCTTTACTTTCACAATCAGGTGAGCTGCGAGAATTAAAATAATGGAGGGTGGTGCTAAGTGTATTTTCATTGCCTCTCTCAGCAGGTCTCATTTTAAATGTCACTTGGTCTTTGCCTTTTCAGTGTAAAATCAGAGCACTTGGAACAGGGAGAGAGATGGGCTCTTTTGAAGACCTACTCTGCGATGATAAAAACAACAAGGAGTCTGGTGGCACCTTAAAGACTAACAGATTTATTTGGGCATAAGCTTTAGTGGGTAAAAACCTCACTTCTTCGGATGCATAGAGTGAAAGTTACAGATGCAGGCATTATATACTGACACATGGAGAGCAGGGAGTTACTTCCCAAGTGGAGAACCAGTGTTGACAGGGCCAATTCAATCAGGGTGGATGTAGTCCACTCCCAATAATAGATGAGGAGGTGTCAATTCCAGGAGAGGAAAAGCTGCTTCTGTAATGAGCCAGCCACTCCCAGTCCCTATTCAAGCCCAGATGATGAGGCATAAATGTGATGTTCCATCTCTCTTTACAGGTTTCAGAGTAGCAGCCGTGTTAGTCTGTATCCGCAAAAAGAACAGGAGTACTTGTGGCACCTTAGAGACTAACAAATTTATCTGAGCATAAGCTTTCGTGGGCTACAGCCCACTTCTTCGGATGCATATAGAATGGAACGTAGCCCACAAAAGCTTATGCTCTAATAAATTTGTTTGTCTCTAAGGTGCCACAAGTACTCCTCATCTCTCTTTAGTGCAAGCTAAAGGCAGGCTAAATGCCACTTCACAGTGTCCTGACTGACCTATTCTCCCAGTAACTTGGGAATCTAAGGTGTAAAGCTGCATGATTGTATATAGTGCATAACATGCATCTGATATCTAGCTAATTGTTTTATATTATCTTGAAGAATGTGGCACTCTTGTTTGACCTAGAATTCACCTCAGGTGGTGGTGACAATGGTGTAGTCCACAGTGCAGACTTGAATTAGGCACTACTCTGTCAACAGCACTTAAGGCGGTGGTAACACAGTGATAAAAAGGCCTGAGCTCTGTGTGCAGTTTCCATCACTGGAATTACAGGGCCTACCATTCTTACTGCAAATAAGGCTTCAATGTGATATTCACTACAGGAAACCAAAGCCTGTTGTTTGTTTTTGTAGAAATTTTTTTTAATGGAAAACAGTGCTCTGGTTTTCATAACTTTCGTAACTTTCTAAGTAGGAACAAATTTATTTGGGCATAAGCTTTCGTGGGCTAAAACCCACTTCATCAGATGCTATACTGCTTACTGTATTTTTCACTCCATGCATCTGATGAAGTGGGTTTTAGCCCACGAAAGCTTATGCCCAAATAAATTTGTTAGTCTCTAAGGTGCCACAAGGACTCCTCGTTGTTTTTGCTGATACAGATGAACATGGCTGACACTCTGAAACCTTTCTAAGTAGGGACAGTATTTTGAGCTCATTTTTGGAAGTGAAATGATGAAATATTTAAAGACCGCTCTTGAGGGGGGAGAGTTCTCTTTTGAGCCTTGTACATATGATAAAACTGAGTGGTATGAAAAGGTTGAATTTAGTATGGTTATGTGAGCTGGAAAAATTTGAGAAAAACTGATTTCTCTGTAGGTTATTTTAGTTTAGCCAAAACTTCTGTATCTGCTAGTTGGAGGAATGACATCTTCTCACAAACTTCTTTGTGAGGCAGTGACTGCTGGTGGCTGAGGGAATGTCTTCCAGTGTTGTAGGATCTTGCTTGCTTGGCACTGGCGACTGCTGTGGTCCCCAGTTGTTGTGAACCCACTACTTAGAATTCTGGGAAATGTTCACCCTGTGACAAGATGCTAGGCTTCATATTGTATGACATGGGCTATGTATAATGGACTTGACTTGAAATTTGGTTCCAGAGAGAGTTTGGAAAAATTGTGAATGTTACTGCACTAACTATTTGTCCAAGGAGCTCTAAGCTGATGTTGGGGTAGTCAGCACCACTGAATAGCCTAGGAAAATTACTAGTAAGTTTCCTGGGAAGTTCAGCAGCCCAGGAGATCCAAAAACCCTGGTTCAGATGAGGGAAACTGGATGAGCTGCTCATATGTGCTTAGAAGGTCTTGGGTGAGTTGACTGACCAGAATGCTCAACCTGAGGTTGGAAGCAACAACTTGGTCTGACCTCATGTTGCTGCCACCTACCTGCAAAAGGAATGAATGATTTTTCCCACTGGTGTTCTCTGTCTCAGCTAATTGTTACTAGATACTATACACAGAAGAACGCATGTGGTTAAGCATGCTATGCACTCTCCACAAAGTTGTAAGTGGTATGAAAAGGGAAACAAAGGCCTTGTCTAAACTGGGGACTATCTCCAGTTACAGCCATCAATGGTCAGCCTCCACTATAGTAGCGCCTGTACAAAGCCCTAGTGTAGCTAGGCAGAGCTGCCATTTGCACTATTGGAAATGATCCCTGTTTCATGGGGAAGAGTCTAGGGTTGCCCATGACCAATTAACACTTTTTAAACACTGTACACTACATTCAAATGCCAGCCCTCCCTAGCTTTGCATAATCTTCCAATTTTTACATGTAATTATGATATGACTAGTTAAGGCTTAAATCTACACATTTTGCAAGTGCACACAGGTTTTTATATGTATAAAAATGGGTGTCGCTCACTACCGCTCCTGTCTGAGGAATATAACAAGTAGCGCCACAGCCATGTGGGAGGTGGGAGGGGCGTTCTTTCCCCACTGCCCTTGTGGCACATGCGCAGATTGTGCAGTGAGGGGCTGGTAAGAGGCAAGTTGTGGTAATTATGAATGGGTTGAGGTGCTCCTGGATTCACCGGCCTAGCCTGCTTGGACTATGTTAATACGCTGTAGGCACTTAGAGTGCACCAGCAGGGTTCACATGGGGCAGTTAGAGCATAGCCCATGCCTTTGCCTCCTCTCAGATAGTCACTCAACAGTCAGGAGCGGGAGCGGTGGATTTCCAAGCAACCTCCCTAATTTTTTTCATAAACTTCCTTAAAATTCTGAGTGAGATGTCATCTCGGTAGACTAGGCGTAATTGTCAGTTTAAAACGTAGTTAAAATGTGTTAGCTTGCATTTTAAGACATGTTAGTTATTTTTTTAGTCTAGACTCAGCCTTAACGCAGAAGTGATGCCAATGTCATTCTGTTCCTGTGCACAGACTTGTTTTCTGCTTCCAGCTGCTAGGGGAGGATCCAGTAGCTCTTTGACCCCACTCACCTGGGGAAAACGTCTCTTCTTCCTGGATAACTGAGTTTTCAAGCCCTCTGTGGAATAGAGTTCTTCCTGGCAGTATCCACAAAATTAAAAAAAAAAAAAAAAGATGGAGAATAGGGTTGGGTCCTGATATAGGAGGAGATCTATGAAAAGGCACCTCTGTTGCTGAATGGTTCATAGAGTTAAAAAGCTATAATCAAGATCATGCATTACATTGCTGAAGCCAGTAGAGAAGATCATGCTGATGTTCAGCCATGCTGAAAGTAGTGCACTGGGACTTGTAGCCTTGTTGACTGTGCCTTTTATTTAAGGTAAACTGGAAGGGTCCTTTGAGGTGAAAATCAGTCTACATACCACATTAAACTGAGGAGGTATGTGGGTTTGGAGAGAACTCCTATGTGGTTTAGTCTAAATGCACAAGTTGCACTGAGTTAACTAAAATCAGTTTCTTTAGTTAAACTTGTATAATTTTTCTGTGTAGACAAGGCCACAGTTAAATCAATGCAAACTTTTCTTAAGATATCTGTTACCAGTCTCGAAGGAGGAATTGCTAATTGTTCTGACTGGGTGTTGCTGATCATGGCACAATCTGTAAGGTCTTGTTAGATATATCTATATGACCATTATCTATATTACTTCTGGCATATCTTTTAATAGATATCTGTTTTGCCTCCCCTTTAAAACACACATGCATAAAATTGCTTTTGATAATTGTTCTGTCACCATGCTAAAAGCTATTTATTTGCGGACAGTTTCCCAGCCATGTGTTTTTGTTCAGCCAGATGATTTCACTAATAAGCTGTGATAAACAGTAGGCTACATCACAATAATTACTTGAGATGATTACTGTTGGAAGAGCTTGGCTGAAATTGTTAACAAGTTCTTCACCTAAACTGGGTATTCAGCATACAGAAAATTTTGTAGGGTGTAATGTGTGTGTGTGTGTGTGTGTGTGTGTGTGTGTGTGTGTGTGTGTGTATGTTTGTATGGGTAGTTTTTGTTTTTGTTTTTTCTGGGGAAATGAGTGGATTGTTGTTAAATACAGTAGTGATGAACTGGGGAAAGATACAGAATGTAACCAGATCTGGGTCACGTTTTTGACTTGATGGCAGTATAACCATGTCAGTGGCACTGGTTATAATGACTCATTTAAACACTACATTTCATTACGTTTAAAAAAAAATGGAAAGGCATGTTTCTTACTTTAGAAGATATAGTCTCCCCTTTCCCTTGAGCTCTGCCTCCCCCACGCGCCATCCCCCTTTGCTGTGGAGAAATGTTTGGGTATTACCAACAGTGCTGCAGTTCGGGCTTACATCACCCCCGGCCATCTCAACAGCACTGTGTGTCAATTAAGTAAAAAGTCTGGAAATGCCTTAATAGTGATAGGATACACGCCCATTCATTTGATTTTTTTTTTTTTTTTTTTTGTCTCATTCACTCTGTACACTAGTTAGGGATGCAGGTGAATTGTATCTTGCCACAAATAGGGTGGTTGTTTTTTGTTTTTGTTTTTTAATCTACAGAGTCACCTATAATGCTGTCAGCAATGCCACTTTGTGGTGTTGGTCATGAGACTGCCTGGGCTTGCCTATGCAGTGCAGGCATACTTTATTTTAATGTATATTGCATGCATTTGCTGAAAGTTGGTTTTGTAAGTAGTTTTTGTTGAAAATAGAAGTGCCAGGTGTCTGCAGTGAACATGTGGACATGCTTTGCTTTCATCTGATTTACTAAGTTTGTTAACCTTTCCACACATTAACAAGTTTAGTCTAAGATTTAGCCATATGTAGCAGATTAGAGAAATGCCAGAGCGGCCCAAGAATGTATATTCATAAAGCCGCCTCCTCCAGTGAAATTTAAATTCGATGCAAACACTCGATGCAATTTTTTCCTCATGTCATGTGCACGTGTTTGTGTACATGTGTGTTACTACATGCTTAGATATTGCTTCTGACTCTGTCTAGTCCAGTGGTCCCCAAACTCTGTGTGTGTGTGGGGGGGGGGGGGGGGAATGGAGGACCATTTGGGTGGGGGAGGGGGCGTGTGGTGGGGCCTGGGTCGGTGGGAAGGGAGTGCCACCTAGCCCTGTTCTGCCCCCAGCCCACCTTTGGCTCCAGCCTCAGCTCCACTCTGGCCCCAGCTCTGCCCCCATTCCCCCTCTGCCCCAGCTCCTCCCCCACTCCCAGTTCAGTTCCCAGCTCCACTTTCAGCCCAAGCTCCTCTGCTGAGCCAACTATGCAGTAATAGAGGGTGAGGTGGGGGGCACGGACAGATTCCATTACTGGGGAGAGGGGGTGCGACAGGAAAAGTTTGGGCACCACTGCTCCAGTCAATTACCCCGGTTTTGGCAGAGGTTGGAATTAGTGAGGAGTTAGCACATTGAAGAGCTGCCAGCAGCACATCCTGCTGCCAGCACTTTGAGACCTGGATGTGGGCCTTGTTTGTAATTCCTGTGCTTCCGCCTGTTACAAGTTGAGTATTCAGTGTCTCAGGGAAGAGTCTGGCTACTAAAGTTGGAGTGCTAAATCCTTAAAGAGGGGCACACTCATCTTTTCCATCTCATTGAGCCATTTCAACCTTGGTGCCTAAAGCTATTTAAGTGACCTGCTATTCAAAGGTGAAGTCAGTGGTTTTGTCTTGACTAGGAAAAGTGGCCAACTTTAAGTCAGACTTAGTTAATATGTGCTAGCTAATCCTGACCTAAACTTTCCTACAACTGCACTAGGAAAAAGGTTGAGGTTAGGTCAGCTTTAGTTAGCATGTATTAACTAAGCCCAACCTAGTGAATCCACTTTTCCCTTAGACAAAAGCTATGGGTGGGTGACTAGATGCTTTGAAAATTAGGCCACATAATAGGTACCTAAAGTATGGTGCATTCAGGTGCTTAATATTATTCGACTAACCTTGACAATTATGTCTGTACTTGTGTTGAAGTAATTACTGTAATGAGGGAAATCATGCATAGCCCCAAGATTATGCTATCCTTGCTAGCTGCCTTCAAACCTCAAAAGGGGAGAGAGAGATGTGGGAAGTAACCAAGCAACTTGTAGGGCATGGCTATGCTTGCAGATGTAGAGCGCTTTGAGTTAAACCAGCCTTTGTAGAGCGCAGTAGGGAAAGCACTGCAGTCTGTCCACACTGACAGCTTCAAACGCACTGGCGTGGCCACATTTGCAGCACTTGCAGCAGCATTGGGAGCAGTGCATTATGGGCAGCTATCCCACAGAGCACCTCTTCCCTTTCTGGCACTGTGGCTTGTGGGAAGGGGGCAGGGGATGTGGGGCATTCTGGGTCCTGTCCCAACGCACCGTGATGCATCGGTTCGCATTCCAACAATCCCTCTGCTTCCGTCCACAATTGGCACCATCTTTCAACGTTTTTTGTGCTATGCGCTCTGTCTTCCCTTTCGGTCTGCGGAAATGGAGCCCGAACTGCTGAGGAATATGCTGATGAGTCTTGTCAGCACGTCACGTTTGGCAGTCGAATTACTCTTTAAGATCCAAACTGACAGTGAGGACTCAGACGATGATATCGACTCGAGTAACGCATATGACACAAGATTGCTTGTGGCTTTCATGGACATGCTCATCACTGTGGAATGCCCCTTTTGGGCTTGGGGAAAAAAGCACTGAGTGGTGGGATCACATTGTCATGCAAGTCTGGGATGACGAGTGGTGGCTGCAGAACTTTCGGATGAGAAAAGCCACTTTCATGGGACTGTGTGAGGAGCTTGCCCCCAGACTACAGCGTAAGGACACAAGATTGAGAGCTTCCCTGATGGTGGAGAAGCGAGTGGCTATTGCAATCTGGAAGCTGGCAACTCCAGACAGCTACCGATCGGTCGCTAACCAGTTTGGAGTGGGAAAGTCTACTGTTCGAATCGTGTTGATGCAAGTTTGCAGGGCCATTAATTGCATCCTGCTCAGAAGAACCATGACTCTGGGTAACGTGCATGACATTGTGGCTGGCTTTGCACAAATGGATTTCCCTAACTGCGGAGGGACGCATATTCCAATTCTGACACCAGCCCACCTAGCCTCTGAGTACATTAATTGGAGGGGTATTTCTCTATGGTTCTCCAGGCGCTTGTGGATCACCGTGGGCATTTCATTGACATTAACACAGGCTGGCCTGGAAAGGTGCATGACGCATGCATCTTTCGGAACACTGGCCTGTTCAGGAAGCTGCAAGCCGGGACTTTTTTCACAGACCTGTAGGTGAAGTCAAAATGCCCATTGTGATCCTTGGAGACCTCGCTTACCCTTTAATGCCGTGGCTCATGAAACCCTACACAGGGAGCCTTGACAGCAGCAAGGAGCGGTTCAACAACAGGCTGAGCCGGTGCAGAATGTGGAGTGTGCTTTTGGCCGTTTAAAGGGCCACTGGCGCTCTCTGTATGGGAAGCTGGACCTGGCCGATGACAGCATCCCCGCGGTTATATCCACCTGCTGTACCCGCCATAACATTTGTGAAGGGAAACACTCAGGCATGGACCTTGGAGGTTCAACACCTGGAGGCTGAATTTGAACAGCCAGAGAGCAGGACTATTAGAGGGGCCCAGTGCGGGGCTGCAAGGATTAGGGATGCCTTGAGGGGAGCAGTTTGAGGCTGAAAGCCATCAGTAATGTCTGGTGCCCTGCATGGGAGTGAAGTGCAGTGGTTCCAATGTTAGTAGGAATCCGTGTTTGCTACGTATGATACACTGACTTGCAGTGCCTGTTGCTTTCCTGGGCTAAGGTATCTTTTACTTTATGCAATGATAAAGAATGTTTTCAAAGCCAAAAAATCCATTTATTGAAAAGAAAATTCATTTATTGAAAAGAAACAACTGCTTTGGAAACAGAAAGGGCAAGGGGGTGGGGTGGGGAACGGTACAATTACAGATTTGCGTATGTCCTGTGATCATACTCAGCCTTCCTGTCTGGAGTGCTGTGCAATGAGTGCTGCACTTCAGGATGGCTATACTGCATGGTGATGGGGGTTGAGTGCAGTGGGTAAGGGTCGTCGTTTTCAGGGCTGGGTGGTGAAGCTACAGGTGTTGGAGGCAGCTGGTGGCGATAAGAACCCAGATGTTGGGGAAAGTGGGTTGGAGGTGACATAGGGGCCCAAGGGAAAGAGTTTTGGGACAAGGGGCTGCAGGGGGGCGGCAGGCGTGGTAGTGCTCCGCCTGCATGGCTACGAGCACCTGGATCGAGTCCGCTTGGCGCTCCATGATGCTTATCAGCTGATCTGTGCTTTGCTGCCGGAGCGCTGCGCTTTTGTGTCGGCGATCCGCATTCTGCTGGCGGATCCTCCTTTCATTCTCCCTCCACTCCTGCGCTTTTAGATTCTCATTAAGTGACTGCTGCATTACTTCATGCAGCATGTCTTCTTTGCTTCTACGTGGCCTCTTCCTGAGTCTTTGCAGCCTCTCGGCCGGTAGTAACACGGACGGCTGAGATCTCAAGGTTGCATCTGTAAAGGCAAAATGCAACACTTAACAGAGGCAGCATTGTTCACACCAGACAGAGCAATGATTCCCCCGTACTTAAGGAGGGCAAGCACAGTCTACAAAATAGCATAATTTGCCCGTCCCAAAGCGAGCGCGCATAACCTACGGGAGCCCCAAAATGGTGAGTAAGCACAGGGTCCAGGGGGAATGATTGTTTCATGACTGTACTGTCCTCTGGGTTTCTGTGCCTTTGGGGAGAGCCAACAGCTGCAGGGGGCCCCTATACTGAACACTGTCCCCACATTTTCCACAGGAGTTTGTTCTGGAAGATATCTCGCTGCTGAGGGTGACCTGGAAAGCAAGGGAGGGTCTTCTACAATGCGGCTTCTGCCCTGGCCCATATGCAGCTTGCCTGTGTGCAGCAATGGTCCCCTCACCCCTCACGGCACAGTGGTGTGGACATGTTAGCCTGACTGGGACAAGGACCACAGTGGCTCTCCCAAGAAACCTGCGCAAGCGCGTTGCCCAAGTTCTGGATGAGACCTTTGAAGAGATCACTGAGGCCATTACTGCGATGTGAGAGACCACATCAACGCCCTAATCCGCATCTAGGCATGCATGCAGCCCTAACCCTCCTCGCCCCAAGAGCCTGCACTGAATAATTTCCTTCCCAAAATAAAAGCCGCTTACCGGGCACTTCCTCTGGTGTTTGTCCTTCCCCAAGCACCGGCCGCCGCGACTGGCTACCTTTCTCCTGGCTTGAGAACAGCTCCTGGCTGCATGCATCTAGGGATTCCAGGGTGTCTTCCTCCTTCTCAGTACCCTCACTTCCGCTTTGCTGCTGCTCCTCCTCCTGCCTTGTTAAACTGGGCTCTGAAGTGTCCATGGTGGTACTCGGAGTGGAGGTGGGGTCGCCCCCAAGTATCGCATCCAGCTCTTTGTAGAAATGGCAGGTCACGGGGCAGCACCGGAACAGCGGTTTGCCTCGCGGGCTTTGCGGTAGGCATTCAGCAGCTCCTTCACTTTAACCCTGCACTGCAGTGTGTCCCGGTCATGGCCCCTTTCCATCATGTCCCTTGATATCTGCCCGAAGGTAACATAATTCCTACGGCTGGAGCGCAGCTGGGATTGGACAGCTTCCTCCGCCCCAAACGCTTATGAGGTCCAGCACCTTACCATTGCTCCATACTGGGGATCGTCTGGCGCGTGGAGGCACGGTCACCTGGAAAGATTAGTTGAGAGCCCTCCACGCCTGGCTGAGCAAACAGGAAGGGGATTTTCAAAATTCCCAGAGAATTTAAAGGGTGGGTGTGATAGTCACCTGAGGGCAGGGCAGTAGAGTTCAAACTGATGATGAGAGTGACTAGAACAGGCATCGTGGGACGCTTCTGGAGGCTGATCAGAGCGCATTAATAGACCAGGGCATCCACACTGGCGCCACAGTGCTCCAGCGGGGGTGCATCAAACATTATTCCACTCGCCGAGGTGGAGTACCAGGAGCGCTCTAGCCGCGGAGTCAGAGCGCTTTATGTGCCTTGCCAGTGTGGACGGGTCGTGAGTTAGAGTGCACTGGGCTGCTTTAATGTGCTCTAACTCGCAAGTGTAGCCATGCCCGTAGAGTTGTCTTTAGTTCTCTTCCTGCATAATGCACAGGTCTGATGCTCTTGATGTTCCTACTGCAATGCTACATAGTGCCGCTTTTGTTGCATTGTGAACAAATGACCTGTCTCATGAAAAAAAAAGACCATTTAATGTAGGTAACATTGGCCATCTTTCAGTGTCACTGTGTACAACTTGTAACAGGTAAATACAGTCTTATAAATGTGTGTGATACAGATTAATATATTTTAAGGCCAGATGGTATCATTATTATCATCTAGTCTGATCTTCTGCATAACACAGGCCATTTCACCCAGTAATTCCTGGATCAAGCCCAAATGTTACCCACAGTGTGTTAAACTGATTGGTCTGAGGAATAAGATAATAGCCTACCATGGCTTTTAGAAGTCCTTGCTGTCTCATACTGGGAAGCATGTATGTCTCTTTCTCTGTGTATGCATATGCTAAATAAAACCAAAACAAGCCAACATGTGCTGATATAATGTTTGGCAATTGACAGTTTTTTTGGCTTCTGAAGCCCTTGGGATATATGGGTGTGTACTACAATGACTCTCTGCTAGTAATGTCTATATTTTCAGTGTATAGCCAATGGTTTCTTGCAAACGTACACAGCTGCACTTTAGATCTTGTAGTATTACATTTGTGGTGGTGTTACGACCTATTTTTCAGTGTCAGGTGTGACGAAGGTTCATGGTTGGCTCTTAATCGATATCTTCATGCCAAATAATGTTTTTATTAAGTCATTCTGGTTAAAGCCAAATTAAGTTACATCGTTACCTTTTTTTTAAACACTGATGTGACAGAAGAGTTCATTTTTCTATTTATATAGCTTTCCAGGTATTAGAGTTCTATTTTGCTTGTAATTCTAAATCTTAAAACTAGGCCATAAATAACAGGAAAATCCCTATGGAAAATAATGGAAATGACTTATAACTCTAGCTGAAGATAACAAAAGAGAGACCCAGGGGCTCCCATAATGTTATGTCTAAGATTTCTCTGAAAGTGAGCAATTTTAAAAATGAATTTTGGTTGAGCTTTAGCCAAGATTTCCCTGAGAATGGGCCACAGGTCTTTAAATCATTATTTCTCCCAGGGATGTCTTTCACTCAGTACGGTATTGTGCTCTGATACTGTCTGCCTCTATTGAATATGTTTGTCTTGTTGGTGAAAACTCTGCAGTTATAGGTCCAGATTGAAGCATGATTTCTAAGTCTCTCAGTGCATTGCTGCTTGCTGTCTATATCACAATCTAGATTAAAACCTGCATGAACAGCTGTGCAGTTCACTCCTGTCTGTTTTTCGTAGCATTATTTACAGGGCCTGATGTTTGCTAGCCTTTTTCGCTGGAGTTTGAAACTGGCTGTATTTTTCTCATTTAAATTGTCATGCTACAATTCAATATTAAACCTTTAGCCCTTTTAATTTTTTAATAAATTATTTGAGATTATGGAAGGATCTTATGCCTCTGTGGTGGTAAATATCCACATATTTAGTTCTGTTAAATAACACAGCTATGAAAAGGGTAAATAGTTTTTTTACAACAACAAAAAAGTTGATATTTGCCTAAGGCATTGACAAACCTGTAAATCAGTCCTATAGGTACAGCATGGAACATAGGAATGCCAGTTTCCATCTACTTCCCTGCTAATGCATACTAGCCAGAAAGACTGCCTCTAACTGCTGCACTACCACAGGTGCTGCTCCACCAGTTGTAGCAATGGTTGGAGCACCAGTGTAGACAGGGCCCATGCATTCTTGCTACTGTGTTGGCTAAACCTGCTTGGTATAGATGCAGTCTAAGGGGCGAGAGGTAATTCAGTCTGGATAGCCATTCAATTAATTCAAAATGACAAGTATGCCAGTGCTGGTAAAGGTGATAAGTTTTATTGGGGTGGCCAAACTGCAAGCCGCATGCAGCTTTTTTACAGTTAAAGTGCAGCTCGCGGAGCTCCCCATGCCTGCCTCCCCCCCATTCTTCGCTTACCAGATTGTGGGGAGAGGGGAACTTGGGGCTTCTGCCCTGCAGCAGGGTAGTGGGGCTAGGGGCTTCAGTCAGAGACAACTGGTGTGTGTGGGTGTGTGTGTGTGTGTGTGTGTAATTTAAAGGTTCACCCCCCTTAACAGCTTGAGTCACACCCCCTTCTTACCCTCAGCATTCCCTCCCTGCAGCTCCTGTGTTAGCTCTGCATGGAGAGGTAGTGGCAAACAGCTGGGTCCCCCCAACCCCCACCCCCCAACTCCTTTTTGGGTCAGAACCACTACAATTTCAGATTTAAATGGTTGAAATCATGAAATTTATGATTTTTTAAAATCCTATGACTGTGAAATTGACTAAAATGGACCATGAATTTGGTAGGGCCCTATCCATAACATAGCACTTCCACTGTGCTGCAGCCTGCCTATATTAGAGCCAGCTGACACTCACGCTCTCCTGAGCTGGCTGTCTAGTACCTCCCTCTAATATATCTCTTCAACCCTACGGCACTCAGCTACTTCAGTGTGAGCTGCTTCTGTAGCTTCACCGAGCTGGCTTGCAGATTTTCTAGGTCCTGTTCCCTTTTCCATCTACCTGCTATGGTGCTCCTATGCCTACTTGCTGCTTCCCTACTCTCACCCCCACCTACCTTAATGATGCCACATGGTCCCTCTAACCGCTACAACTTTCATTCCCTTCAGTCCTGGAGTTAAGAAAATGAATTAATGGGGTTAAATGACAATAATAATAAATAATAATGATAACATAATATCAAATATAAGAATCCAACACTATGATATCACCAAAACATGGGATAGGTGAGGCTCTTAGCCAAGGACTGACATTTTTTAAAACCAGTAGAGGACTGGATTGAGAGAGAGTTTTTTGCTCCGGGGGTGGTTTCCCAATGGTAAGTGTCAGTGCTGCAATAAATGCTGAAGTAATGGAGCAGAGTAAGACTGTAATATCCTCAGTTACGAAGGTCAGATTTTTACAATGTCAGAATGTTTGCTTGAGAGTGACAAGGAAACAGATAAGGCTTTGGCAGTCAACATGAGACCTAAAATGCTACCCAAAGTGTCCACTTAATTGGTTTCTCCAATTAGCACTAGAGTTTAGCTATTCTTTTACAGTCCGATGCTATTTTGGTGTTAACGGCTTTGGCAGATCAGATAATTTGTTTTGCAGAAGGGAAACCAGGTACTGGTTTCTAAGTTTTCAGTCCGTTTCCATGCTATGTCCTAATTTAAATTGTCTGATACCAGCCCAGCATACAGATTAAGCAAAACAAATCACTGTTGCATATATGGGTGTTCATGTTGTGTTGACAAACCTTTTTGTCCTCTATTAATATTGAGTCAAATTTTATCTTTCTTTCATTGCTGAGTGACTGGTCTTTTAAATAGTGGAAATTTTAATTCCCTGTGCACGGTGAACTGTTGGCTAAGGCTAGGACCCAACTTTATATTGTCCTTTTAATAGTTCTCTACGTTTCTTTTTATGATTCAGAATGACCTCCTTAATCATGACAAATTGAGACTGGAAACTAGCTATAATCGTCTGACTGGTATCAGTATGAATCCATAGACTCAAATATTGTCCTAATTTTCTTTCACTGATACAGAATATCAAGTAACTCCTGGGATGTTTTGAGTGGTGATGAAGGGCTATTGTAGACAAGAGAGTCTGGACTGTTCTAAGGATCTGTTGCACATCCCCCCCCACCTCCCAAAAGTAATAGGAGAGATTTGTACATTTTAAATAGACACTTTGGGATTCCTTGGAGGATTTTCAGGATATTAGTAACATGAACCTGACTAGGATTTTTTTTAAATAACTGGGAAAGAGGTTAGCTCTTATGTCTAGCCTCTTTGGTTTTTAGTACACACATTATAAAGCTATCTCACATATAATCATTATCTAATATAACCCTTTTTCCATATCCCATATCTCGCTGAGTGCTACTTGACGTTCTAGAGCAGTGGTGCCTGTACTTTTCCTGTCACTCTCTTCCCCCTCCCCCGTAATGGAATCTGTCTGCACCCCTCCATTATAGCACAGTTGGCTCAGCAGAGGCGCTTGGGCTGAAGGTGGAGCTGGGGGCTGAAGGTGGAGCTGAGGGCAGAACTGGCCAGCAGTTGTAGCAGGGGGTGGAGTGGAGCTGTAGCTGGGGGTGGAGCTGTGGCCTGGCCCAAAGTTGGGCTGGGGCTGACCTGGGCCCCGTTGCGTGCCCCCTGACTGCCATGGAGGCTGACACGGGCCCCCTTGTCCCCTGTGGTAGCTGAACCAGACCCTGCTGCGTGCACCTCAAACGTTCCCCCACCCCCTCATGGTGGCATGCCCCCTGGTTTAGTGACCACTGTTCTAGAGACATATTTGAATGGATTTATAACACTGAATATAGACTTTCCAACTTCATATTCTGAATTGGATTTTATGAGACGCAAGAGGAGTTCTAATTACTCTGAAGAAAACTAGCTTGCTTTTCCGAATGGGCTACATTTTTTTCTAAATTACAGTGGTATACGTTTCGAGTAACTCCATTGAAATCAAGCTAACTATTTACACCAGTGTGACTGAGATCCGAATCTGGCCCTGAATGTGCTACTGAATGATTCATTAATTTGCCAGAAGCAAGTCTCTTTTTTTTTTTTTTTTTTTTTTTTTTTCAAGTTGCCTTGCCACATACCCTACAGGTAATGGGTTGCCCTTCCTACTAGAAGCACATATATTCGGTGTAGCTTTGATGCTACTGTCCATTGGGTAAATCTGCTGAAACTGAACTGGAAAGCAGGAGTTACAATATTGTATTTCTTTTGAAGTGCTCTGCATCTAAAGAGTATCTGAAGAACTAAGCTTTCTGGAAAGTTCTCTGAAGTATCTGGGTTCTGCAGATGGAGAAAACTGAAGTGTATAAGAGAATCTCTGCATTGCACAAACTACATATATAAAACTGATAGAATCTGGAACATTTCAGATAGTTGGTGGAGATGGAATGTTGCTGATGTATCAAGATTCCCATCACATGATGCATTTGAGTGCTGCTTTTAAAAATGTTTTCCAAATTCTTTTGTTAAGCAGACTTACATGAGTTTGTCTGAAATTTCTTTTGCCCTATTACGGGAATATGAGCTCTTTTGACTTACATGCCATACATAAATATTTCATTCACACTATGGAAAATTAAACAATAGGCTATAAATCTGGTTGCAATCTCAATTAAAATATAAAAAAATCTCTAACATATGTTCCTTAGTGCCTCCCTCTCCCTCCCCCCCCCAAAAAAAACAACCAAAAAAACCCCGGTGTGAATCCTTGCTATAAAAATGCTGGGTTTCTTCATTTCCTGATTATTTTTCATAAAAATTATTACCTTTTCATGACTGATCTTAAACATATTTCCCTCCATGAACAATCCTTGTGCCTTGGGGTTGACTGTTTTGGATTAATAGCCACATAATTTGGTAGCATTATTTCAGTTTACAAATATTCTCCTATAGTGACCATGGAAGTATTGTTCTTAAGGTTTATTGTGAAAAGCACAGGATTTTTCTTTTAAATACACATTTTCAGAAATAGATGTGAGTGATGGTAGAGATTCAAGAAGAGGAAAAAATGAATAGGGAAAAGCCCCAAGGAAACGGAAAGGCACAATTCTATTTCTCATGGGGATGTGCACATTAATGTGTCTGGTGTCTCTTTGTGTAGAGTTCATTTAAAAAAAAAAAAAAGAAAGGCCAAAGAACCAGTCAAGTAAACTGGGTCAGCACCCGGGACAGATACTAGGAACACGAATATTGTGTCCAAGAAATTTTGAAAAGAAAGTTTTTTATAGCAGTCCAAGTAAAATGTAGTTGCTTGAGGTGTCTGTACAATTTGTAATGGAAACTATGGGCTTCCAATGGGAAGTGATGGGAAACAGTGGTTTACAGGACAAGCATTAAAAATGGTGAATGCCAAATGTGTACTGTATATTAGCCTTGGTTTAGATTTGTTTAAAAAAAGTGAATATTTTAAACAATGAAGGCCAGATTTTTCTGGGAAAAGTTTGCATGCCCCAAATGGGAATTTGGCACACATGAGAGAGAGAAAACACTGGACTCAATTTTCAGAACCCTCAAGGACTCGCCAAAATAGACTGCAATTTTAATAAGTGACTGAGCACTAGGAAATTTGTGCTCAGCCAACTTGCATCTGGGCACTAATGCAGGTGTTGTCCGCACAAAACAGCTTGATTATTATTATTATTTATTTTTAAAGCACATGTATGCCAACAGTCATGCATATGGGTACATCCACACAGGGTTTGACCCATCACAACAACTAAGCATGCATAATTCTTGGAAAGAGACAGACTGCCTCATCCCAGTGGTGCCTATTGCTGCTGTTCATTGCTTGTAGGGTGCTATCAGAGCAAGTTGAGTGCATTAAACAAGTTCCAGCCCACAAGAGCTTGCAGTCTGCAAGGATCCTGTGGCTAGAAATTGTATGGCAGTAGTCACTTTGCTGCTATTGTATGCTATTGCTGCACATTGCATTTGACTCGCTAAGTCCTCTTTCATTTTCTAACAGATATGGGTGTGGTAAGCCTATATGTCTGTCACCTCTCGCAAGTTGATGAGTTGTACTCAGTACTCTCATCTGTCCTCGTTCCTGTTCAGGATATTATTACTGTTTCCATTGGTGATATGTGGAATCCACTCCAAACTCAATGAAGAAGGAAAAATAAATATTACTAAGCTTTCGAAAACGTATCAATACGTTGTCAACTTTTACAATATATGTTGGCTATTATACAATTGTCATGTATATGGGCTATATTTCAAATATGTAGTTCTCATGTGTCTAGCTGTGTATTTTGTCAGTCACACTGATGCATCTGTATAAAGCTGACTGATTTGTGTGATTTGTTTTCCTTTATTCTGTTTAATTATGTCTACAAATTGTAGAAGGGCATTAAGAGGACCCCATCAACTTTAAAAACACTTCTGTTTGAATATTTTTTACCTTCTATTCTTAGAACTAACATCTAAGATGGTTATAATTGTAAGGGATTAGAGAAGAGATTTTTCTTCATTTGATTACATGATGTATAGTTGCTTTTCATTGGTTCCTTTTCATAGTCAGTTTCCTCTGTTTTTAAAGATCTTGCATGCAGCACCAAGAGATGGAATTTATTTATTTATTTGGCAATACTAGGAAAATTATTGTAAAAATCAACAAGGGAGCTCAGACAGCAGATGTAGTATCTGGAACTACTTTTAAATAAATATATAAATAAAAAATATATATAAGAACAAAGCTAACTAGATTTCATGTTGACTCTGGGCCTTCAACTTTTGCAATGGGGAATGGATGATTCAGGGAATGACAGTAAATGCAATTTGTCTCCTATAAATCATGAAAATATTGAGACATGTGAAACATCTTGATTACTTTGACTTTATATTGCGTCCCTTCCCTTCAGTGTGGTGGTTTTCTGTTTTTTAAACTGAACTTTTTTTCAAAGTACAAGCCTCGTTTTTTCTTGCTTCCTATAAAGCACATCACTTATCTCGACTGCTAAATAGTACAGATTGTTACTTGCTGTGTTCTTCTGTACGGGTCTTGGGTCAATCCTAATAACTGATTCAGGGTGGGCTGAGCACTATTGCAGCAGGCCTTGTTCCCCAATTGAAAAGATCCCAATAAGGAGTACAGTCCTCCACAGTTCTACGCTAATCTGAAGCTAAGGGGAGCATATCTACTTGGGCATACTCCTGGAGTGTGCACTCAATTGAGAGCATGTTCCAAGTTAGGCATGTCTCTGTTTTGCAGACCAGACTACTTGGTGCGCTTGTTCCCTTTTTTGCCAATATGCAACCTGATGTTAGGTGGTGTTTGCTTGATAATCTAGTGCTACATATATTGGTGACAGCATTTCTTTGTGCTGTTTACAATTAAACAAAAATTATAATTGGTTTGTCTCTCTCACTCTCTTGGTAGGCTTGGATGATTGCCTGCAGCAGTATGTCCCCAAATTTGAACGGGAGAAGATAAATGGTGAACAGCTGTTACAGATTTCCCATCAAGATCTTGAAGAGTTGGGTATCTCACGAATTGGACACCAGGAACTGGTTCTGGAGGCAGTGGATCTTCTTTGTGCACTGGTCAGTTATACAGTGAACATACAGATGTGGTTTAAGAAACTTATTGTGTTGAAAATGAAATTGTAGAAAATTGTTTAATTCAGATCAGTGCCATCTCAGTAGTTTTTGCATCTTCCCCCCCCCCTGTTAACATACTAAGTTATGGGTTGTATTTGAAGAATGAAGTTATTTGGGTGGCATGAAGGTAAAATCATGTGGTTCCTGTCACTGTACACATTACCGAGAAAATTACTGTCAAGTACAGTGCATTGGTCATAAAAAATGACATTGTGGAAATGGCAGATGTTAATAATTGTCGATACGAACTGAACTAGGCTAGCCGCATCTCTTCTCCATAAACTAGCAAAACTATAGAACTCTGTACTCTTGTAGATAATTATAAAGAGGCCTTTAAAAATGATTTAAGGAATATTTTGATGGTAGGAGTACAGAACAGGAGGACTAAAGTCATTGTATCTGAAATTTCAGCTGTTCCCTCCTTCCTGTTGTATAACTGTATGTATGGGTTTTAAATGTAGACCTACTCTGGAATGAATGCATAAATTGCTGTCTGGATTGGTGGTACAGTATTAGATACAGTTTATTTAAAAGCCATGATTTGGCCACACTTTGAGTACGTGTTTGATGTAATGCTATGAGCTAAAGCCAGAAATATATACAATTACATCACTGAGAATGGTGGGAAAGAATGCTAAGCAATTCTTTTGCCATTACTGGCCTACATTCCATTCATTATGTAACGTTGGTTGCACTGAGTGTATTCTTCTTAAATGGACAGAGCTTTTACTTCGTATGAAATGTGCTATTCTTGTTTCAGAAAGGTGGTACAGAGATCATTTGTACTTGATTAAAACAAGGACAAATGGGATATCCTATAACAAAGCAACTGTGTTTCATCAAAAGAATTTATAAATATTTTGTTCAAATACTTCAGCCAAAACATTTGTACAATAGCAAAGGCTTTTTTCCTAAATATTTTTGTGTATCAATATTTTTTTTAACGTTAAGTGAAGATTAATGGAAGAACTGAAACATCATTCATGCTGTGGGGGTGGAGTATAGTGTGTCAGGCAGGGGGAGAGAATCTAATGAAGTAGTAAATGTACTGTATACTGGCCTGAGTGAAATAATGGATGTGGCAGCCACCCTAAGGCATTTTCCCCCTTACTATTATAATATTAGAATAAAACAAAGCTGGATGACTGCCAGAACCTAAAGCTGTGTTTTATCTCCTACAATTTCCTCCTAATTTCCTTTGTAGACAAAAGTTTTGACCTCAGACCCATTTCTGGAAATACTTTGTGTAGTACAGCTCAAGTTAATGCATTAGACAGAGTTCATATGCTGTAACTGAAATGTCCTTGTTCTTTTTTTGGGTGGAGGGAGTTTTGGGGGGAGGTGTTCCTGTGTTTTAGCTGTGTCCTTTGTCATCTTCTTAATTTCTTTTTTGAGTTTTAGGAAAGGCGGCGTTGTATCAAATCAGCCTTAATTTTGTGCTCCAGTGTTTCTGCTTCATGTTTGGATGTCAGTCAGCTTTTCATGACTTTGCTAGCGCTTTCACTTTTCATGTGAGGGAGAATGTCGTCTCCTCCTCCTTCCCCCTACCATCCTCAGGTCCTTCAGATACAGTTTTATGCATTAATGCATTCTGGTATTTTGTGCTGAAGTGACTGTTTTTCACTAAAATTTTAACCCCCGAATTAAAAAGCCAAAAAATAAACCATATTTACTATTAGAAGCATACTTTTATGAAGACTTCTTCCTCTACCTCCCATGATCTACGCCTATGTGACCTGGCACATACTAAATGACTTCTCTGGGCTTATACCCCACAATGTGGCCTTGTCAGGATCTTGATGCTTTTTTGCCTTTATGAAAGATTGCCCTTTCCCCTAGTCCTGTCTAGCATGGTTCTTTTCTGGACCTCTTTCAAGAGTGTCCTCTGGTCCCACTGCATACCACAAGAACTCCTGTGAACCCAAAGAAAGAAAGAAATGTAGAGTTGCCTTTGGAGCATCTTTCTACTTAAATGGTCGCCAGATTGTCAACCTCTGAGATTTTTCTAGGGCCATCCAGCCGCTGAATAAAGGAGAGTCTGTAGCTAAGATGTCATTATGGAAAGGATATCAAAGAAAATCTAAAGGAGGACCACATTGAAGGATGAGAGCTAATGATATTAAAAGGACACTGTCAACTTGAAAATAACTTCCATCTGTAAATGTTGTCTGTTGCTGTAGTAAACCACCCCTAAGATAGTATAAGTGAAGATTAAAGTAGGTCTGTTTTTTCCTGTTTATTTACATTGTGCATTTGACAGTTCATTGTGTGAAATCTGTTTCATGCTTTGATTGTATATCCTCCCCCTAGTCTTTTCAGAAGGGTGTTTACCAGTAACACCTGCAACAGTACTGTAACTCAGGAGACAAGACAGCAGGCAAGTGTGTGCTCTGAGGAAAGGGCAAAGGGCTCCCCTCTGAGCATGTACATTTACTGCTCTTGAGCCTGCCTAAAATACCCTTCTCAACAGGTAGATGGGGCAGAAGAAACTTTTTTTTTTTAAAAGCTTGGATTAAAAGGGTGCTCTGTCAGAAAATGAACTTTTTAAAAAAATCAAATTGAGTATCTCTGGCTTTCCATACATTAAAGGGGGAGAAAACTGGGTTGTACTTGCTGGAGAGCAGACACTTCAGTTGACTGAAATTTTAAAGGGACATACATTTGCTTTTTAAACTCCAGTTAAACCACAGAAACGGTGGCACAAATTTAAAAAATAAGATGTCACCGTGAAGGAGAATTGTGCAAAAATCACCTGGAAGGGTGGTAAAATTGTGGAACATCTTGCCGAGGATATGACTAGACTTTCATTAGCCCTGAGATATTTTTCACAGTTCTCTCAGTGGTAGCCACTCATCTACACTCACAAGGGATAATGATCTACCCTTATCTGGACGATTGTCTCCTCAGAGCCTAGTTGCTCCAGGCAGCTTGTCAAGCCACTGACATCATGATATGCTTGTTCACAGATCTGGGCCTTCAGCTCAACACCAAAGCCTTCCTACCTCAAGACAGGTTCCTATCCCTGATGTTACTCATAGATGCAGCTTAATGCAGACCTCAAATACCAGCCAGACTCTGCCTCCAACTCCTGGGGCATATGGTGGCGAGCACAACTGTGATACTGCATGCCCGACTCCACATGCAATGCCTACAACTATGGTTCAGTTCGGTTTACAGGCCGAACAGAGACCGTGTGGACAACCCCCTGTCACTACCTACCAGGATCAAAAACTGCCTAGCCTGGTGGAAGAACCCAGCCAACGCATGCAAAGGGATTCCCTTCTCACAGGCATCCCCATCGTCGCTCCTTATCACTGATGTATTGCTCAGAGGATGGAGCAAGCATCTAAACAGCCATGCGATGCAAGGCAAGTGGTCACCTGTGGAGATATCCTTACACGTCAATCTCCTTGAATGGCCTGCACCCATTTCCTCCCGCTGAGAGCAGGATCGCATACGAAGATCCTAACGGACAACATAGCCTGCATGTACTACGTGAACCGCCAGGGAGGGGCCAGGTCACCCTCTCTAAGCACGGAGGCAATGAGTCTGTGGAATTGGTGCATCTCTCACAGCGTCACCTTGTCCACAGCTTACCTCCCGGGCTCGCAGAACTCAATAGCAGACAAGCTCAGTCGCAAATTTCTGCATGACCACAAATGGGAGATGCACCTGTCAGTTCTTCACGACTTGTTCACACAGTGGGGAACACAGTCCACAGACCTGTTTGCTACTTACCAGAACAAGAAGTGTCCATGATGCTACTCCAGGGTGGAGATGGGACAGTACTGTCTGGGAGATGCTCTCCTTCTCCTTAGGACAAGGACCTTCTTTACGCCTTCCTTCCATTTCCCCTTCTGCTGAAGATCCTGCTGAAGATAAAGAGGGACGGAGCTCACATAATCCTGATTTGCTCCTTCTTGGCCAAAACAGACCTGGTACCCTTACCTGATGCAGCTTGTGATGTGCTTGCTGATCTCCCTTCTGAACTCTCTGCACCTCCTATCACAGGACAAAGGTCGTACCATACATCCCAACTTGGGGATTCTCTGCCTCAAAGCATGGCTCCTACATGGTTCCAGCACCTAGAAAGGTCATGCTCAAGGGAAGTGCAAGAAGTTCTGTTACACAGTAGAAAGTCCTTCACACAGTGCACTTACCTGCAGAAGTGGTTCCAGGTTTCAGATTTGGTGCATGTCCTAACAAATCTTTCCGGTGTCAGCAACTCTTTCACATATTCTGGAATATGCTCTGACCCTTAAAAAATTGGGGTTATCCCTGAGCTCTCTCAGGGTCCACTTAACAGCCATCACGACGTTTCACTGACCCATAGAGGGATACTCAGTACTATCGCATCCAACCACCAAAGGTTCCTTAAAGGTATAACTAACTTCTTCCCTCAACCTTGACTTTCTACCCCGCATGGAACCTAACCTGGTACTGAAAGGGCTGACCAGGCCCCCCTTTGAACCTATGGCTACCTGTTCACTGACATACCTATCGGTGAAAACGGCCTTTCTGATAGCAATCACCTCGGCTAGAAGAATAGGGGAGACAGCTGCTTTGATGGTGCATCGCCCTTACACAGTATTCTTCCCAGGCAAGGTTACGCTCAGGTTGCATCTAAAGTTCATTCCTAAGATAACATCCTCATTTCATATGAATCCGTCTATCCACCTTCCCATCTTCTACCCCAAGCCTCACCGAGACAATAGGGAGGCCATACTGTATACCTTGCATTCTACCTCAATGGGACAAACACCTTCAGGAAGTCCCCTAAATCTAAACTGTTCCTCTCCATGGCAGAAAGATCAAAGGGCTCAGTAGTATCAGCCCAAAGACTCTGTAAGTGGATCTCGAATTGCATCAGACAGTGCTACCAAATTCGTAACATGATCCCTCCAGACTCTATCCATACACATTCCACAAGATTGATCTCCTCATCTGTTGCCTTCTTTAAGGATGTTTCTATTGCAGAGATCTGCAGAGCAGTGATGTGGGTGTTAGCCCACACCTTCACAGATCATTGGGGACTCCGCCTTTGATGCCATCTTTGGCTCCACAGTACTGTTATCTGTGACTGACCCAACTCTAAAGTCCCAGCCCTCCTAAAGGGGTGCAGCTTTGTAGTCCCCTACAATGGAGCATCCATAGGGACACTCCTCGAAGAAGTTGCTACTCACCTTGTTCAGTAATGATGGTTCTTCGAGATGTGTGTCCCTGTGGGTGCTCTGCAACCCACCCTCCTCCCCTCTACTTTGGAGTTCTTGTTTATGACTCTGTGGTAGAGAATGAACTGAGGACAGTTAGCCCACGCACGCTGACTAGCCTCGTGGCGCAGCACAAGGAAAGAAAGCACATGCATGGGCCCAACGGACACTGCTACCGAAGTACTCCAATCAGCAGTGCAGGGAAGCAGCACCCGTAGGGATGCACATCTTGAAGAACCATTGTTGCTGCACAAGATGAGTAACTTCTTTGAGTGCAATGGTGATAACTGCTTGCACAAATTAGGCATGCAGTTGCAGTCTCATTTTTATGCATATGAGTGCATGCCTGAGTGCTTGAAACTCAAGCCTTGGGAATTCTGCAGTTGTCTCCCACCCTGCCACATTCAAAAGGATCACAGCTCTTTATAGAGTGGTTCTAACTACCTAATCACTTGCTGTCCTTGAGGGTTAAAAGGGCCTATAACATTTTCAGTCCCTAGTGAAAGGGATATTCTGTGTGCCCTCTCCCCTTGCCAGAGTAATTAGGCTTTTATACTCTTCTGGCACACTGCTATTTTCACATTCTTGTGGCTGCAGGAGTTGGCCCGGCACTCAGAGCTGGTGGTGAGGAAGCAAGCACACCAAAAACAAACAATATTGCAGCATTGTGTAAGAGAGGATGAAAAAACTTGGCCGCAAGAAACTCGTCAGAATGATGTTCTCCTGTTTGTTTTTCTTTAAATCGAAAGGTGACAAGTTTATATGGCTACAGAATGTAATGCTCAGACTTTCTTTATTAAAGCCAAAAATTTTCCTGCTCTAGGTTGATGGAAAACTTAAGGATATCCTCTGCTGTTGGAAGGGTGTTGTTTCTTAGACCACATCCTCTCTCATCTCAGCAACACATCTCTAGCTGTACTCTAGATACTATGTGCTCCCTTGTCAAGTGCTTTAGTAGACTTGTGCGGTGTATACCCGCTGGACTCTGGCCAGAAATGGGAGGTAGTTTTAAAGGCAATTCGGTGGCTGAAAAATCCCAGTATGTTTTAGCTTTGTGGATTCTTGGGGGGAGTTCTGTAGGCTTTTTGGGGGGAGGGAGTTGGGGGAGGGGTGTTTTTATTTATTTTTATTTTTATTTTATTTTATTTTAAAAGTTCCTGGTCACTTGTGCTACAGCTTTTTCAGTCCAAGGTATCCGAGACTTCATTATGCACATTTGACCGGGAAAGCCACAGGGTACATGAAACTTGAGTAGAGTGGAGCACAACAATCTGCATAAGAGATCCTACATTAGGAATATTGCCAGCAAAGCTGGTGCGCGAGTCATGTAAGCTTAATGGAGTGGGAAGAGGCATTTTTGAAGGCCATAAGAGGGCTTCTGGGAGAAATGCTGTGATTGAGGGGAGGGAGAGGAGGAAGAGGAGGACTAAGATTTGTATGGGGACAACTGGTTTGCTGTCTTTCATCTCTTGCAAATCATTATATTAGCACTTAGATACAAAGTGCAGTTGAAAATCATCCGAAGGCTTCCCCATTCCCAGCATGTGTTATAACCCATCGTGTTCCTGTAATTACTCTGAGTTGCTGTGTACTTTTTTTTTCTTTCTTTCTAAGTGATCTTTGTGCTGGAGTGGTGCCTTTGGGCTGTGTTTAAACAGAGGTTTTTGTAAAGTCCATTGTTGCCATGGCATTGGTGTAGCTCCACCTCTGAGCATAGCTAGTCTACAATGCTAGGGATGGTGGAAATTCATCTGTGCAATAGCAATGTTGGGAGAATTTCACAAAAATCTCAGTACAAACAAGACCTTAGAGACTAGGGCCAAGCTTTTTCAAACATGACTAGTGATTTTGGATACCCATGTTTTTTCGGTCCTCAACCTGAGATGCCTTAAAGGGACTTTATTTTTCAGAAAGTGCTGAAAAATAAATTTTTATCTGCCCTCTAAAAATCAGAATTCTTTACGATGTCTCCAGTGAGGCATCCCAAATTATTAATCACATTTGAAAATCTTGGCCTTAACCTCTGTTGTCTACAGAACCGATACAGCATGGGTTTTGTGACTGACATTTGGACTGAAGCAAACTGATTTTGCATAAGCCAACTGGATTCTAATTTTTGTTACTAGTGACTAGATGTTACAGGTTTTCTACGTATTCTCGCTCTCCCGAGCCATCTAGTATTCCATGGGTTTTGTCTTTTGCGAGGGGAAAGGTAGAAGGGACTTCAAAGGCAATTTTCACTCATGCATAGTGTTGATGCTGTCCATACCCTTGCAAATCAATGCTCTTCCTAGTAGGGGAACACTTACTCAGAACTGTGAAATTACAAGTCAAAACCCTGGTGTAAATATTTAATCACATCCGTTTCCTGGTAGTTCAGCTTTTGTCCCCCAGCAGGTTTAAACGTCCCCCTTTTTTGTTGTGAACGGAACCTAGCTGTGCTGCTTCTGGTTTTCCACCATAGTACTGGGAGCAGCCAGACTTCCGTTCCCTTTAATGGGAGAAAAGTGAAATCAATGCTACTGTGTTTCAGTAAGAATCAAGTGATGGGATGGGATTTTGGGCCCTAATATTTTGAAATTTCGAGTTCCCCTCAACTCCCAGTGACTTCAGTGGAAATTGATGAGGTTTGTCGCATAGTAAAGTCAGGCCTTCAGTGAGGTAGCTTCTGATGTGTTTGTCTGCGTGGCATTCTGCACCTGGAAGTCGAACTCTGCTACATCTGAATGTTCAGAAATCTATGGACTGCTTTTCAAGTCCTTGCATCTGAGACAGCACCTACACCTGCTTTCCAAACCAGTTACCTACACACCCACAACAGGATTTGGGGACTTCCTGCATTCTCTAGGAGTTAAGAGCATTGAGGATAACTAGGATTAATAGCATATTTTCAAATGCCTAATATAGATCAGAGACTGCATTTCACAGAGCAGGTTGTCCAATGGTGTCTAGTTCAATCAAAAACAAATGAGGAGTCTTGTGGCACCTTAAAGACTAACAAATTTATTAGAAAATAAGCTTTTGTGGGCTATGACCCACTTCTTCAGATGTAAGATCTCAGTACAGACAGTAAGCACAGATGTAAGATTTGAAGAAGTGGGTCATAGCCCACGATAAATTTGTTAGTCTTTAAGGTGCCACAAGACTCCTCGTTGTTTTTGCTGAAACAGACTAACACAGCTACCTCTCTGAAACTAGTTCAATAAAGTTACTTTTTTCCCAAGAAACTTTTCTTTTGTCGAGAGAGAAATTATAGGCAACTCTCTGGATCCTCCATCCCAAATAATTTGTTTTATGGTGCAATTAGCTTAAATGGGATCTCTATAATGACTTAAACTATTTAAAACAAATCTTTTTCTTGCAGAATTATGGCCTTGAAACAGACAATATGAAGAACTTGGTTCTCAAATTGCGAGCTTCTTCCAACAACCTGCAGAATTATATCAGCAGCCGGAGGAAAAATTCAAATTATGATGGAAAAACATCACACAAACCCCCCAATGAATTCCTCACCTCAGTGGTGGAGCTTATTGGTGCTGCTAAGGCCTTGCTAGCATGGTTGGACAGGTATGAGATTGGTACTCGCATTTAAAAAAAAAAAGTCCATATGGACACTTGAGTTAGTGAAATGAATTATTTCTGTTTGCAAAGGCAGCTTCTAGAGTGATGTCTGGATGTAAATGTCTTTGTTCCCACCCAGACCACCACTTTATTTAAATCTTAGAATGTCAGTAATTAGCAAGTTGAATTGCCAGGCTGTTGGTGGCTGTGGGGCATGGGGTTGTGATATTGCTGAAATCAATGGATTTGACCAGTGTTTACAGTGGTGGAAAACTTCCCCCGCCCTCCCTCTCTCCCTCAAATTTCCCTAGTGCAGACAGGGCTTTAAAGTATATTTTCCCCCCCCCCCCTTTCTCCCCACTCCCCTATACAGTTGCAGCTTTCTGCTTCACCCCCTCACACAAAATGATTGTTTAAAAAACAGCCATTTGTTAACATGGCTTTAATTTTTGAATGAATTTGTTCTTTCCCAAATGTGTGCTTCAGGGGCCTGGAAAAAGACAGGCAGCAAGAGAGACTCCTTTGCTTTTCCTTACATGGGCTAGGGTTGCTCTGTGACAGCTGCTGCGGAAACAGACAGGCAGCTGAGCAGATAGTGTCCCAGCAGTGATGCTGGGACAGGATAATAGATGATTGTAAATTATCTCGCATGTTGCCAGCTTTCCTAAGGACCCAGCTTGTGGGGAGGGAAGTCAGAAGGAGATCATGGGGAGGAAGAGCTGTTATCCCATGAATGGCCCTGCTGTCACTGTCAGGTGCTGTTCCCTGGCAATAGCTTGCTCTTCTCACTTGGTTCTTTCCTCCGGTCACTGCCAGCCCCCCCCCCCCCCAACTTTCCTGTCTGCTAG
The DNA here is from genome assembly GCF_028017835.1 of Emys orbicularis. Taxonomy (NCBI): domain Eukaryota; kingdom Metazoa; phylum Chordata; order Testudines; family Emydidae; genus Emys; species Emys orbicularis. Next base: position 119,822,050 of record NC_088685.1, on the reverse strand, counting down.
CCCCAGCAGCAAGATGGCTGACTTATCCAACTTTGAGCCCAGTCAGTGTTTTGGAACTTTTTCCCTTCTCTCCCTGCCCCTCATAAAGTAGCAGGTGGGGCTGAGGTGCCCCTCAACAGCTCTCTAAAGCGGCCTCCTTTAAGGGAGGGTATAATCACTGAGCTAGACTTGAGTCCTTTGTAAACAGTGCTGAAAGGTTAGCAGCTGTTCAGATTTACCTCTTAGAGGAAAGCAAGCCATTACAGAGGCTGATCTTGGCTGAGATATTTTTCATGATAGAGAATACACTTGTTATAAGGGTAGTTTGTTCCTCACCATATTGGTGCACTTGTGTTAAAAGGCACTTTAGTCTATTTACTGCAGGTACGTTATTCAGATAACATTTTTACTGTATTAACGTGATAGTTCCAGCATGTCTCAGGTTTGCTATCTGACCTGCAACTGTGTAAATCTATGTGCTGTGCCCATTAACAGCCAGAGTTGGAAACTGAGAGGGCTCTTCATTCTAAGGGGATTTTGTCTTGTTACAGGGCCCCATTTACAGGGATTGCTGACTTCTCAGCGACAAAGAACAGAATCATTCAGCTCTGCTTGGATCTCACCACCACAGTTCAGAAGGTCAGTTGACTTTTTCCCTCCTCCCCGCTTTTCTTCTCACCTCTCCAAAAAGGAAGGAAGGTGGGTGGCTGGGGAAGTAACTGTGCGCTAGTTATGTACAACTTGTTAGTGAGGAAAACATATGCTGGAGTACCATACGCGTGATATGAGCAGGTGCATACTGGCTGCTACCAACTTTGGTCACTCTGTTCTCCTGCAGTTGAGATTTTTGTTCAGTTAATTTCAAAACTTTTCAGCAGTGTTGAGCTAGGTGTCTGATCTGGCTCCCATTTTAAAGTCCATTAGTGTTTTCATTAACTGTAAGAGTTGGGATAGGCCCAGGAATAGCCGCTTTGAATTTGAAAACCTGCGAGCTGGCTTTTTAACTCCAGTTAGAATCAACGTTGGTAACTTGTTTTAATAAATACAATAGAACTCAAATTATACCCTGGAAGAGAGCAGTTAGCCGCTGGGTGTGGACTGCAACAGGCGACTGGAAGAGCTGCCTTTCCCTCATGTTTCTGCTTCCACCAGGCTGGCTTCCACAATGTTTTATTACAAATTAACTATTAGTTGCGATTGGCCTAAATTGTAATGGCTAGAGGGGCATTTGGCATGTAAGTGACTTTCAGCAGACCAACTCATTTCATGCTTTGGGTATAAGCTGGGGTCAGAGTGGCTGGCTCCTACTCTCCTTTGATGCCTCAGTATGTACCATACTGTGATATGCAGCTCCCACTGATGCCTGCTGGAGCGTGGAACTCCCTTGTAGAAGGTGGTCAGGTAAGTGGTGTGTGTGACCTGGGGATTTTGTGGGGTTTTTTGTAGGTGGGGTGAAATCTATGGCATGGGCTTGTGCACTCTGTCTGTGTGTGAGAGAGAAAGAGAGAGAGAGAGAGTTCCTGCCCAAAAGCTATGTCATTTTCAAAAACTTTTCAAAACCATGCATATATTGAAAGAAAATGAGTTAATTGCTTCTCCCGTTTTGGGATAACTCCATGCTTCTGCAGGTGACCTCAAATGTTTCGTGCTGGAGTGTCATAGAAAAAGCAGGAACCAGGCACCCAAACAGGGTTTATTGCTTAATTGCTCAATGCCCTTCTTACCCTTGCTCTGGGGCATTCTGCGCATAATCCTGTAGCTAGATAACTTTTAACAGTGCATTTGCAGATCACCATTCAAGGCTTCAGTCTACCTCTGCTTCCTTTCCCCCCCCTCCCCCTTCCCCCAGTCCTCTCCCCGGCATGTTTACAAGCCTCCCTTTTTAACCAGTGTAAGGAAATTAATGAGATGCTGCTGCTTTTAGAATTGTTTCTAACCATGGGAGCAATCAGTGTTGGATCACATGTACTAAGCAGGCCAACTCAAATTGAAATAATTAGGAATGGGGATTGTGGTTATGTTTGGTGGGGGAGGAAGGGATGGAGACATGGGCCCATCTGCCTTATCAAATCTGCAGTTTGAGAGTCATGTTTAGAACACGAATTTTAGTAACATGGTTAAAGCAGGGTTAGTCACTGGCAAGACTTAATTCCTGCACAGCTTGCATGGTTCACAGGGACTCACTGAATAGTTATTCTGTTTTTCAAATACCCAAAGGAAATTCTCATTAAAAAACAAACAACTTTATGCTGGAGTAAAAGTTGTATATTTCTATCAATTACTGAAGAGACAGCCCTTCGGAGAACCTGGTAGTTTTCTCAAAAAACCTCACAACTAAGTTTTTCCAAACTTTCTACTGTTTAAGTTACACTTAAAACAAAACAAAATAAGGAAGGGCATAGTTAGGCCACTAGAAATTTAGGTTGACACAAGCCAGCTTACATCAACCTAGTTGTGCGTGTGTCTTCACTTGAAATTAGTTTCCCACTTATGTAAGCACCCTGTTATGCCAACATAGTAACACCACCTCCCTGAGTGACACAGGGCAAGTGTAGACACTGAATTACTTATGTTGAGCCTAACTGTCCTCCAGCAGCTGTCCTACAATGCCCCACACTGACCTTTCAGGTCATCATTATCAACTCCACTGCGCAGGCGTCATGGAGACCGAGACTGGAAGCCCCCCGTCCCTTTAAAGCCTAGTGAATTTTTGAAATTCCTTTTCTTGATTATCCAGCTTGACGAGCACACCTACCACCTCTCCATTGTAGAGTGCAACTGCCCAGCTGCCCATGCTGGTTGCGTGCTCCAGAAGCACTCCAGCTTGGAGTAGACAGGAGATACTGGGTCTCCTGGGCCTGTGGGAAGAAGAGGCTGTGCAGGCACAGCTCTGAACCAGCTGTAAAAATGTTGACATCTATGAGCAGATGGCTCAGGGGATGCAGAAGAACTGGTACGATGGGGACCAGCAGCCGTGCAGTGTGAAAGCCCAAGAACTGCAGCAGGCGTACCAGAAGGCCAGGGAGGCCAACAATAAATCTGGTGCTGAGCCGCAGATGTGCCACTTTTACAAAGAGCTACAAGCCATACTCAGTGGAGGACACCCCCTCCCCACACACAGCACTGTGGATACCTCTGAGGAGCCCACTGAGTCACAGGCCCCGATATGAACAGCAAGGAGGTGGATGAGGAGGAGGAGTATGGGGGTCAGGCGACCTGGGATCCAGCTGCGCAGCGAGCCAGATCCTGTTTTTAACTCTGCCACAGTCTCACCAGTCGATCAAGGGCAAGCCCGATGCAAGGAAAGGAATCTCAGGTAAGCGTTTAGATAAATTTTCAATTACAGGGATGGCAGGACACATCTTTTGACTTTTTTCATTAATTTACTCGTGCTAGAAAAGGTAGTGGTACAACCAAGAGACGTTGAGTTGCTATTCATTCCCTTCTAGAGTTAGGCAGGGGCCACATAGAGCAGTTTGTTTATGTATACAGGGGTGTCCCTTGAATCCTCCTGAGAGATCTCCATGAAACTTTCATTGAGGTACTCGGCAATCCTCTCCTGAAGGTTTCTAGGGATGGCTGTCCTATTTCATCCTCTGTGGTAGGCCATTTTCCTATGACACTCAGCGATAACGTCAATAGGCACCATTGCAATAGCAGTACAGGCTAGCAGCATATGGGCTCGGGCAGCTTTAGGATGCCACAGCAGCTGTGGGGTCTCTGCCTTTGTAACCCTCAGGAGTGAGAGATCAGCTAAAATCACCACTGCCTGTGGAAAACTGTGCCTATATTCAGTGCCATTGCCCTACACTACTGGAATCATGCAAGCAAACAATTCGCTCCTCATTTCCCCAACCCCTGGCGGGCCGTACTCACCATGGCTGGTGCTGTGACTGGAGCCGTGCACAAACAATCCCAAGCAGAAGTGAGAATGTCGTGCTTACAACTGCAGGGGAGCAAGTTTCCCTTTCTGTAGTGAATACGCTGACCGTGGTACCTCTGTGTGTTTTATCTTCAGCTGTTGTCATTGCGGCCTTCACACTCCCTTTCAGACCTGTAGAATGCCTGAGCCAGATAAAGAGGAGAAAGAAGAGGACTCAGGATGACATGTTCAGTGAGATCCTGCAAGCCACTTCCGCATCAGAACTGCGAGCACAGGGCTGGAGGATGAATATTGCGGACAGCCTGGAGAAGGAAAGAGTGGAGAGGAGAAAGCTCCAGCAGGAAAAGGAGAGGGAGATGCACCAAGACATAATGGCTTCTAAGGCAGCGCAAACAGATGCTGCAGACTGTGGTGGATCTGCAGGTTCAACAGTCCCGGGCTCACCTCACTCTGCAGCCCATTGAGAACTCAATATCAGGACCTCCCTATACCTCCTCCCTACCCCTGCAACATTCCATGTGGCATCAGGGGCCTCTGCACTACCCCTGGCATACCACCTGGGGGACATTAAAGACAATCACAGCTAAACATATCTGAAAGCCACAGTTGGTGTATGTGTAGCTGAAATGGGCATCAGTGTTCTTTCCCCTTCATAAGTTCTGTTCTCTTTATTAAATTTTAAGTTTTGTAATATATTTTTTAAAATTGCTCTTTCTTTGCACTGATTGTGTTTTTTGGAATATAATTCATCTTTATTAGTTCATAACATATGCTGCCAAATGCTCAGCAGTTCTGAAAGCAACCAGTTACCTATTATTGCACAGTGCCACATAACTCATGAGATGATTCACAGACAAAATTAATAAGTGCCTTGACAATGTTATATTCCTACATGTACAGCGATCACCAAACGACTTCTGCAGAGCCAGGTAGAGCACACTACAACACACACTGTTCTTGCTCAGGATTAAAATGGTCTTTCAAAGCCTCCCGGAGCAATATAGCTCTGCACTGAGCTCTTCTAATAGCCCTTGTGTCTGGCTGTTGAAATTCTGATGACAGCTCCTCCACCTCTGCCCTGCAGACCGATGGAAACTTCCCCGCTTTGCTTCACATATATTATGCTGGACACAGCAGGCAGCTATAACCATTGGGATGTTTTTCTCACTAAGGTCCTATCTTGTAAGTAAACTATGCCAGTGACCCTTCAAACAACAAAAAGCACGTTCAACTGTCATTCTGCACCTTCTGAGCCAGTAGTTGAATTGGTCGTTGGTGCTGCTAAGGTGGATGGTATATGCCTTCATGAGCCAGGGAAGTAAGGGGTAGGCTGGGTCCCCCAGGATCATTTTTGGCATTTCAACATTTCCAATGGTAAACTGCTGATCAGGAAACAGTCTTGTAGCTTTCTCAACAGTCCTGTGTTGTTAAAGATGTGAGCATCATGCATCTTCCCTGACCAGCCAACACTGATGTCAGTGAAGAGTCCCCGGTGATTCACCTGTGCTTGCATAACCACAGAAAAGTAGCCCTTCCTGTTTGCTGTACTGAATGGCAAGGTGGTCTGATGCCAAAATAGAGAGATGCAAGCCATCTATTGCACTGCAGTTCAGGAGCAGCACTGCTGCAAATCCATCCACTGTGTCCTGCACATTGCTGAGAGTCACAGTCCTGCGTACTGGCCCTGCACACTTGCCTCACAACAGCCCTCGTGGTCGATTTCCCTAATTGATTCCCGACTGACCGATAGCAATCTGGCATCGCAAGTTTCCACAGTGCGATTGCCACTCACTTCTGCACAGCAGTGCAGCTCTCATTTTGGTTTCCCTGTGCTGGAGGGCTGGGGCAAGATCACTGCACAGATCCAGGAATGCACATCTGAAAGTTCTGCAGCCATTGTTCATCATACCAAACCCGCATTATGATGCGATTCCACCAGTCAGTGCTTGTTTTTCGGGCCCAGAAGCAGCACTCCACCATCTTCATCTGCTCCCTGAATGCCACTAACAACCTTGAATTAATTCTCATTATGTCCCACAGCAGTCTGTCCTCCAAGGAATTGTCAGGTTTCCCCACTTTGTTTGGTGGTTCTTGTAGCTCTGGAAATATTTCAAGATCGTACAATCTGTGCTCGCAGTGCTTGTGATAATAGTGCAGGCTCCATGCTTCTTTCAGGAATGGTGGACAGAGGAGGCCATGCATGTTTGTGGGATTTTAAAAAAGGCATGAAAATTATGGGATACAGCTAACATTATGGGATGGAGACAGTTGCAAAATGGGACATGCTTCCAGACACCTCTGAGTGACTCATTTCAGCCCCATCATACACTGACAAAACTTCCCAAAAGATAGTGTGCTGGATAGTGGTGAGTTCACAGTGAGATACCTACCCATGGTGCACCGCACTCTGCATCAATACAAGTGCTCCTGGTGAGCACGTACACTGCTGACACAAGGAGTCAAGTATGCATGGGCACAAGCAATGTACTAACCGTGGCATCTGTATGCCAACATAACTTGAGTCAACATAAGTTTTGTAGTGTAGACATGGCTTTAGTCACCACACAACCTTTATTCTGTCCCTGTATGGCTGTCTACAGAACAACCAAAATTCAGAAGACAATCCTACGTGGCAACAGTGCACGTTGTCATTACTTCAGTGACTGAAAATTTAGAAGTGATCTAAAAGGCTTTTTAGTACCTTACTCTTGTTGATATATTGTTTTCTATTGAAGCACTTAACACAAAGTACATCTCTCTTCATATTAGTATAGCAAGCACACGTACGCCACTTTACCATTAGTAAAGCAAGCTACTCTTTATTTCACCAGAAAAAGTGAGGTTTCTGTCTGTTTGCTAAAAGTGACTGTCTTTGGAGCAATTTTGAGGACCAGTCTCAAAAGCATATGGAGTATAAAATGTAAAAGTGTGGTCAGACTTGGTATAGATACATATGCGGTGTCTCTAGCCCCCTTAAGAACCAGGCCAAAAATTAACGTAATGCTAATGACTCAGGGTATTGAGCTCACGCTTCCAAAACATGTACATTTATTACAAAACCCAAGTTGTGTGCTAAGTTCTTTGACTTCACGGCAAACTATATAAAGTAAGTAGACTTAAAGATTTAAGATTCCTGCATATGCAGACTGTGAATGCTTAGTCTTCAGCAAATCCTTCTTCATGAAATCTTTGTTAAAATGTCTCAATCTTTTATAATGAGATGTGACAGTTGTGCAGCTTGGAAGGCTGGTGTGATATGGGTCAGAGTTAAGATTGTTCAAGTGATTTTTGTAATGTTTGGGGTCCCCCAAATATAACCTTGGGATTTGGGGTTTTTCTCCAAATATAACCTTAACTTTGTATTTTCTAACATTTTATTATTTTTGAGAAAATAACCGTCTTAATGGGGGTTTCTTAAGTAATTGATAAATATTTACAACCGTACCTGTAATTTAACCTTTCTCTTCCCCCCCCCCCCTTTTTGTCTGGGAATGTATTGGTGTGTTCCAGTTTTGCTATTTTTTCAGAGAACAATGGTCTCTTCTGTAATCTACTAAATGAACTCTTTTCAGTTCAAAGTCTTTTGTACCTGGGCTGTGTAAATAATGCTTTGTGTGCCGTTCCTTTGCCTTCCTGAATGCCATCAATAGCATATTTTAAAAGCACTTCTGTAGCTATTTTTAACCAGTGTGTTTTATCCATTTTGAAATGTTGAATACAGTAATAGCTGGCTCAGTATTTGTAGTATCTAAAACAAGATTGTATGGTTTACCTTAACAAAGTCCATCTTTATTTGTGTATAACTCATTTTTCCTGGAAAATTTTTCTGCAGTAACTGAAGGCTTGTATTCTTTTGACATTTTGAAGGTCTGTATTGCCTTTTAGACCAGGTGTCAGAAAATTGTTGTTCAATTTTGGTACATTTGATCCCTAGAAGGGGAAGCAGATGCCTGATTAATCCCTGCTCCAAAGATACTGCTCTTTTCGCTTGAGGTCAGAGGTAGCTGTATTTCAGTATTTTGCAACCTAGTCCGTTTACACAGTTCTGTTAATTTAGTGCTTGTTTTCTCTTTTTAGGATTGCACTGTGGCTGAAATGGAAGATAAAGTTCTACATGTAGTAAGTATGCATTTCAGTTACAACCTAGTTATTTGTATTCCCATTTATTTCAATGACTTCTTGATTACTCAGACTGACAAAGTTGAAATGTACCATGTAAGCAAAACCCCATTGCAGGCTGTTTTTATCATTCATTATTCTTTCAGAAGGGATAATGGTGAATTTTTAATGGTGTATAAGTCAGCACTGCTATATACAGTAGATGATCCTTAAGGTTTTATTCCATTGGTATTTCTTCAAGACCGATGTCTGGCTCAGATTTTAAGGGGAGGGGAAGGAATGTAAAAGGATGTTAGACCAAGTAAAGCAAAATGTCCATGATTCACAGCGTGGGATATATCACTTTATTTAATAGATAATGTACTTTGTGGTGGTCCTTGTAAAGGCACTCCTGCCTATAGAACTAGAAAGATCTATGTCTAATTATACTTCATTTTGAAAGCTCTGAGTTTTCAAAATCGTTTTGAAGAACCTTGTGACCAACAGTGGGATGTAATGAAATGCTTTTAATATTTTGTAATAGTTAATCATCACTTCCTGCTTTTGACATGAGCCAGGCTGTGTTCTTTGATAAGGCCTTCCGTTTGCTGATAGATGCTTAGGCATTCAGTAGCACAATAGCTAAAAATAATTTTGTCCATAAATAAGGAAACCAAGCAAATAGGAGTCTTCAGTTTCTCATTTTTCCACACCCCATTCCGTGTATGCACTGTTGTTTGGAATTCCCTTGTTTTAGCAGTTCCTCGTATTCATGCTTAGGCATTGTTTCGATTTTATTTAAATTGCATTATTTCAGTTCTATAAATCTGGTTTAGAATAAAAAACCTTGAGAATATTTTACCCTGTGCCCACTGTGATTCGACAGAGCTTTATACAAAGCTGCATTTTGTGAGGCCCCTTAATTACATATGTCTTCATTGAGTGAGAAGTCCCAAGGGCACTTGGAGATATTTACTGTCTCAGGTGAGCTACCTTCCAGTTTCACAGCCAATTACAAATAAATGCTATCCTGAACATTTTAAGGCCTTTTTTTTTTTTCTTAACTGTTGAAAACAACTTTAAGTAAAATACATTGTATTTTGTGTCTTGATATAAATTTAAACAATGTGGAGTCTGTGGGAAGAAAGTGGATGTTTGGACCACTGCATTTTCGCTGATTAAGTAGTCATTTTGCCTGTTTGAAACTTTTAGAATGTAAAAGACAAATTACTCCCTTCTGATACATAAGCCTGACTCTCACTGACTTCATTAGTCCGAGTTACATACATGTGTTTAAGATCACAATGTGTCCTCAGAAATGGTATTGGTTTGGGATTGGATATATTTTGGTAACAAGCAAATATAAGTTTGTAAGGATTACAGCAACTGGCACAAAGGAGATAATTAATGCTAAAATACTTAATTGTTAAATGCCTACCCACTCAAAAACTTGGTATAGAGTACTCATCAGTTGTCATTGGCTTCTTCAGCACCATCCTGACTTAACCCTTCTTAAAGCAGATCTAAATAACTGTTGGCACTAAAGGTAGTCAAATGTTCTGGATTTCAAAATAAGAATTCCAGAAAAATATAGACTAAATTTTCGCAAGAGTGTGGTGGTGTCGTAATTGCCTTTTTTCCAGACAACTGTAGTGGCACCTTGTCTACATTAACTGTCCCAACGTTCCTGTCACTGGTGGTAGCAGTAGTGGCAGATTTTTACCACAGAAGCCTAGGGTAGACAAGGCCATAGAGGAGAATTCTCTGAATGTTCTCATATTCTGCCAGCAGTTCTATCAAGCTTTCTTAGTGGGCCAGATTTTATAATTAAATAACTTCTGCTTTATTAAGAAATGGGGTGGCGGGGGGGGGGGGGGGGGGGCGGATTCTAGAAAATGGCTTTCCTAATGAATTTTTGTTCATTTTCAGTCCAAGATTTTAAATGGAATTTGTGATAAGATGATCAGATCAACTACAGATCCATTGATGAGCCAGAGTGCATGTCTGGAGGAGGTTAATTTAACCAACATTAAACCTGGGGAAGGCCTGGTAAGAACACAGCTGTGTCTGCTCCTGTGGCTACTCTGTGGTTACTATGTCTGCATTGTTAGTGCCTGGCGCTGCAAGCCGTTACACCGATGAGCATTGTTTACTCCCATTAAAATCAATAAGGATTTAGCGTGGGAATAACTAGACTCATGGGCAAAACTGTCTGCAGGATCAGTCCCTTGTTCGTAAAGCCACAGCGGGGTGTGTGCTGGAGTGAGAGCCAATGGTGGGAATAAGTGTAAGTGTGTGTGTGTGTGTGTGTGTGTGTGTGTGTTTTTAAGGCATTTTTGAGGTGGTAATATGCTGAGTACACCTGGCTATTGGTGGGATTCATTGATGGAGGTGAACAAAGTGGTCCCTGACCTTTGCTGGTCACTTAAATCAACTGTACATAGAGACTTTTTGAAGGATTTTTTTTTTTTGTCTATACTTTTGTGGGAGTTTTTGATCTGTAGGTTTGGTTAGGTATGGGGTGTCTTTGGGGTTTCTTTTTAGCAGGGGTGTGTGGTAAACCTTTGACCATGCAATGGCATATCGTGTAATTTCACTAGCTGGATCTCAGTACTGCTGAATATTGTTGGTCCGGTTAGATGTTCCATTGAATGTTTACAAAAAATTGGAGATGGGACCTTTCTGGCTGGAGGTGGAGGTGGTTCAAATTTAAATGCCTTAAAGGAAACTGAAATATTTATCTGAAATTATTTAACTTACTCTTAAAACTATGAAGAAGTGAGAAATATCTCTTGTTGAACAGTTTTTAAAAAACACGTTGGGTGCTATTATGGAGAACCTACAGTGTTTTGAGCTACATTATTGCAGGGCTAACGGAAGAAACACAAATGAACTAACCATGTTTCAGAACTATGGCAACCTCTTCAGTGAGGTTTTGGGTATCAAATAAGGGCATTCACAGAATAGCAACATGATAGCTTGTGCTCTGCAAGAAATGGGGGGACGGCGAAGGAGGGCAGGGAGGATAAATCTTTACAAATGGAGAAGAAAATCAAGAAAGAAAAATGTTGCGTTCATGTTTCTAAGTGGTGGATGGTAATTCCTGGCACATAAATAGCACTTGCGTGGCACTGCATAGCTAAAAAGCACAGCACAGACCATAAGTAATCTTAAACAGTTTATCAGGAAGGAAAACTACCTGTTACCTATATGGAAATTGATATACAAGTCTCCTATGCTGCAGAAGTCTACCATGTGTAATTAAAATGTTAGTGTTAGCCTGTTTGTAGATGGTATGTTTGTGAGAATTCTCTATCAGACCTATTTCATTAGCATTTATCTTTGCATCCACACCCAGTAGTATAGTAAAGTGGTGCTAGCGCATGGTTTGCCCGTGCTCCTGGTTTTCTGCCAACACTGTAATGTTACAAGATGGCTTGCATTAAGATAGGGTTACCATACGTCCGGACATGTCCGGCTTTTTGGGACTCAAATCCCCGTCCGGGGGGAAATCCCAAAAAGCCGAACATGTCCAGGAAAATCCGGCGCCGCTGGGTGCTGGGCCAGGGCCGGGGGCCGGCGGTGCTGGGCCGGGGGCTGGCCCGGGGCCGGCGGTGCTGGGCGGCCGGGGGCCGGGCCCGGGGCCGGTGGTGCTGGGCCGGGGCCGGCACCCCAGGGCCCGAGCCGAGCCAGGCTGGAGACGCTGGGGCCGGGGCCGGCCGCCGTAGGGGGCCAGACTGGGCTGCGCCTCCTCCCCGCACCCCCCCAGCTTACCTGCTGCCTGCTTCCTGCTTCAGGCTTCCCGCGAATCAAATGTTCGCGGGAAGCAGGGGAGGGGGCGGAGTTGGGGCAGGGACTTTGGGGAAGGGGTGGAGTTGGGGCGTGGGCGGGGCTGGGGGCGGGGCCGGGGCCCCGTGGAGTGTCCTCTTTTTGGACACTCAAAATATGGTAACCCTAATTAAGAACAGGAATTATTTGAGCTTGCTTGTCTGTAGAATATTTGTAGCAAACTTGTGAGGAGATGCTTGGCATGCAAGGGACTCTAAATGACTTTATCTAAAATTCTCCAGGATAGTCAAGGCTATAAAGAAGTTAAGTTACACTATTTAAAAATAAATATTTTAAAGATCATCATCTGTGAAGGGTGAAGTATAAAATTCCAATCTCTTTAACTTATATGTACTGAGTGCCCAAGAATTCAGGAAGAGAGGAACATTTAGCACATTGATACTAGATCACACTACTTACAAATGTGAGTCCATGAATTTTCATATATTTGATGTTTTTTACACAGAATGAGTCTTAAGTTTGTAAGATGTTGCTTAACCTGTTATATAATTAGTACGCAAGTTTTTATTTTTGGCACTGCTGTTCTTAAATTTGACTCTTTCAATTTCTTCTCCCCCCCACCACATTAGGGAATGTATATCAAATCAACTTATGATGGATTACATGTAATTACTGGAACTACAGAAAATGTGAGTATGTTTAATTCAATTTGAAGTAGATGTATTTTTAATTTAAACTATTCTGGATGAAGCTATGTTTAGGCAGATTCCTGAGGCTTTTGTTTCTGCCATGTATGGATCTCAAAATCCTATTGTGTGCGACTTTGTGTGATACACCATTGGTTTATCCTGGATTTGTAAAGATTATGCATATGTATATGTATATGTTTTAATAGAATAACACAAGGACATCGATCTTCTGTTGATATAATAGCTTGGTCAAGTAGTCACATTTTGTAGGAGACAGCCTTCTACATTGTGGTGGCACACATCTAGGTATGATCCTATGTTTCTCTTTTGGTGGTGGCCCTGAGAAGGGCCATTTCACTTGACTGTCACTTGAGTTGCTTTTTAGACTGTGAGGCCATCGATTGCTGTTCGGTTGCCATGTTGATAGCATTGCTTATGCCAAAGCACTTCACAAGGGAGACTTATTGTATAATGAAAAAGCATAAAAATTCGTAGCATTACAGAATAACATTTAGTGGGGAGCCAACACCCTCCAAAACATGAACTGGCAAGATTTGTGAGACGAGCTCTGGAAAATCTGCTGCGTGGACTTGAACTCTTCAACACCATATGTCATCACAATGAGAATCGGTGAGTTTGCGATCCCCAACGTCTATAAACCACCAATGTCTCCTGTACCACACAGGTTGTACTGAATCACAACCACCCTTTAATATGGGTTGGAGACCTCAATAGCCATCAGACATCCTGGGGTTATGAGACAATGATGCTTCAGATGAACAACTTTTTCAGTGGGCTTCGAATCAAGACCAGCATCTACTGTTCAATTCCAAGCAGCAAGAAACCTTCCGTTCAGCCGGATGGAGACAAGGCTACTTGCTGGACGTGTAGTTTGTGTTCTGTGGCCAGAACACGTGGCCTCTAGTTGTGGAACGAACTGTCCTTGACAATTTTATGCATAGCGAGCACCCTCCTGTCATCATATACGTTGTTCTCCAAGTCCCCCCTAATCACATCACTACCAAGGCCGTGTTGGAACTTTAGGAAGGCCTATGGGAACAGCTACTCAGAAACCACAGAAAAAGTGGTTCACAGGATACCTGCAAACGTAGCCAGCTACATCAGCTTCATTAGCCTTCTTAAAGAGGGCACAAAATGGAACATCACTCTCCCCCTCTCCCCAGCTACAGGAAAGCCACAATTTTTGTTGGTTGACGGTGAGGCATTCCTAAAGGAGTACTGGCTAACAGGTGACCCTGCTGCTTTAACTCCTGGAATCACTGAACTCCATGTAGCTTTTGCCCATCACTCTCATCTAGCAGAACCTAGATTCCACTCACTCAAGCAGGAAAGCCAGAAGCTGGGAATGGGTGACAGGGGATGGATCACTTGGTCATTACCTGTTCTGTTCATTCCCTCTGGGGCATCTGGCATTGGCCACTGTCAGAAGACCGAATACTGGGCTAGATGGACCTTTTAGTCTGATCCAGTATGGCCTTATGTAAAGCCTGGAGGCGTCTCCGTAATATGGGTGGTGTGAACTCTCCCCAGTGTAGAATGCCACATGTCACAGCCAGTGCCATCACCACCCAAATGTTCCTGAACTCTGAGTCTGAAACGGATTGTCATCACAAAAAGAAAATGAAGAAAGAGCTTCATTGCCCCCTATCCGACTGCCCAGTAATATCAAAGTCATTCCTGAGAATGTGGACGAGGCCATAATGCTCATCAACTGTGTCGAAGCTGCAGGACCCAATGGCATCTTCCCATAATTCCTGAAAAATCTCGGTCAGCATGGCTGCGTGCATGCCCTTTGCCAAATGCCCAAGGTATGGCAACAGGCAGAGGTCACTGGCATCCTAAAACTGGGGAAAACGATCCAAAAAACTATCTTACTGTGGATAACATACAAGCTCTCAGAAAGCATCTTTGAGGTCTACGTCCCTAAAGAGCAATCTGGGTTTCAACTAAGACAAAGCACCAATGATCAGGTAAACTGGTAACTCGGATCAAAGCTGGCTGTCAATGCAGGCTTGCAACAGCAGTGGCCTTTGTGGACCTGTCCTCAGCATATAACACAGTTTGATGGGATGGCCTGCTTCTGAAAGTGTCGAAAATAGTGCATTGCAGAACACTGCTCCTACTGACAGTTATGCTCACCAACTGCAAGTTTCACATATACCTAATAGAACAGACCCAGTAGATCTCATCTACTGAACAGCAGGCTCCTACAAGGATCGGTCTTGGCACCATCGGTCTTAATATTAATATTAATATCAGCATTATGCCATCAACCCAGTCACGGAAATTTGGCTACATGGAGGATCTCGCGTTGGTCATCCAATCGAGCACTTTCGCCCCAGTGGAACGCATCCTCACAGAAGATCTGAAAAAACTGCAGGAGTACTAGTGGTGAAGCTGACTCAGACTGGACCCTAAAAAAACCCCAAACAATACTTTGCGTTTCACCTGAGCAGCCGCCATGCGAAGAATTGCCTGACTGTCACATCAAACTCAGGCACGAGGATTTCCCAAAATATCTTGTTGTGGATCATAGCCTCACATGTTGCCAACATCTGAAATGACTGCTGCCAAAATAAAGGCTAGGAACAATATAATCCACAAACTAGCTGGGACCAGCTGGGGAGCAGACACTCATGCCTTGCGGACATGCACCTTCGCCCGTGTTTTTCTCAGCAGCTGAATGTTGCGCACCAGCGTGCACAGGTAACATACATATGAAACACTGCTATGAGAATTGTCACAGGAGTGCTGATGTCAATCCCAACAGTCTGTGTCTCCAGCCTCACGTATATCTTTCTTCCATCCCTCTGAAGAGAAGCAACAATAATATGACCAGATGATAACAAACCCGAACTTGCTCATCTACAAAGACCTCCAATAGCCCCGGATATGCTGCCTTAAGTCCAGGAACCCCTTCTGGTTAGTGGCCAAAGGTCCCCAAACCTGAAGACTGTCACCAAAAGACAAGTGGCGGAGGCTGTGGCAAAATAGCAAGGTGAAGAATCCAGACCTGATCACTGATCCCACAGACCAACCACGTGGCTTCACCACGTAAGATATGGATCACCGTGAACCACATCAGAACATTGCTGGGGCACTGCAATTACCTACTACACAAATAGAAGAACAGCCTGTATTTGAATGTGGAGAAGATATTCAAATTATTTAACATCTAGTGAGCCGCTGCCCACTAAGATCTTTCTCTGGTGGGATAGCCTTGATTCATTCCGTGTCTCTGGAAGCCATAGAGGGAACAATAGTCTTGGACATCGACCTTCATTGTTGCTTTTCAAGTTGCAAGGTTAAAGGCTACCAGAATAGTCACATAACGGCTTCTGTTTCCATCACAGAATCATAGAACTGGAAGAGACCTCGAGAGGTCATCTAGTCCAGTCCCCTAAGTATTATCTAGACCATCCCTGTTTGTCCAACCTGCTCTTAAAAATCCCCAATGGTGGAGATTCCACAACCTCCCTAGGTAATTTATTCCAGTGTTTAACCACTCTGACAGTTAGGAAGTTTTTTCCTAATGTCCAACCTAAACCTCCCTTGCTGCAATTTAAGCCCATTGCTTCTTGTTCTATCCTCAGAGGTTAAGAACAACAATTTTTCTCCCTCTTCCTTGTAACAACCTTTTATGTTGTTACAAGGAAGATAACATGAAAACTGTTATCATGTCCCCTCTGTCTTCTCTTCTCCAGACTAAACAAACCCAATTTTTTTCAGTCTTCCTTCATAGGTCATGTTTTCTAGACCTTTAATCATTTTTGTTCATGCAGATATATAAATGCCTTCAAAATACCATTGGCATTAGAATATTTGCCTTATGGAATTACCAGAAATTATTGTTCTGTTACAAAGTTTTTATGGTGTCTTGTGTAAACAAATACTTGCTGAGCAAATATGCTCTTCTGTACTTCTCTTTACCAAAGGAGATCAGGGAGGGTAGTTTAGACCAGGAATAAACTATGTGCTTCTCAGTGGCAAAGTAAAGCAGCAGCTAAGATCACTAAAATTTTTTTCCTCTTGGGTTTAGGATGGTGCTGTCTAGATACCAGTCCACTGGTGTGCTGAGACTGCTGCCTATTTATTGTGTGCTTGTACAGCGCCTACCACAATAGGGTTCTGGTCAATGACTGTGGCTCCTAGGTGTTACTATAATCCAAATAGATAATAGTAGTAGGAATATATCTACGTGGATGGTGTGGTTGCTGAAAGGAAGAACCTGTGTTTAACATATGTGAATGAAACCTTTGCCAGGTGGCTGTTATCAGAACTCTAGTACTGCACCAACCACACTGAATGGTTCCAGGAAAGCAATACACTATCTAATTTCAGTCCGTTGACAGGATTTCCAAGGTCTTCCTGCCTATTCATGATTTCCTGTGTTGCATGAGAACACACTGGCCAAAACAAATCTTTCCACTTTCTTCCAAGTTCTCCATAGGAGTGGAATAGCTGCCTTGTAAGCTGAAATTGGCTATATATGTATTATCTGAGCTCTCCCAAGCAGACTGTTGATCATCCTGTAGGATACTCTGAATTCAGTGCTCACTGCTTAATGAATCATAGAATCACTGAAATGTAGGGCTAGAAGGGACCTTGAGAGGTCATCAAGTCCAGCCCCCTGCACTGAGGCAGAACCAAGCAAAAACCTAGACCATACCTGACACCTCTTTTGTCTAGCCTGTTCTTAAAAATCTCCAATGATGGGGATTCTACAACCTCCATTGGAAGTTTGGAAGTCTGTTCCAGAGCTTAATTTCCCTTAAAGTTAGATTAGCTATTAGAAAAAAAAAAAAAAATCTTCCTGGCTGCAGTTTAAGACCATTACTTGTCCTACCTTCAGTGGGCTTGGAGAACAGTTGATCCCCATCCTTTTTATAACCGCCCATAACGTATTGGAGACTGTTATCCGGTCTCCCTTCAGGATTCTTTTCTCAAGACTAAGCAGGCATAATTTTTTAACCTTTCCTTATAGGTCAGGTTTTCTAAACCACTTATTTTTGTTGCTCTTGTCTGGACTCCCTCCAGTTTATCCACATCTTTCCTAAAATGTGGCACCCAGAACTGGACACAATACTCCAGCTGAGGCCTCACCAGTGCTGAGTAGAGTGAGACAATTACTGCCTGACTCTTACATGTGATGCTCCTGTTGGAACATCTCAGAATATTAACCTTTTTCACTACTGAATCTCATTATTGCCACTCATTCAATTTGTTATCCACTATAACCCCCAGATCCTTTTCAGCAGTACTGCCACCTAGCCAGTTATTCCCCGTTTTGTAGGTGTTCATTTGATTTTTTTTTTTCCTTCCTAAATATAGTACTTTGCACTTTTTTGAATTTCATCTCATTGAATTCAGTGTCAGACCAATTCTCTAATTTGTAAAGGTAGTTTTGAAATCTAATCCTGTCCTCCAAAGTGCTTGCAACCCCTTTATATCTTCCACAGATTTTGTAAGCATACTCTCCACTCCATTATCCAAGTCATGAATGAAGATATTCAATAGTACCAGACCCAGAACTGACCTGTGTGGGGACCCCCCTAGAATGTTTTCTGCAGGCATAATCACAGCCATTAGCCTTGGTTTGGACAGTATTCACCCCTCCAAACAGGCATTTCCTTGATGAAGAAGTAAGAGGACAGCAAAGAAATGTGGTTATTCATAGTAGCTGGAGCCTCCGTTACATCTACAGCATCGTCCTCCTTGCGCAATTTACTCCCGTAGTGTCCCTCTATTACAAGATATTACTTGAGTTTTGAAGGTCTGGTGGTGATGAGAGAGAAACTTCCATCCAGGCTTTCAGTTTTTCAGTAGCTCAGGGGTATTGCCCGGCTATCCATGTTGTTGTTTGAGGAGAGAGTGAGGCTTTTGCTATGGTGAGTAGCCCTCCCTGTGTGAATTGCACTGTGGACACGTCTATTAGTGTATCTCTGTTCTGCCTGTGTTGCCACGGCTTCATCAGAGTTGATATGTTGTTATGGTAGCAGGAATATTTTCTAAATAACTGTAGCAATAACCTGTGCATGGCACCAGCTTTAGATAACTCAAAGTAAATATTTACACATTTAACAGCTGCTTGGTAATGTCTAGCTGAGCATGTTGTCTGTTTTGGGACTAAATTAATTTTTAAATGTTTTTTAACACCTATATCTCTCAGGACACATCATGCACACATATAATGTTGTCCTTTTACTTAAATATAATTTGCTTATTTTTTTGATGCAGGCATTTGGATTAAATGACTAAATTAGGGACTTCAAGTTAAAACTTGCTGCTTTCATTTAGTAAGCAGTGAGGGGAAAATGAAATGGCCCCAGCTGCACTCGTTACTTTTCTGTCATACATCTTCAGTATTTGAGACTTAAGGCTTTTAGTGAACACACTAAATGAAACCAAGTTATTGTGTTTAGATTCAGTTATAACAAATGGCAACATAAATAACTAACAGTGCCCATGTTGTTTCTTAATAGGATATGTTTAATCTTTTATTATCCGCTTCAAAGCTGTTTTCTCTTCTAAAACCTTTTATTCAGTGTAGTTTGTGTAGACATGTTGTTTTTAAATCAAATTTAAAATAACATAGAGTTAAAAACTCTTTGCAATGCAGCTAACTATTCCATCTCTGTAGAACCAAACAATTTGTGATGCTCTTTTTAGCGCGTTCCTGGGTTTTCTTAGCACTTACTAATTGCCACTTTTTCTTTACATAGGTTTATGTTGCTATTGATGATAGCTAACAGCAGATCAGATAGTTAACACAGACTCTCTAGAACATCCAAATTGAAGTATCTGAGATGACTGACTGGTGTGTGTGTGTGTGTGTGTGTGTGTGTGTTGAGGGGCGGGGGAATGTTCTGGGTGTGAGGCTAGGATAAGGAATTGGCACACATGGGTGCATATTAACTAAAGCTTGGTGTTTTCCTGTCTCGTGAAAAATTTAGAGGTTTCAGATGTGTTCCTGATCCACATTGGGACCAAACTGAGATCTTTTTCAAGGATTTTCTCAAAAAGAGAGACTGTGCTTGCGTGCTGCTCCTTGAATAGCCCATTGGTTAAAGTACTCACTTGGAATATGAGACACACAAATTCAAGTCCCTGCTCTGCCTGATTTGGACCAGACACTTGAATGTCAGTCTCCCACATCCCAGCTGAGTGCCCTAACCCATGGACTGTTCTGGAGTCCGGGGGGTTGGGAGGGGGAATGTCTCAGTTGCTCCTGTTAAAGCTGAGTATTTATTTATACAAAGCTGAACAGATCCAACAGGAGAGATTGAGATCTCAAAACAGCCGGTGGTTAGGGCACTCTGCTGAGATGTGGGAGACGGATGTTCAAGTGTCTGGTCCGAATCAGGCAGAGCAGGGAATTGAAGTTCTGATTTAGGCCAGGAATTACATCCTAGACCTGAGAAACTGTTCCCGATGACAGTTCTGTCAAAACTGATACTTTCCTGCAAAAAAAAAAATACTATTTTGATTAATTGATATTTTCCAATGAAAAACCATTTTGTCAGAAAATTCCCTCCACCTCCAATATTAACTCCAGAAAAGCACTATTTTGGTAATTTTTTCCTTTATACACACTCTCACAAATGGATGACTTACGAATAATTCCACTGTAACTTGACTTCTCCTGACCTTCTGATATATATGGATTTTATGGATCTCAACTATCCTATTTTCCTTCTCTGCTTCTCTTGCGAGAAGGAATACTGCTATGATCCTTGAAAAGACTCCCAAGTGTAGTCCATGCTGCAATGGGGCTAGCGCTATGCTTGGTAGGGTTTGCAGGATGAGGACCTGTGAGTTACTTGATGACAGAACTTGTTATAATATCTATGGGCCATTGTTTGTCACTTAACCACGTGGGTACTGGGGACATAATACACACTTGACAGTTCTGTGGATAAATATAGTTATATATACAGACATTATCTGCTGCTGCTTTAAATATTCCTTTCACAATCTGAGTTTTGGCATAGAAGAGCTTTGGGGCGGGGGGGGGGGGGGTTAGAAAAAGGGAAAGCCTATTGAAACACATGTCTCTTATTTACTTCTCTGTAGTCCCCTGCTGATAGATCTCAAAAGATTCATGCTGGTGATGAGGTGATCCAGGTTAATCGTCAGACTGTAGTAAGTAATCAAAAGCCCTATCAACCTTTTCCTAAGCCTTGGTTGTTCTGCAAGACTTTTCCCTCCAAGATAATAAGTGGATAACAAGCTTTGTTGTATTTAGGGTTTTTGTGTGTGTCCTTATTGCAATGTGTGTAAAAATGGTTTGACTTTAATGTAGAAGTCATTTCTGAAAACACTTTAAAGGTTTGATTTTTATCACACATTGTTTTTCAATAAATCCTAGCAATATTTTTGGATAAAATGATATCATATTTAGGGCCTATTTGTAAAGTGAAATGTTGCATTTGTGTATGTTTAAAAAGTTGGTATTTTTTAATTAATAAGAAATTTGTTTGGGCAAATACCTTTTAGCCCCTCGGAAAGTTGAGGGATTCTCCCTCTTCCCCCTCATTTTAGTTCCCTGTCCCATGAACAGTCACGTTTGCATTTAACTTCACACACAAGAGCAGACCCATAGAACTCAATGGCATTAAAGATTAGGTA
Organism: Emys orbicularis; assembly: GCF_028017835.1. NCBI lineage: Eukaryota > Metazoa > Chordata > Testudines > Emydidae > Emys > Emys orbicularis. The sequence continues at coordinate 119,800,963 of NC_088685.1, read as the reverse complement.
TTTATATTGCAATAATGACTGCACATGTGTTCGAAGTTGAGCAAATGCATAAGCCCATGCTGGACTGGAGCCTGACCTATCACAAATGGATGTGCACTTGAAATAATTATGGTACATATTTGAGAGACCTCCTAAAGGAAAAAGTTAGCGTTTCAAGTTTTGTACCCTTTTCGGCTGCTTCAGTGGGTTTCTTCTATTTTGTGTGTGTTCGTTTGTGGTGTTTGAGAGAAACAGTCTGACCTGGTTATATTCCATTCATTTTGAATGCATGTAAGAGGTACTTTTTATTCTTTTTAAGGTGGGATGGCAACTAAAAAACCTTGTGGGAAAGTTGCGAGAGAATCCTTCTGGAGTTAAACTGCTACTTAAGAAACGTCCTACAGGCTCTTTTAATTTTACCCCAGCCCCACTGAAGAACCTACGCTGGAAACCACCACTTGTACAGGTGATACAATGACGGAAGAATTGTGTTTATACGTTAATGGTTGGATATGAATTACTTAAAATCCCCCCCAAGATAATTTATTCATTAATATCTGACATCATCAGCCAGTATGACCATATATCTATGGAGATTTGGAGGTGTTCATTGTGAAATGGATGTCCCTTTTGGATCAAAGTTAAAATGAGAAGGGGTCCTTTTTTAGCCAAATAATGTCATCTAACATTCCAGAACAATAAGAGTATTTAACATTGGCTTTCATAATCCAAATTATCAAGGCACTGATTTTAGGGAAAAAAACCATTTGAGGCTGAAAGGCTGATAATCTGCACTGATGAATTTTGTAAGTAAACAGTAAATACTGAGATTGGTTTGGAGAACTGATACGAGATTATTTTTGCTGAATAAACTAATGCTATCCAATAAACTAATGCTATCCAATGTATACTTCCTTTTTAGTCTGCAGAAGGAAAAATAGTTCAAGCACTGAAAGAAAAGGGAGTGAGCTTCTTGTTTGTTTTGCGTATGTGTTCAAATGACGTATGTAAGCATGATTTGGATGTTGAGAAAGCCAGAGGAGGGGTAATGGGTGGGGGAAGAACAGGGGTTAATAACTTCAAAGACTAGTTTTGGAGGACAGCATGTTATAGCAGAAAGCAATTTGTTTAACAGCTACAGGAAGAGACAATTAATTACATTCTCATCTAATAAATTACCTATGACTACAGGTACCGTTTTTTCCTTTGTTCCAGCCTCTGTTCTGGCACAAGATCCCTATAGCTATGGGGTAGTTGTTTCTCAGCAAAGTGTATAGATGGCTATCTGGAGTGCTTGAGGGGTGTGTGTATGTGCATGCATGTTCCAGAAAGCTGTAAATCTGAATTCCCTGCTACTTTTGAATGAGACTATCAGGTTACACCTGTGCGCTTTGAGCAGCATTATTTTACATGGTTTACAATGTGTACACTATTTATAGTACAGGGTCATTTAAAATGTGACCATCCAAAGATCTGGCTGCATATACAAAAAAATAAACAAATCTATCCAATATACAAACTCTGCCCCAGTGTCCAAAACTAACCCCCCGCCCCTACACACACCATGTTCTCTCTAGCACACCCTCCATTTCAGGCACTTGAGTGGTATGGTGACAGGTTATAAGAAGAACCAGATAGTCTCCCGCCTCATTCTCCCTCTCCCCTGCAAGAGAGAGAAAATAATTTGAAGCTTTCCCCTGAAGGACATCAAATCCAGGGTCTGGCAGACCACAGGGAGAGAAGTTTACTTCAAAGCTTAGGAGATTCTGAGACTGTCTGGCCCCTCCTGCAGCCTGTCTTGTTAAACCAGGGCCTGTTAGCTTGAGTGTGTCAGCTGATCACAGTTGTTCAAGTAGATGCAGATGTTTATTCCATTTAGGTGTCTGTGCCCAGCACGCTGGAGCTGGACACTTTTGCTTAGAAGTACCCGTAGAGGGGTGGTGGTCATGCCTCATGGCTGTGGCCCCTCCCCGGTTATATGAGGTGCCGCCGCCCTGACCCTTCCCTCCCTCCCCCCAGTTCCTTCTCACTGCCATTGGATGGAGTCAGAACTCTATGTGGTTTTAGACTCTCAACCTCGCATTAATTCTTAGCCTAGTTAGTTAGTTAATTGCTAGATCGTGTCCCTGGTGAAGCCCTTACCGAGGTTTGAACACTGTCCTTTGTGTGTCTCGACGAGACTCACCTCAAAGAGCATTGTGCAATCTGTAGAAGTGGACTCAGGTGGCGTGAGACCGTCACATCAAGCAGCACTTCCTCGAACAGGTCATGTAGCCTGTTCTGGTACTGAGGTCCTCCTTGGGCTGAAGATCATCCTTGTGCGTGGAAAGCGCTGCCACCTCTGGTTCCAGGGCAGGCGCCTCTCCAAAGAGGCAGAGGAGCCATTCTCCGTCGTCAGTGCTAACGAAGAGATCTCATAAGACCATCTGGGACAGCTCTAGGTTGAGGGACGACTCCTATGCCTCCATCAGGAAAAGAGTGGTCTGGCCCGGCACCACTTCTGGCATGCGGGATGGCACGGGTACCTCTGACCCTTCTCTGGTACCAAGTGGGAAGGGCAGAAACCCTGTACCATCTGGTCTGGTTCCGGCCTCTGAGTCCAGTACTGACGAGGGAGTGCCAGTACCCACGGTGTCCATTTCGTCGGCATACCAGGCAGCTGCAGACCTACTCTGCCTTTTGGTCCAGGACTTTCCCAGGGCTGCATCACCTACATCCCCTCTGATGGAGTGAGCCATTGAATCCTTGTGTATGTCAGCACCGCATCCAGATGCTCCCCTTCCCATGATGGCGATAGAGCCAGTGCTGGAACTAGGGATGCTGCCACACCTCTGGCTCGAAGGTTTCCATCATATACAGGGTTTACAGTTTGGTTCACTGGCTCTCAGCACCTCCATTATAAAAATTGTTCCAGCACCTGGATCAGAATCCGTATGGGGGACCTCGGCAGTGGGACCATCTTCGACCCTGCTACATTCAACATTGCAGATGGCGGCTCTCACCACCCTCAACGTCAATGCACTTGGGTGCTCCGGTACCAGTGTTTGCACCGGGACCAACACTGCCTGCGGCACCAACATGCTCAGCCTTCATCGGGGGCACGAATTCCTGTCTTGTTCTGGATGACAGATGAATCGGACTGCCTGTTGGCTCCCTTGGGCATCACTCCTCCCATGTCGCCGAGATCTTGGGGCTTTTCTGATTCTGAGGCAGCTTCGTCATCTTCTTGCTCTGCATCACGTGATGAGCTCTGAGGGCCACCAGTGGACCAATATGACTCCCAGGGTTGGCATATGCCCAGGCTGGGAAGAATTTCCCAGGCCTTGCTCCTACTGGCCACCAATATCATATATCTATATAAAAAACAGTGACCTCCTTGGACTCAGTGGGATGCTCCTCATTCGCAGTTATCCCATTCCTTGTCCTGTTCAAAGCCGAAGTCACCTGCCAGGTCAACAGTAGTGACTGCGGATCAGCCGCAAGCCTAGGCATTGGCAGTCTTCCTCGCAGTAGAACCTCCAGAGTCCTCCCTCCTGGGTATGCCTTCCTGGGAGTAAGAGCAGGTTTGTCACTCAGCCGAGACCCATATCATCATTGCTGGACTATGCTGTGCTGCTTGGTTTTGGAGGACTTTAATGCGCACCGGGACCTTTTATGCTGTGTAGCCTCATCCCTTGATCTCCAGGAGAACTCACACAAACTTGTAGATATTCTACAGCCCAACTTCCCTGTGAGAGTGGCCCTCCCGATTAATGATGCAGTCCTCGAGCCAGCGAGACACCTCTGGAGTACACCCGCCTTGGTACCACTGGTGGCTTAGTATATGGAAAAGTGCTATTTTGTTCCCATGCAGGATTTGAGGGGTTCTATTTCCGCCTGACCCTGAATTCCCTGATCGTAATGGCAGTAAACGACAGGGTCTGGCAGGGTAGGTTTAAGTCTACACCCAATGACAGAGACTCTGAGCGGTTGGATCTTCTGGGCAGGAAGATCTTATCTATAGGGATGATGAGGTATAGGATCGCTAATCAATAAGCTTTGCTGTCCAAGACTGATTTCCTCAATTGATCAGCCATGTTTAAATTCAAAGACCAGTTGCCCAATGTCTTGCATGAGAAGGTTCATGCGTTTGTTGTGGAAGGCTGCTTGGTGGCCAAAATGTGAAAGGCAGACTGCAAAGACATTATGGACACCTGGGTCATAGCCTCGGCAGTAACTATGAGGTGGGCTTCCTGGTTCCAGAACTCTGGGATTGCTTTGGAAGTCCAGCAAACCATCGAGGACTTGCTTTTTGACAGCCGAGTCTTGTTTTGTTCTTGGATAAGACAATGACACTTTGCACTCCTTTAAGGTTTCCAGGGCTACCTTGAGGTCCTTGGGAGTTTACATGCTGTTTGCACAAAGACGCCACTATAGGATGCAGCAGCAGCAACGTTATCACCTGCAGCAATCCTTTTTGCAGCCTTTCCCTCTGAAACAGCGGGACTATCCTAGAAAGAGGGATAGATCCCATAAGAGAAAGCAGTTGGGCTCAGGCTTTGGACAGTCCACATGCCCTCCCTCGGTGCTTGCTAAGCATCTGTTTTGACTCCTTAGTCCAGAGCAATGGTCCAGTCATTACTCTGCCCTCTCTTGGGACTCAATTACCTCTGACAGCAGGGTCTTAGGGCTGGTCTACACTGGGGGGGTGGGGGGGAGGATCGATCTAAGATACGCAACTTCAGCTATGCTGTTCGCGTAGCTGAAGTTGAAGTATCTTAGTTCGACTTACCTGGCCGTCCTCACGGCGGCAAGTCGACCGCCGCGGCTCCCCCGTCAACTCCGCTTACTCCTCCTGCCGAGGTGGAGTACGGGCGTCGATTCAGGGATCAATTTATCGCATCTAGATGAGACGCGATAAATTGATCCCCGACAGATCGATTACTACCTGCCGATCCGGCGGGTAGTGTAGACGTGGCCCAAGACACTGATAGATCGGTCTACACAATCCTGTTCCTTTCCCTGCTCTCTTCTCACCCCCACCTCCATCCCCAACCCCATCATCCCTCTTCAGGGATCCCTCTCACAAGACACTGCTTATCAAGCTGGTCAGCTCTCTGACATTAGGAGCAGTAGAGGAAGTTCTGCAGGAACACTGGGCCACAGCTTTTTCTCCCGGTATTTCCTGATACTGAAACCGAAGGGCAGGATGAGACTCATTTTCAATCTTTGCGGCCTCAACAAATTCATCAAGTACATGAGATTCCGCATGGCCATTCTATTGGCTATCCTCCCAGTGCTGTCTCAAAACAACTGGTATGCTGCTCTATCTTCAGGATGCTTATGTTCCTGTGGCAATTCTGCCGAGCCACAGGAGGTTTCTCTGTTTTGTGGTAGGAGAATGTTACTTTCAGTATATGGTTCTCCCGTTCGGTGTCTCTTCTGCCCCTTGAGTCTTCACCAAATGCATGGTGGTGGTCATGGCATATCTCAGGAGAAAGGGAATCTACGACTTCCTGTACCTCTATGACTGGTTACTGACAGGTGGCTTCAGAGAGGAGGTTCTAGCCCACATAAACACCACATAGTGTTTGCTCGACCATCTGGGACTCATTTTAAACACCACAAAGTCAACCTTGGCTTCTACTCAAAAAATCAAATTCAGTGGGGCCTTGTTAGATTTTGAGGTCGAAGGCATTCCTGCCAGCTGACTGCTTCCAGGCATTTCAACGGCTCTGACTCAGTCTGCAATCTCAGTCCTCCATGACAGTCTGCATGTGTCTGAGCCTGTTGGGTCATGTGTCTGCTTGCACGCAAGTGGTCCAGTTTGTGAGGCTGTGCCTTCGCCCTCTTCAGATGTGGCTCAGGACAGTTTACTGCCCTGCTCTGCATACTCTGGATAGGTTGGTTCGCCGTCTTTCAGTAGTCCTAGATTCCTTGTGCTGGTGGGAGTCCCTGCACAATGTGTGCCAAGGAGTCTCCTTCGCTCAGCCATTGCCAACCAAGTCAGTGGTTCCCTTCTGGATTGGGGGAGGGAGGGGCAGACATCTGGACTCATTGAGGGTGCAGGGTCTGTGGTCAGGACAGGAAGCCTCACTCCATAACAACGTGTTGGAACTTTTGGGCCGTCTACAATACATGTCGTGCCTTCCAGGACACATCAGATACTCAGTGGCTCACTTACTCACCAACAATACCATCGCGATGTAATATGTGAACAAACAAGGGGGAAGTGCATTCCATGTTACTCTTCCTCTAAGGATCAACTTGTGACAATTTTGTATTGAAGAAGACATCACTATGGTAGCAGTCCACTTGTTGGGAGTGCAAAATTGTCTCGTGGACCACCTCAGCAGGTTTTTTTCCCTGAGCCATGAGTGGTCTCTGAAGGAGAGTGTCTTCCAGGTTGTCTTTGCAACATGGGGCATCCCCGCGATTGACCTTTTTGTGAGAAGGGAAAACAGAAAGTTCTACTATTCTACTCTTGACGGGGCCTCAGCACAGGCTCTCTCTCAAATACCTTCCACTGCAGCTGGCGGACAACTCTTCTGTATGTCTTTACACTGATTTTGGTCATTCCTCAGGTCCACCCTCAAGCTTAAGGCGGATTGGGCCAAGCTCATCCTCATTGCTCCAGCACAGCTGAGACAGTGCTGGTTCTCAGATCTCCTTGCTCCGTTAATTCAACTTCCCAAACTCTTTGTCTCCATCCTGACCTTGTCACTCAGAACCACAGCCAGACCCTGCATCCAGTGATCAGCTCCCTGCATATTATGCCATGGCTGCGGCATGGCTGAATGAAGAGGAAGAGGAGTGTTCAGAGGCTGTCCAACAAGCCTACTCAAAAGTAGGAGGAAGTCCTCCACTAGGATGGCCTACTTAGTGAAATGGAAGAGGTTCTTGGTGTGGTCCTTGGCCCATGGGATCCAACCAACAAGGGCTTCCATCCAGGACATCTTAGAGTAGCCGTTACATCTTCAGAAATCATCCCATGTGCTCAGTTCACTGAGAGTGCATTTGGCAGCAATATCAGTGTTTCATCCCCCTATTCAAGGGAAGTTTTTTTTTTTTTTTTTTTTTCCTAATGCCATGGTGATGAGATTTCTGAAGGGGCTTCTCCACTTGCATCCTCTGGTCCAAGAGCCAATTCCCTTGTTGGACCTAAACATGGTTCTGTTGGCTCTGATGGGCTCTCCATTTGAGCCCCTGGCATCCTGCCCACTTCCTCTCCTGTCTCAGAAAACTGTGTTCCTGTTAGCCTTCACTTCGGCAAGAAGGATATGTAAGTTGGAGGCCCTAATGGCTGAGTTGCCTTACACTCAGTTCTCGAAGGGCAAGGTGACGCTGTGACCACACCAAAAGCTTTTTATCCAAGGTGGTCTCTTTCATCTGACCCAGTCAATTGTATTTACCTGTGTTTTCCCTAAACTGCACTCTTCCCTGGAAGAACAGCGCCTCCATACTCTGGAGGTCAGGTGATGTGTAGCCTTTTATCTAGACAGGACTAAGCCATTTTATGTCATATGCGCACTGCATGAAGGGGCAAGTAGTCTCTCTGCACAGACCATCTCTAGGTGGATAATATCCTGTATCAAGACTGTCTATGAGATGGCATCGGCTATGCCTCGCCAGCAGATCCGGGCTCTCTCCATGAGAGCGCAAGTGACATCGATAGCATTCCTCAGTGACATTTTCTAGACTAGACACTTGCAGGGCAGCCTAGTGGTCACTCATAGGTGTGTTTACAGACCATTATGCTATTATCACATCTTCCAGAGCGGATGCACACCTCAGAAGGGCAGTCCCGTGATCCCTATTTCAGTAGACTTCGGGCCCCGCCTCCAGATTGGGGTACTACTTGTGAGCTGCTTATGTAGATTACATGTTGGCATCTACTCGAAGAAGAAGAAGAAATGGTTACTTACTGTAACTGGTTTTTCATGATGCAGATGTGTATTCCACGACCCGCCCTCTGTCCAATCTGCATCGGAGTCTCCTCATGGGCTTTTGGTATGAAGGAACCAAGCGGGGTTGGGGCGGTGCTGCCTCATGTAACCAGGTTGGGGCCACAGTCACGAGGCTCAAGTGCCACCCCTCTACGGGTACTGCTAGGCAAGAGTGTCTGGCTCCAGCATGCTGGGTGCGCACACCCCTACATGGAATATACGTCTGCATCACATCTCAAAAACAGTTACAGTAAGTAACCTTTTCTTGCTGTGGTATCACAAAGAGGGAAAGGTGGTCTCTGTGGTAGTCAGAAGCCAAACCATATGTTGGCTCTCTAGGTCAATCTGACACTTCACAGAGAAATCAACTGGTGCAGCTTTTATATTTATCCCTTTGGGAAATACCACTTGATAAATCAGCAATTGCTTGGTGCAGTAGCAACTTCCAAATGGGTTTCAAGGTGTAGCTTTATGTAAACTGGGTACTATTGATCTAACCACAAGGTGACAAAATCATGGATAGTTGTGGAAAGGTCTTCATTCGAAAGTAAAGGATACAAGCAAAGATTAAAACATTTCTTGTAATCTCTGCTGCACTAGGAGGTTGTGAAACTGAGTAAGAGGTGGCAGGGCAAACCTTCCAAATAGTGGGGCAAATATATTCCATGCTTTTCTTCCTCTACCCTAACAACATTACCTCAGTGTTACCTACATTGTCTGATACCTTGCTCTCATCCATGCCCCTTAGACATAGGGTAAATTGTTTAACCATGCCAATGGGTTGAATGAAATATTTCTTCAGCGTACTGAAGACATCCATCACAGTCCCTACATCAGCAATAACTTCTATAATCTCATATACACATTGAATAGTCTGTTTCAACAGTGAATTCCACAGTGGGTAAAATATGGTAACTCTGATAATAAGATTGGCTTCTTCTGGTGGGTGGTAGGAGATGCTGGAGAAGATAATTTCTAAAATATCTTACAGGTATTTTATTGCTTTAATTTCAGACCAGTCCTCCTCCAACTACAACTCAGTCACCAGAAAGCACCATTGATACATCAATGAAGAAAGAGAAGCCAGCCATCCTGGACCTCTATATACCTCCACCACCAGCTGTTCCGTATTCTCCTCGGTATGCAGATACGCATGCACTACTGAACAAAAAGCTCCTTTTTATCAGACTTCTCTGTGCTGGCGTGGCTGCAAAACTCTGTGCAAATTATCTTGAGGAAATTGCAGATCTTGCAGATTTTCTCTGGGCTTAGTAAAGGCATAAGCCACTAAGAGTATAACAGTACTTCTTATTGTTGGAGAAAACAGTTGTGTACAGTTTTAGGAAATCACTGTGTGCTACATAGAGCAGAGTTGCCCAAAAAACAGTAACGGATGCTATTATAGCATGTGAAAAACCACTGAGTAGCAAAAATAGCCATACTTAATCCTTTTCATGACATACTTTTTTCCAATGTTCTGTTCTTATCAGCTTCAGTAACTACTTGGAAGAATTTTATGATTGAAAACAACCGGTTTTAAATTTGTTAGACACGAAGAACCCTAAAACTCAGGAGTACTTTAGGCAGAGTGAAAGAGTCAGTTGGCAGGCTGTATTTTTGTCTTTGAGGATCTAAATCCATAATAAAATTCAGATTTAGTCACATGAGAGAGAGAGAGATCAGGTGGTTGAGATCATGCTAGCTTTAGGCTGTTCCCAAATCATTGGTGATCTGACCTACCTAGTCTCCCATGGTAATATTCCTGAGAAGCTGCTGGGTGCTCAGCACGAAACATAAACATAAATAAATAAGTATTTAGCAGCCTAACTGAGATGCTCAGGTTTTTAAAACATTGGTCTTCAGTTCTAAAATTTGTCAGACTAGATCTGCTTTGACTAGTATTTTTAAACAGTTTTTACTATGAGGCTCTGTAGTGCTTTTAAAGGGACCAGAATAGCAAATCTAAGCCCAACTGCCTGCACCTTGAATGAGTGTTTGTAGGGATAGTGTTGGAGTTAGGGAATGGGGGTTTATAAAACTTGGACACCCCTCCTGGAGGGGGCAGGGAAAGGCAATAGGTAATTGTGTGTTGGTTTTGTTCCCTTAAGGAATTAAACATGGGAAGCTTTTGGCAGCTGGAAGGAGGAGAGAGGATGCCCACTTCCTTTTATATTTTGTATGCCTTTGTCATTTCTCTCCTCCCACCCTTAGAGTGAAGAGAACCATGGGCATTTGCCTAGCCTGACTCAGTTGCCTCTTGCATATGGTGGTGACATAGCTGAGCTCTCTGTAGGCTAGACTCTGGCTTCAGTTCTGTGAGACTCTGTCTCTGAATCCCCGTAGATATGACTGTACATGTGTCTCTTGGGCCTCGTGGAGGTCTGGATAGGCCTGGAATTATATGAATGAGGGTTGGGGGCCCTAAGGTGCATATGTACTCAGAGCCTGCTGTCAGTTTCACGGCTCAGCTGGTTGGCAGCTCCTTCAGATGGTCATATAATAGTGGGTGTAAAAAGTGGGTCAGATCACAGCTGTGGGGTGGTGGGTTTGTGTTTTTATTTATTTATTTATTTATTTATTTATTTATTTTTAGAATTAAACAGGTGCTTCTGGTTTTCATGAACATATGGTCACTCTAGGAAGGGAAGTTCATGCAGAAACCACCCTAGAATATGTAAAAATCTAATTGGAGTATTATTATTATTTTTTTTTTTTTAATAATTAAAAACTTTAAGAGAATCGTACTTTGGTAAGTGGGCAGGGAAGGTGATATATTAGCCAATGGGAGCATCATTTGTAATGACTGAAATGCCAAACCTCGCAAATTGGGATACACACCCAAAACTGAAAAAAAAAAAAACTTAAGAACATCATTATTTTAACCTGCACTTTTCCCTTCAAAGAATTTTAATGTGTTCACAAGAGAACCACAGTATCCAAAGTACTTCATCTGCTCTGTATGTTTGACCACTAGAGGATGAGGGCCCTGCTGTCTTCATGATAAAACTTCCAGTTCTCGTCCCTAAAGTTTTGTCTGTAGGTGTTTATAAGGAAACCACTACGTTTTACATGTGTTAAACTACTAGCTCATCACTGAATTTTTTTGGAGGGAGTAACTTTTTCTTTCCTCCTTGATAAATATGTTTAATGAAGTCTTCCCTCTCTAAATATGTTGCATTTTCTGCAAGTTCTCGGCATTTTATTTGCACAGCAGTTAGTTGAAAGAAGCATGATTATCAGCTAGAACAGGGGTCGTCAACCTATGGCACGCGTGCCGATTTTTAATGGCACGCTGCTGCCTGCCGGGGTCCCGCTCAGCCCGCTGCTGAACCCCGGCAGCGGGCTGAGCCGGACCCCAGCAGGCAGCAGCGTGCCATTAAAAATCCTGCCTGACCCAGTCTGCTCTTCTCCACCCCCCGCCTACCGCTCTCTCTGGCGGGGGCAGAAGCAAGCTTGGTCCTGCCGGCTGCTGCTGTACGGCAGGCTCCGCCGGCAGCCAAGCTTCCTCTTCCCCCAGCGTGCTGCGTCGAGCCCCGCCTCCTCTCCCTCCCTGCCACCGATGGCCCTTGCAAGGGAGGGGAGAAGAGTAGCCCCAGCGCCCTCACTGCTCAGACTGGTAAGGAGACGGAGAAGAGGCAGGGGGAAGGGGGGTGGAGCGGGGCGTATCCCTCCAGCCCCCTGCCATGAGCCGCTCAGGGGGCTGGGAGCACCCCCCTGATCCCAGCCCTCTGCCCTGACCCCTGCACCCCCCTTGCACCTCAGCCCCCTGCATCCCCCCCCACGACCCCATCCCTGATTCCTGCACCCTCCACACATACCCAGCCCCCTCACACCCCATGCCCTGACTCCTGCACCCCCTCACGCGCCCCCAGCCCCCCCACACCCTATGCCCTGACTCTTGCACCCCCCACATCTCCACCCCCCACCATGAGCACCAGGTTGGCAGCGGGCTGAGCGGGGCCGGCGGCTGGGACCCCAGCTGGCAAGGGGCCGGCAGCCAGAATCCCAGACCGGCAGTGGGCTGAGCAGGGCCGGCAGCCAGGACCCTGGCTGGCAGGAGCTAGCGGATGGAACCCCAGACCAGCCGCTCGGCCCGCGGCTGGTCTGGGGTCCGGGCCCCGGCCCCGCTCAGCCCGCTGCCGGCCTAGGTGAACGGAACCCCAGGCTGGCAGCGGGCTGAGCAGGCCGGCGGCTTAAGATCAGCATTTTAATTTAATTTTAAATGAAGCTTCTTAAACATTTTGAAAACCTTGTTTACTTTACATACAACAGTAGTTTAGTTATATTATATATAGAGAGACCACCTAAAAAACGTTAAAATGTATTGCCGGCACGTGAAACCTTAAATTAAAGTGACTAAATGAAGACTCGGCACACCACTTCTGAAAGGTTGCCGACCCCTGAGCTAGAATAATCATTCTGGACTCATGACTGCAGTACTAAAATACCTTTCACATTGCTAATTGAGGCAAATGTCCTTTCAGGGATGAGAAGGAGAGTCTCGTTTATGGAGGAGGTAATAAACCTAAGCAGCCATTACCTGGCTCCAAGGGTGCAGAGTCTCCTAATTCTTTCCTCGATCAGGAAAGCCGAAGGCGAAGGTTTACTATTGCTGATTCTGATCAGTTGCCTGGGTATTCCGTGGAAGCAAATATACTGCCAACAAAGATGAGGGAAAAAACACAGTCTTATGGTGAGTTCATGTCTCTTTTATTGTTGCTATTCAGGATTTAAATGCTTCGGAGAGTGTGGATTTTTTATGAGTGTGAGAGAACTTCTGGCTGAATTTTAAAGATAATCTGAGGAAAACATAAACAACAAAGTTCTAAGTTTGAAACCACTTATTCATTTCACTAAAATTAAACTCTGTTGTTCATTACTTTAATGACTGGCATCAGAGCCCCGCTGGATGAGATCAGATTTTGGTTTCCCATTTGTGCATTGGTTGTAACTTTTGGTGGTCATTTTTAGTAGAGTTGGAGATAAGCATTTTGTGTGGCTGTCAGATCTCCTCATAATGCTTCCTTGTTTTATAAGCAAAGTGTCTTGAAATAATTTGTGTTCCCACAATACTGTTATGAGATAAATAGAGATGAGATAATGTTCTCCTAAACTTAATGTTACATTCCTCTTATAATCTTCTCCATGTTGCCCTTAGGAAAACCTCGCCCTCTGTCGATGCCTGCAGATGGGAGCTGGCTGGGAGCTGCAGATCCTTTCTTGAGGCCCCGAGCACCAGGGAGAAAAGGCAAGACTATTAAAACAAACAAAAACTTCCTTCTATTAGGGGATGAATTGGATAGAAAAAATCTTAAATTTAGGAATAAAGGATTGTTGTTTGCAGCTCAGATGTTCAGCACTGATATCACTGTTTTATGCTTTAATAAGTATTAATAGCACGAGGCAGTGGTTGGACAACTCAGGCTTACTTTGCATTGAGACCAAAACCTTTGTTCTGTCTTGCAGTTGACTTAAGCATTTGAGGTGGGTTGGACTGATTAGGGCAGATCTGTACTTGTGTTTGTTTCTGCTTTCTACTAACAGCTGTTCCATTTCACACATACCCTTCCCGTCCCTCCCACATCTGTCCTGTGAATGTTGAGGACTAAGCTGTTTCTTGATTGGAGCTTTTCTGTTTGTTCAATCTGAAGTAGGGGCTGGTTTTGAAGCAAGCTAGAAGCAGAGCTTTCCAGGAATTATCCCCACTACAACTGCTGCTAGTGTCCAACACTAGAAGCTTGAAGCTCTTAGAAAGTGGTTGGGATGAGGGGGATGATTTAGCCAAGTGCAGGGAGAGGAAACCAGGCGAAAGGAAAGGGAGAGAAAACCAGGAGTGCTATAGACAATGTTTATCTCACGAGAGACCGTGCACCATTGTCAGACAGGCAAGAAGCACTTCCTCTGGAAATGCCAATTCAAGCCTCAGCAACTGTCAAGGTAAGAAATCCAAAACAAAGTTGGGTCATCAGGACTCTTCTAAAATTTTGGACCGAGGCTTTTTGTTGCTAATGGGACATGGTCCCATTTGAACAATTTTTTTAAAATGAAGCCAGGAGAAAATCCAATTTTTTTTTTTTTTTTAACGTGTACTCATGCTGGCAAACTGATTAGCGATTAAGCATTAGGGCTTGACCTGCTTGGCACTTTGGGGTCAATTAGGAGGTGATGGATCCTAAAGCAGCATGCAGAGAATGGCAGAGAAACTTAGTATGATGATGTTGGATACTAGCTGTGTTAATTTAGCATGATTCCTATTGTTTCTCCAAAGTTCAGGTACTATAGTGACAGACGGGGGTTGTATAAGAACCTGTGCAGAATAGGAAAGCAGACAGGATGACTATTGTTACCTGTTCTTGAAGTCAATTACAGAAGTCTATGTGCATTTCCAAGAAAGGTCATTGCAATATAAAGAAGCTCATTTGAGGTTTGCAAAATGCTGAAACTGACTAATTAGCCAATCCAACAAAATGATCAGCAGGTGGCAGGGCTGCTTTTTGTTTCGATTTTAGGAGATTTTTAAATGTACCTGAACTGTTAGTACAATATAACTGTGCAATCAGAAATAAAGAGCTTAAATTTATATCTTCAAAATATTTGATTTCCAGTGTCCAAACAGAATATTGTGGCTTTAAGAGGGTTATAGCAAGTCAGGAGTAGGTACATGTTCAACTTGTCATTCAACAGTATGAAAACAATGTTATTTCATTCACCTAACATGCATCATCATGGTACTAACTCGTGTGAAATGTTGCTTTACAGCAGGTTTGCCCTGTTTGAGTCTTCCACTTAACCTTCAAACACTGTTCCGTGCTTATCAATTTTATTTTGTTTTGGGTATTGAATAACCTTGCCATCTTGCCAAAAATACCTCTTATTGACTAAGTGTGCACAGATAGGGCAGGTGGTTGGATGCCAGCTCTCCTAGGTTCTGCCATTGACTTCATGGTCTAAGCATGGGAAAGTCACTTGAAACCTCTATAGACCTCAATTTACCCATCTGTAAAATAGAAATAATATTTATCCACCTCATAAGCACACTTTGTGCCTTAATTGATGTTTGTATCATGCCTTGAGATCCTCTCAATAGTTATAAAAAAGCAAGATTGTTACTTAATGAATTTTAGAGGCAAAAACGACATGATTTCCACCTTCTGTTTTACTGCAGGTGAAGATGTCCTCTGCAGGTATTTCAGTAATGAGAGGATACCCCCAATCATTGAAGAAAGTTCCTCCTCACAGCAGCATTTTGCAAGGCCAGTGGCTGATAGGCAGTTAGTGAGGGGCGCAGACTACATCAGAGGAAGCAGGTGCTTTGTGAACACAGATCTTCATAACAGTGCAACTATACCTTTCCAGGAGGAAGGAGCTAAAAAACTCTCTGTTACATCACCCACAAAATCTTCCTCCACAGAGCCCTCACTACTGGTCAGTTGGATCACAAGACTTAAACTGTTGACTCACTGATTGTTTAATAGAATGTGTTCTCATCTTCTGTTACCAAGTGCCTTTGTTCCTCAGTCAGACTTCTTGCTTTTCAGCTACAGTATTACATAGTGACTGGTGTGTTGATCTATTCCTGGAGAGTTGTACCCATCTCCCCTTTTTTGGCTCTAATATACTGGAACAGAGAGGATTGGATAATGTGAGATGGAAGTGGGATAAAGGTCTAGTTTCTTTTTCCTGCCCCAAAGTTGAGGGAATTCATTCCTCTGGAAACAAGTAAGGCTTCAGTGAATCAGAGGTCATATCTGGTCTGAAATCTGTATGACCTGTGCAGAAGCAATCGATGCATTACAATGAGGTCCAGTGGCACTTCATTTGCTAAAATGCTCTGATGCTGCACAACCTACTAGCTTGCCGAATATGTAGGGCTCAGCAAAAATCCAGAGCTGTTCTCCTGACCACAAAGGCAAGAGGGGAAACATCTATTTTGTATAATAATGTGGTGTTGTGGCAAGTACTGCTGCACCTTTAACTTTGTAAGGAATAAAGGTAGCTTCTTCTCTCTGATAACCAGAGAACTGTGTTAAGAATATATTAAACCTGGTTTATAATCCAGTTATTGAGAACTCAGTACAGGCAAACTAGTGTTCTCTGACTTGCTGCAGTGCTCATCCATAAAGATGTGGATTGCTACAACATGCCAAGAAAGAGCATCTATAGAGGTGGTAAAAGAAATGTATTTTTTTCTTTCATTGTTTAAGAATGATTTGCTGTTAACCAAAGTATCCATATAAAAACAAACCCTGTTGGTTTTATGGAACCTCTACAGTGGTTCAGTTTTTGAACTGATAGATATGTGTTTTCAGAAAGAAAAATATGCTGGGATATGTTACAGTAGTAAGACACCTGGCTATTTTTAAATGTAGCTCCAGTTTTTCACCTTTAAAAGTCTCAAGTAGCAGCTGGTATTGGGGGAGGGGGAAAAAGCTTGTAAAATTATGGTTATTAAAGAATCATTGTTTAAAACTGAATGTACAAGAGGTTGTTAGTATGCAAAAAAGTGTTTAATTTAAGTGTTAAATATAGCTGTATATTTTTTTTACTCTTAACCATATGTAGTTTGTACATTCCTATCTACAGCACTGTGCACTAATTAACCAGTGCCAAAAAACAAATACTGTTATGTTCTCCATTAAATCAACTGCCAAATGCTGCATTGGGTGATCTTGCAGTAATGACAGAGCCTCCTGTGTTCCATCTACATTAAAGAAAGGAAAAACAGTTTAACAGTTTTTAGTGTCTGTCTGTACTATGGATTTTAGCATGTTGGGGTACTGCCCTGACTACGTTATGACATAGCATAGTTTTGCCTATGTAGGTGTGACCAAGCTGATGTTACAAAAATGTTATGGAACTCTGTTATGGCCCTCTAGAGACCAGCTGGTTAAATTCAGCTCTCTGGTAAGTTAGTGCAACTCTGACTTCAATGGTGATTTATACTAGGGTGGAATTTGTCCCTAGAGCTGTAACACCATTCTGTAACAGGGTTATAACACAGTTTGGTCCCATCTTCATAGGCATGACCATACCACGTTATAATGGAGAGTAGTGCAGTAGTACCCTCACTTTCAACATGACAGAACTGGTAGTGCAGACAAGGCCAAACTCACTTGTAGTTCAGTTGAGTTCCACCTGTGTGGATGGGGCGGATAAATAGGTCTAGGCAACCAACACTGTGTGTTAGAAGCCACTTACAACGTAGTCCAGCCCTGTGTACACAGGCTAGGCTGGCTGCTGTTGAACTATGGTCCAATTCAACAACTGCTGTTAAATTCAGTGTAATTCATAGTATACAAGTTCTGCTTGCCTTTGATATCCTATGTTTGATAGGCCTAAAGGTGTCTGTAGAAGCACACATTTGTGAACAGGGCTGTACATGTGTTCAGATGGGTGGAATCGGAGATGTGTACTGCTTTTTGTTGTTGCAGGGTTGCCTCCAGAGAACACTTTGCCCCTCCTGGGTCTAGTAATGGTGGCTCACCCAGTCTGATTCTCTGTAAGCGCACTCGGTCGAACAAGAATAATGAGGAAAGCTTGCTCTAATTTAGCCAAAGTAGTTTAAAACTTCAGTAGTCTTTACACCTTAATCTACACTGGTTTTTAAATTGTGCTTGAGAATGGTTCTTAACCCTAGTTTGGATCTTAGGTTTAGTTTACTCTGTTCCAGCGTTTGTACTGATCTGATTTGGCCAGTTATCATCCCTATATTTTGAACATTGTTATAACAGTTTGGTCACTTCCACACCCGTCAGACAAACCATATTAGAAATCTAAAAATCTGTTTCCCAGCTATTCCCTCTCCCTCCTCTCTGCCTTTTCTTTAAAGTTAGGCTGCAAAGCAAAACTAAACTTTTGATCTTGCCCTTTACTGTGTATAAAACATAGCTTCAGACTTCTTAATAAAAACAAATGATATTGCAAGGCTCTTACTTAGAATCATAGAATATCAGGGTTGGAAGGGACTTCAGGAGGTCATCTAGTCCAACCCCCTGCTCAAAGCAGGACCAATTCTCAACTAAATCATCCCAGCCAGGGCTTTGTCAAGCCGGGCCTTAAAAACCTCCAAGGAAGGAGACTTCTTTCTCTTTGTTGGAGGAACCCAAGAGTGATGTCACACACAGCTGTAGCTGCATTGCTCATTTCCCCCAATGAGAGGTGCTGTGACACTGATACTAGGGGACAGAATTTTAAAGCTATTCAGATGTCTACAGATGCAGCTAGGCACCTAATAGGTTTTCGCAAGTGCCTAGGTGCCTAATTCCCATTGATTTCAATTTTGACCTCCCTTTGATTTCAATAGGAGTTTAGTACCTAGGCACTTCAGAAAATCCCACTAGCCCCTATCTGCATATGTTGGCACCTAACTACCTTAAAATATGGCCCTTGGTCTTACATTTCATGATGTTTATGAAAAAAATTTAAGGCCAGAAGGGGCCATTAGATCATCTAGTCTGACCTCCGTATTATCATAGGCCATTGTGTGTTTGTCTACACTACAATTAAAAACCGGTGGCTGGCTTGTGCCAACTGACTCAAGCTTATGAGTCTCCGGCTAAGGGGCTGTTAATTGCAGCGTAGACGTTCGGGCTTGGGCTGGAACCCAGGCTCTAGGACCTTGCAAGGTGGGAAGGTCCCAGAGCTTGGGCTGCAGCCTGAGGCCAAATGTCTACACTGCAATTAAACAGCCCCTTAGCCCGAGCCCTGCATCAGCTGGCATGGGCCAGCTGCGAGTGTGTAATTGCAGTGTAGACATACCCTAAACTTCACCCAGATGCCCCTTTGTTGACTCCAGTGACATTAGATCAAAGCATTTCAGTCCTCAGGAGAGGCAGAGGACAAGTGGGACTGAGGTGCCACTAATGGCAGAAGCCTCTGCAACAGCAGAGAAATGAGATTAGGTGGGATATAACCAGACAATCCTAGCAGAACCCATGCTGCAGAGGAAGGTGAAAAACCCCACCCCAGCGGAACCGCCTGAGAGGATTCTCTGAAATGTCTCTGAGCACTGGTCTTGAACATCATTGAAGGGTGAAGGGTACAAGCACATTTATTTTTGCTTTACAGTTCACCTTGGAGAAATCTCTGGCTTCTTTCAAAGTCATGTCATCAATTACTCTGATTTTGGAGGGCAAGTTGATATTTTTTGTACTTTGGCAATTCCTGATTTTTGGCTGGGTTGGAAACTACTGTGAGACGTAGTCTCGCCTTGTATTGCTGCTTCCATTGGAACCCAAAATACTAAGAGAGCCTGATCTCGCAAGATTTCTGGCCTAAAGTACATAATAGGTCCCCACACCCTGGAGGCTTGTCCATCGCTAATAATTTAGTTGGCCATTGTAGACACTGTGTGCCCCTCCACTCAAACCCACCCCCAACAAAATTTCAAATGTCAAATAATGTACGTAGCACACAACAACTGCAATCAAAACAGCAGTGCAAGGAAGCTCGAAAACATCTAAACCAGAGGTAGTCAATTATTTTTTGGTCAAGGTATAGTCAAGGTCCACACTCCAGGGAAAATAATTTAAAAGACCAACAATAATGATAATAAGTAAATAAAAAGATTTGAGGGTTTGTTCAAAAGTGTCTGGCAGTCCAGGTTTGGCCCGCGGCTTGCCTTTGACCACCCCTGATCTAAGCTGTGGCAGAGACTGACACTTTTAATAGCTAAAATCATGGTCCTACTAAAGACTGAATTTATGGCATATTACAACAATCTGTAACCCACTAACCCCCCTTTTTCTGTCCTATGACCACAGGGGTGTTAATGGGCCACTTCATCTTGAATGGTCCCTTTAAAATGTGCTAACTATTTATGCTGAACTATTTGTTCAACCTTGTATTTAGCTGTGACACTTTTGGTATGGTGTACACCACAGACTTACATCGGTATAACAACGTCCCTTAGAGGTGTGAAAAATCCACATCCCTCAGCAACGTAGTTATACTCACCTAACCCCCGGTGTAGACAGTGCTATGTCAAAGGGAGGGCTTCTCTCATTGACATAGCTACTCCCTCTCTTGGAGGTGGATTAACTAGGCTGACATAAGAGCTCTCTCCTGTTGGCATAGGAACATCTTCATTAAAGCACTACAATGGTGCAGCAGCGCCAATACAGGGTTTTAAGTGCAGACCTGTCCTTAATACCTTTCGCAGACCTGAGGATGAGCTCTGTGTAGCTTGAAAGCTTGTCTCTCACCAACAGAAGTGGTCCAATAAAAGATATTTCCTCACCTACCTTGTACCTTTTAATAGCACTGAGGCTGCACAAGGGGGGAAAGAATGAATGCAATAAAAAAACCCAGTTCTGCAAGAAACTGAGTTGGAGGAAGCTGCCTCTGCCAATTCCACCACAAAGAAAACTGCTTTTCTGAGAGCAAGTCTGCAATACCTTCTTCCTAAACATAACTGCTGTGAAATAATAGATCACCCCATATCAGGTCTGGCAAGGTTAACGAGCACCAACAGGCATACACTGGTAGCAGAGCACGATGGACTGGCTCCAGATGCTGCAAAAGGCACATGCTTATCAACCAGGCTTTAATGTGTGTTTGAGCAAGCTGCCTGAGCTTGCCCCTCTCATGGGGAATAAGTCTCTTAGCCCCAGGCTTTGCTTACTTTGTTTCAGCGCAGATTGCAAGCTCTTTTTGTAGTATTGCTTTCTTTGTGAAGCTGGCATTTTGCAGGCCTGATAGGTGACTTTATTTAAAAAAATAATAATAATAAAAAAAATACTGGATTGCTAAACGGGGAGGCTACACCACCTTTCTTTCCCTGGGAGCATCTGGGGAGTTTTCCTTTGAGGTAGGGCTGGCAAAGGATGTTGGAGAAGGAAAGAGACACTAACATCTTACCAGCCCAGTGGTTTCAGTTTGTAGGCATAAACTGCCCAGCACAGAGGTACCTAAAACGCAGCCCTGCTTTTGGTTTTATCTATCTTAGAACAGCCTAAACCTACTGCTGTTCTCTGACATCCTTGTGAACAGCCTACACTGGCTCTTTGTTTTCATTGCTGGTAAATCCAATTTATTAATAAGGAACGTAGCATATCAAAGAAGCTAGAAATATCACCAAATATAATGGTTGTGTATGTTTATATATTTGATAGTGTATGTAAATTAGACAACAGTCAGGTTCCTGGCAGTCTGCCACTCTGGCCCTCTTTGGTGCACCTGGCCTACCCTTTTGCAAGTGTGATCCCTTCCTGAGGACCCAATCTTAATTTGCTGCACAGGAACACGGTTAACAATTAAAGCAATCACTGAAAGTTTCTGACCCAATGAGAACATTTAATTTATTGGTGTATATCATTAAACTGTTTCTGGGAGCTGGGGTTCTGCAGTGCAGTGTGTTACTGCACAGACTTTTTACCTCCGGAGACCTGGGTTAAGGGTGCAAGTGACTTCTCCTAGAGCTATTTGTCCCTCTACGGCATGGGGAAGAGGCTGAATAGGGAGAACAAGGAGAACAATGCTTCAAACTGGGTTGGGTTACAGGAGAGGCAACAACCTTCCCATCGTGGCGGTGGGCAGGGTGAGGGAGAGGAGGCTAGTAAAACCCTGGAAAGGGGTGTAGCTATTAAAACATCTTCAGTCCAAGAATCTAGAGAAAATCCCAGGCCCAATCTCTGAATGCCTGCCTTTTTGCTCTGATTAAGGCTCTTCCATCTCTTGGGCAGCATGGCCAGGTGTTTGCTTCCCATGGTAGCTGTGCTCTTGCTTCCTTGGGGAAGGGCGGGGGAAGCAGCTGGCCAGGCTTCTGGCTCCATACCTAGGAAAGCACGCCATGTTGCCCCATGGTCATATCTCAGTTCCGTGAGCCCACGCTCTATGTGGAAAGGCTGCAGTTGGTGCTCTGAGAGCATTCTATTTGTATCCTGGCCCATGATTCATGCGCAAGTGATCTCCCTCACACCAAGGCAGAGAGCATTTAGCCCTTAATACCTTGTTATACCTAAAAAATGGCCATACAGCTGGAACCCTGTACTGAAGGAGGACTGGAATGGCAGAGGGGGTGGTTTGGGCTATAATTGGGGGAGGGGGACTTGTCAGAGCTGTGAAGGGGAAATGTACACACTGGTGGCCTGTATTATTGACACTGGTAGAGCAGTGTACCAGGGGCCTTAGTGTAAATGACCATCAAGCCCTACATCTTTTTCAAGCCAATATCAAGCCTCTCACTTTTCATGAGCATTAAATGAATGTCAAATCGAAAAACCAAATCCGGGGGAAATGCACAGAATAAAAAGAGCAGGAACTTGAAGATAGCATAGTGTATCATCATTGCCCCAAGCAAGGTATATCTGGTAGTTACTTCCCTGTCTGATTTTCCTTTACTGGCAATGGGAAATTAAAGAATAGACAAGATAAAAGTCTTACTTGAACAGCTCTCTACCTCCACCCCAAGCTTCGGTATTAATTAGCTGATGTTTAGCAGCTAGCAAGACGATACAGAACAAGTGCAACTACTGGTTTCGCTAGAAGGATTTAAAATACAGAGAAGAACCTGCAGCAATGAAGGCCAGATTATGGCAGAGTCTGGATTGTTTATTCTGTACCATAACTGCCTTTGTTAAAAGTCTAACCCTTTTTAACATTGTTTGTTTGTAACATGGAAAAGTATTAAAAATGTGACTTAAACAAAACATTCCTGTCCCTTCTTAGTTCTCAGCTGGAGAAGGGAGCCTCACGTCTGGTATGTACATGTGTCTATGTGACTAATGTTTTTCTCTTAGCCTTCCATTACCTCTGACACCACCCACCTTATTCAAATAGCTGTTTCTGACTCAGAAAGGGAAACTTCTGAATGTTTTTGTTTCTCATGGGTTTAGTGCACACATGCTGCAAGCTTAAGTATATTTCCTGACCTACATTTGTGTCATACGGCCTGAGAGGTGCTGAGCAAATGTAATGGCCATTGACGGCAACAAGTATTGTGGGTGCTCTGCAGCTTTTGGGATCCAGACAAAACTCTGGGAAACATACAAGTTCAAGCTTGCCTGTTAGTAGACTTGGCTGCCATGGGTTTGACTATTGGTAGGTAGGCTGTGTGTACGCTAGTGAGTAATACCTAGACTAATTTTACTAAAGAATACAGCAACAGTTGACCTTTGTGTATGCAATAATATAAATTTACAGGAAGCTGGTAGTATTTATTAGCCTGCTGTGGTACAACAATGCAGAATCACTGCATCTGTTTGCAATATCATTCTGGGGGGTGGAACATCACATTTTGATGGAACAACATTAGACAAATCAGTTACCATTCCACAAAAAAGGTTGGTGTACTGAATTTTTAGCTTTAGTGTGTGTGTGTGTGTGTGTGTGTGTGCATTGTACATTGAAGTTGCAGGAGTGTTTACATCAAAAACAGTGGAGGGGGATAGTCAGGCCAATAGAAGCCTGCAGAGTTGAAGTGAAATAAATGAACTGGTAGAATGAGGACAGTCTGTAACAATATATTCAGGACAACTATAAAGCAATTTTGGTTTTCTAGTATTAGGGATGACTAAATTTATGTGTTCTGGACAACTGCTTTTTGGAAATGGGCTGCCCATATGTGTGGTTTCTTTAAACCAAAGACTAAAGGAAATTAACAAGATGTTTCCTCTTACTAAGCAAAACTTGCTTTAAAACAATATTCTGTGTAGACCTGTGTGTTCATTGAATACAACATGAAACATAAAACTCAGCCAAATCAGGAAGCAGATGGTAAAAATTGGACAGCTTTACATTGGAGGAATGACTGGACTTCTCTCTGCGGGAATATGATTTAAGTGACTTGTTTTTCAAGTACAAGTTGTAAAGTGATGGGTTTTTGTTGCATGCGGTGAGTAGGTGTCCTTCCTCTACTGTCCTACACACATCCACAGCATAGAGAGTCCAGTTTAAACCCAATTCTGGGCTTCAGTTTTAACCAAGAATTCAATAGTAAGTTCAGCTCCCACCTATTTTCTGGGTTTTGCTGCTGCTAGGATTCCTTTCTAAGAACTGTTCAACTTTCATCCTAGCTTCTCTTTGAGTTCTCCTGCCTCCCTTTTATCTGAGTAGGGTAATGACACCTGGACCTATCAGTCATCAAAATATACTTTCTAAACAGCCTTATTGCACATGGTTTCTAGATTTTTTTTTTTTTGTACTTGTTCATCTAACTTTCTCCATTACTAACAGCTTACACAGTCTCAGAGCATGACTTCAACATCAGATACTCTGATATAGAAGTGAAGCGTTGGCTGGATTATTTGATTCTGTACAATAAGGAAGGCTCTCTACTTTACCTTCCTCTTTTTGGCCCTGATCCTGCATCAGACTTGCTGTGCCCATGCAGAACCTAATAAAAGATCTGGGCAATTGTACGGATGTGCTCTTTTTTCTTCTCGTAGCCTTTGAGTTTTATAATGGGCTAGAATGCTTAAAAAAGCCAGGGAATTCATTAAAAACATTAAGTGTAGGAAGAGTGCTCAAAAATAATTAGTTACATGTTTTGGAAGGGGACCAAGATTTGCTCTAGCCTGCGAACTCTCTATCACAATTTTAGCAACAGTGCCAAATCTAGAAAGAAAACCCACACAAGTTCTAAAGTGATTACTTTCCCAATTGGCTTATTTCTGATTTGTGTGGTGTTAAAATATATGAAACAGGGACAGTCATTCAAAGTGGTTATATATAGCTCTGTACATAGGACTTGAGCTGTAAAATATATGACAAGAGCAGTAGAGTGCTTACTTTTAAGTGTAATCTCACGGAACTCAACTGCCTACAGTGCTGCATCAGTTTTAAATAGAAAACTCACAGCAAGCTGCACTCTGAGAACGCTGCACTTTGACAACCATGTAATCAGCACATTCACCTTTTTTTGAGGGAGGGAATAAGGGACCATTAGATTAGATAGAACAACAGGGTAGTTGAGTTGTTTGCACACTCAAAACATTGGGTGATAGTGAACACCTGTCACCTGAGAAATAGTGGAAATCAGTTAATTTCTTTTAGAGCACCAAACAGCAGGTGATTGCTACTTCTGGTCACTATGGACTTAGTCTAGAGCTAAAAGATTGAATCCCATTAACAATATCGCTGACCTAACATTCTTCAGAGCTGTGGCGTACTGAGGACAGTTTTGAATGGCAAGCTCTCACTTTAAGAGCAGGGTGAAGGGCTTCCCGGGTCCTGAGGCAGCCCCTGAAGTTTGTAAATATGGATGTAGGTTTTCTTGGCCTTAGGATGTGGTGCCAGAAAGATGGTGGCCAAGAGGGCTTTTGTTGGGGGTGATCCAACGCAGTCCTCAATGTACCACACAAGCCAAGCAGGATATGTATATTTTAGTCTAGTTAGGCACTAGACATGAGATGGCTGCCAAGTCTATTTCTCTGATGGGAAGAATGAGGATTATATATTTAGTAGAGAAAATAATCAGACCTGAGTATTCTCCAGCTCTATTCCCAGTGGGAGAGAAACACATTGCAGCATGATCTAGAACAGATACAAATGTACCTTTTTACAACTCTCTGCATGATTACCTCAGTCATCCCTTGAAAGAATGCAAGTACCTCATTCCCATGTGGAGTTTATGCAGTAAAACCGATCTCTTTGTAAGAACTTGTCTTTTCTTAGGTGTGTGTGTGTGAGTTAATGCTGGAGCCTGAGGCGGTATTTATTCACTGAAGTGGCAGCAGCAAAACAAACATCTCATTCCTGACCTGGAAGGACCCCCTCTAGTGTCAGACTGTAGTTCAATTTTTGTCCTCTGATGAGGCCACAAGTTTGCCAAATAGGGGTGGTTTGGAATGAGGAAATTGCCCCTTCGGAACTGGATTGAAGTCAACCAGCCATCACATGGCAATCACTTAAATTCACTAACAGTTTAGGCTGGGTCTGAACTGGTAAGTTGGATACCAATCCCTCTTTTTTAATGTAAATTTGCAATAACATTTCACATGTGAGTAAGGTCATCCTTCAAGGCTGATCTGTAAGAGGAAATGTAGTTAAGAAAAGCTCGCTAACTAGAACACACTTGGAGAGTCTAGTGAACCTAATGGACTATTCCAACTGAAGGCAGAGCTGCTGTGGCTTTGGGATTGGTCAGGAAGGGTTTTTTGTTTTTTAAATGGCTAATAGGCTTCAAACCATTACTCTGCACCTTCAAGAAGTTTTTATTGTAGAGGGATATTTATATTGGACTGAGATATGTTCTATGGTGCTGAATAGAGATTCAACTGTCTGTTCCTACACTATGACCTTTCACTTTTCTGGATATTGCTGGTCCAATGATCAGTAATGAAAAGGTTCATGCCAACAGGTACGCATAAACTGAGGTTTTAAAGGAGTCCAGAAGCTGGAAAAAGTTTTTTGAGGTGCCATAGATACACTATTGTCCAAGGATATATGCACCTGGCAAAGTGAATTCTAAAGCTGTATCTCAAAACATTTATTTGGGTTCAATTATTGGATGATCATGGGAAACAAAACTGAGTTTATTACAGTATTTACGGCAATTATAACTATAGTATACAGGGTCCCTCCACATAGTTTAAAATAATGTCAAATATCTTTGCAATGGCTCTGAATACAGCACAAGCTCATCTGTCACTAGACTGTAATGAGATGGGGGATGGAGACTCATCAACCAGCCTCATTATGTAGCTCTGAGAGTGTTGTTGAGTGGTTAGTAAGAAATCTTATCCTCTTACGTTTATCCTCTTCTGCCTCCATTTCCCCCAATTTGCCAACATCTAGTGGCTCTTAGATCTGTCTACTGGCCTAGTTCTGCAAAAGTCCTCCTGCCTCCTAGAGCACAGTGTCTCATGTGGTGTACATGTAATTGACTCACCCATGATCAGAGGAAAGCATGCCACGGCAGGTATTAGAAATGAGGTCTTCTGGCTTCGAGGTCCGTACTTAAAACTCTACACTATTCCTCCCTCTCATGGTACGTTGTAAGAATAAGAAGTTCCATTTATAGATGTACAAATGAAGTTTGTTTTTTTTTTTAAACTAACTATGGGTTTGTTTTAGCTGAACTTTTCACAATCCAAAATCTTCTACAGAAGTACATTCCCCTCAATATATTGACGTTTTATAATAGTTTGACATCAAAATTCTTGATTAACTGCTTCACATAAGCATCCACCTTTTTTTTTTTTTTTAAGTGGAACCTGAGTACAAGAGAATCTGATGTTGATCAGAACTTCCTGCAAACTAGAATTATATTACATTAATTCCAAGTGGTCTCTTTCCAATAATTTATTACACAAACAGTTAACTATAAATGCTATTTTAATTTATAGTGTTTATCCAGCCGTTTGTTTTACTGCCTAAGATAACATCAGCCAGAGCCTTACTGTTCTTTTCAGTAATAATAGCATTGCCTGGAAGACAGTGTTTCCAGGAGCGACCCTCATTTCCAAGCCTTTGATTTTTCTAAAAATTCTTCTGATACTTAGTAAGCAGTCAGTTTTGACTCTGCTTAAGAATTGCTTGGACCACCCTGAGCAGCTGTTGTGTCTGGAAGCTTGGCCCTTCATCTTCAAACACACAGGTCTCTATGACTTGAGCCAAAGGAAAATCTGCCTTTTTCCTGGTTGCTGAACTCTAAATCTTGATTGCAGCCCCTGTTAGTGAAAGGAGGTGGAACTATAATCCTGATCTCCTCCTTTCTTTCCCTTTTCTGTCCTTCCCTCTATCTGCTAAGCTGACTATTTCCTATGGCGGAACAGCTAGTAGCAGGGAAGAGAAGATGCACACAGTTTTTTGTGAGGAAGAGGGGATGAAATAGGCATCTCCCACATGGGACAACTCTTCCCCATCAACTGCTAGTGCTGCTCCACCTACTGGCAGGGAGGTTGGGAGACTCAAAAGCAGCAGAAAACAAGATCTGTTTCAGCTAGTGCTCCCCTGACCCCATGCAGCGAGGGCAGAAGTTGGTTAAGACAGCTTTAATGACTAGACCTGAACAATTCTCAAAAATCATTTTAATCAAGTAGTGTCCAGTCCAAATGAGGATGGGGGGGGGGGGGTGAGGAATATAATCAGGCTCCCTGAAGAAATTTTTAATCTGGTTTCCTAGCATACCCTTCTAGAGTGGGTACAAGCTCTTAAACCAATATTATCTCCAGCCGGTGATGAACAGAGCGATGGGGGAAACTAATGTATTGAGAACACTAAGCCCGGTACCTTTCCCTTACCCCACAACTTAAAAAGTGATATCCCACAGGTGGGGCAAGAGGCTCTGTCTGCTCTTTTCAGGCACTGCTGACCTGTGGTGTTCTCAGAGATACCTTCTCCTGACCTCCAGATTTGCATACATGAAAGAAGAGAGACACAGAAGGGTCTGGCCTTGCGAATTTCCATCCTCCACCAAGCATATTCATGTTTGTTTCACAGGCTAACTAAAATGGCAGCCAGCACTACCAAGAAGTCCTAGCGGGAACACAAATTGCTTATGGTACATTGACAAAAGCTATTGTGTAAACAGAAAAACTCCCAGAATCAGTTTGTGTTAAATTTACGTGAAGATCTACTTCAGAACAATAGGTGCAACATACCAGAACAAGGGGTGCAACAAAAGAGGAAAATTAACCAGAAGTTCAGGTTTGAACATAAAATCATGCTCACTGGGTTGGGTCTTATTGCAGAGCCTCTGCTATGGCCTTGAGGCCACCAACTTGGAGCCTCTCGCTGCAGAGGAGATAAAAGCCTTTTGCAGGTGGTTTTAAGAAATAAACTCATAAAACAGAATGTACAAAACATAGGCTCAGGTGGACCTAATTAGCTCCCAGCTTGGAAAGCCTTGCTGGACTGCTTCTGAAACCGGGCTTGGAATTAACACCCAAAACTGTAGGCCATCAACTACTTCAGCCGGGTCATTGTGGAATGGGAAAGGGCTTTGGGGTCCTAGTCAGCGATCTGCCTAAAATGGATCCCTTTGTTAGTCATAAAAGTTACTCCATTTGCAATTCTTGAGGTGGTTCTCAGATTCTTCCATACTGGGATCCCCACCAATACTTCTCTCATTAATTGGGAGATAGGTAGTACCTACTCCCCATTAGCAATATGGAAAAGACTGGGCTGTCACATCGCCCATCACTTTTTTGTGACCCCCTTCTAACTGTCCAGGAATTGCAAAATCCCGTCTTGAGAATCCCTTATGTATTTGATTGTAATATTCACAGTTTCGATTAACTACAGACCAAGAATAATTTCCTGAAGAAATTTGTGAATATATTTGAATCACAGATAATCTGGCAATATTGTAACTACTGTGCATGGAAAATTTGTAAGCTATATAAAATATTTGTTGCACATTATTCTCTGAATATTTGTTTCTTCAAGTACTAATAAACACACCTAGGAAGCCATCGTAGGACACCATTTTAAAAATATAATTTAAAGAGTGTGCATGTGCGTGCACACACACACACACCTTCTGGTGAAGGGAAATAAATGTGTAATTGTTATTTTATTGAAAAAGTTAATTTTGGGATCTGGTCCAAAAAAATAGGATTTTTTGTGTGAAAAGTTTCTCCCCCCTTCCCCACATTGAAATTTCAGTCACATTGAAATTTAACTTTCTAAAGTTAGAAAACTTCAACCAGCTAGAGCCAATTGAAAAACAATCATTTTTTGTTAAATTTTTCTCTTTCTTAATTTTGATGTAAAGTAAAAATGTAGAGGATTTTGGACACTTTATTAATTTTATGTAGTTCTCTAAGGCTATGTTCACACTGCACTCCATTCCAGGTTCTGAAAGGGAGTGTATTCTAGTACAGGGGTTCTCAATCTTTTTCTTTCTGAGCCCCCTCTTCCCCCCCCCCCCCCCCCCCCCCCCAGACATGCTATAAAACCTCCACGGCCCACCTGTGCCACAATAACTGATTTTCTGCATGTAAAAGCCAGGGCCAGTGTTAGGGGGTAGCAAACAGGGCAATTGCCCAGGGCCCCATGCCACAGGGAGCCCTATGAAGCTAAGCTGCTCAGGCTTCAGTGTCAGTCTCAGGTGGTGGGGCTCAGGGCTCAGGCTTCAGCCCCAGGCAGAGGTGCTTCGGCTTTCTGCTATGGGCCCCAGTAAGTCTGATGCTGGCCCTGCTTGATAGAGCTACTGAAACCTGCTCACGGCCCCCTAGGGGGCCCCAGATCCCTGGTTGAAAACCACTGTTCTAGTACACATAGACTCTCAGCACAAGTAGATGCATGTGTGCTAAGTGTGCTGGAGCTAGCGCATTAAAAATAATGGGGCCATGGTGGTACAGGCAATGGCTCGGTCTAGCCGCCCAAGTACAAGGATACCCAAATGTTCCCCCACCGCGTATGTACTCAGGTGGGTAGCTAGAGCTGCCAACCATGCAGCTGTGGCCACATTGTTATGTTTATGTGGTAGCTCCAGCAGAGCTAGTGTATGTCTGTCTACCTGTGTCGGGAGGCACGCTCCCAGCTGCTGTACAGACATAGGATTGCTTGGATGGTTGGGTGTTGGTCTGAGACACCTGCTGCTGTACAAGAAGGGTGTCAAGATATGGGCTTGATGCAGGAATTGCTGGGTGAAATTGTATGGCCTGCGTTATGTGGACCAGAATGGCTGACGATAGTAATCCCTTCTGGCTTTAAGATGTTTAAGTCTATGAATTGGGACAATGAAGATCATTATGAAAGAAAACAAAGCCACTGGCTGTTTGAGGAACAGAGGCACCACTGCAACACGCTCCTCAGGTGGCATCGTAATGGCCCCTTCCACCCAATGAGGATAGGACCTGTACTAACCCGTGGCCAAAAATCCCACCCACTCAACCAATGCAAATGAACATTTCCCACAATCCAGTGGCAGCACTATCAATTAAAGCACCAGCACGTACCATGATTTTAATCATTCTCAGAGATGTTAAACTATTTGCAATGATGAACAATACATTCAAAGTGTCACTTTCCCCTATCCCTGCTCTAAGGAGATTGCCAGGACTGGTGCAGATTACCACCATGCACTTGGGCTGCAATGTGTTCCTCTAGAATTGGTTCTCAAACTTTTTTTTCCGCAGACCACTTGAAAATTGCTGAGGGTCTCGGCGGGCCAATTAATGATATTTCCAGATGTTGTTTGTACCGTTAGCTAACTATTATAAAGTGCTTTGGAGAAAAGTGCAATATAAAAAACCCTTAATAATAATTAACGTTTTTTTGTTCTACAAATGAAAGCACACAATTCATATTTTAATATCAGTAGTCTTACCTTTCTAATGTGATGGATGTGCCCTCTCTTCCTCACCGTGGCAGCCCCCGAGCTGGAGCTGGGAAGGAGGGGGGTCTCTCCCACCACAGCAGCCACAGAGCTGAGGCTGGGAAGGAGGGCCATCTCTCCCCTGCAGCCACAGCCCTGGAGCTGGGGAAAGTCACCTCTTTCTCTGGCCGCTGCATCCCTGCACATCCCAAATTCCCCCCACCCTCTTCTCACCCCACTGCCCCCTCCCACCTATCCCATATCTCCCCCAAAGCCACCACCTCACCTTACATGTGTGTCTTCTTCAGGGTCCAGGCACCTAATTAGTGGAGCCACGCCTGCGTGGCTCCACTAATTAGGTGGGTGGCCTTTCATTCTCTTGTGTGTGGCTGCCCTTAGAGAGAACTATCCGCAGACCACCTGAATGGAGCTCGCAGACCAGAGTTTGAGAATCACTGCTCTAGACAGCTTTAGCAACGGTTTATCTTTATTCACTGACCAACTGACACAATTTCTATAAGAAGGACTTAGATTTCTGTAAACAGAGCGTTCAGCCCTCCGGCAGAGTTTATATTTTGTATCTTTGTCCTGAAAAACAATACTGGGAGTGAGCAGTTAGTCTGGCACTGAGTGCTTTCCCAGAATGCACTAGGCCTGATTCTTCTTTCACACTGCTTTTACACCAACTCCATTGGGTTTAATGGAGTTGCTCCTGATTTACACTGGCACGAATGAGAGGAGAATAGAGTGCAGTGTATTAAATTGAAGGTTTCAACAAAAAGGCACTGCAACTAGAGAAGTAAAACAGGCACTTCCTTGTGTTTACTGAGAGCTTACTGTGTGCGAGTTTGTATTAGTTAGCAGTTCCCCACTGCCCAGAAATCTTCAGACTTAATGCTGTTCTAATAGGCTATAATATTAACACTTTCTGACTTCAAGCATCACAAGCTTTCAAAATGCTGCTACGGAGAGGGAGAGAGAGCTTTCAAAACAGCGCTGCTTCTCAGCTTGCTGCCTGGTAAGTACATGTCTTCGCTGTCTTCTGACAGAGAAACAGCCTGGTGTGTTTGGTTTTGTTTTTTTTCCTAAAATCAACACATGTCACGGTCAGGTAGCTTAAAAATTGGTGAGCCCTCAACTAGATCATCTTTTATACATTTTTATTTTATTATGCATGCTTTAAAATAGATTTCTATTAAATAAGTCCACTACCCTATGTATACACTACAATGAGGGAATAACTCAGGGGGAAGGTTATTAAAAACATTGAACAGCAAGAACTGTAGCTGTTGTCAGCCACTGATCTGAATGTGCTACTCTCCGGATAGTTAAACATGCCCTTCCTCTGTTTCTCAAATAGAGATTGTGTTGATGTGTACTACTTGGACTATTAACTATGAACTTGATTCAGAAAAGCACAATGTACCATTTGTGCATTTTCTGCAAAGTTCGTGTGGAAAAACTGCATAAGCAGAGTGGTCTGAATAAGGCACGCTCTATTGGACTGCTATTTTCTTCTGCATGCAGCTGGAGATGCTTCCCCTCCTTTAGTCACCCAGGAGCGAATCAAAAGAGGGCAGAGAGTCAAAGGAAAAAGTGCCACGCTCCAGCTTCAAATACAGACTAGCTAGAATCAGTGGGGGTTCTCTCTGGTTCTGGTAAAGTAAAAAATATGCAGTGGAGTGGAGATGTGTGTGGTACGGTTCTGAGCTGCCCCAAGGAAGCCTTCATTTATAGTTAAGAAGTATTTCTCAGCCTTGTTTTTGTTAAACGTGGGTATACTTCTAGCAGCCTTCCTTGGCCTAGAGTCTCAGCTTCACTCAGGTTGTGCCTCTTTGAGCCCAGGGCATGTTCTGCGCTGAGCTTGGGCCACTTTAGAGTAGCACAGAGGTTGCTCTAAAGCAGGGGTTCTCAAACTGGGGGTCACGAGGTTATTGGCTGGGGGGGGTCATGAGCTGTCAGCTCTGCCAGGTGTGGGGCTGACAGCCCCAGTTAAATTAAATTAAAATTTAATTTAATTTTAATTTAAAATCAAATTGAAATCCCAATTTTTAATGTATAAAGATGGAGGGGGGGGGGGTGTCGCACTCAGAGGCTTGCTGTGTGAAAGGGATCACCCATACAAAAAATTTGAGAATCATTGCTCTAAAGTCAGCCAGAAGATAACGGCCCCTAAGAGGGTGTGAGGGTGTCATCCACTAGCCAGGAAGTGTGGGAGTGCAGCATGCCCCACCTCCAACATGCCCCTTATGTTAAGAGGTGCAGGGGAAGGGGATGACATAAAAACTGTCTGTGCTGGCTCTGTATCAACTAGGAAGTGCACCATGCTGAGGGAATCCCCACATAATCAGATATGGTTGCACGTTGTGCCACTCGAATGGTACAAGAGGTCAAACAGTGTGGATGACTAATATTCCAACTTTGAACTGATTGGGTCTCCTGTTGAAACAGGACAGTAGAATGGGAGCCCCCAGGAGCAGCAGCCTGCATTTCCGGCAGATTTACTGTATTTCCACACACAGGTTTGCAGGACCAAAACCGGCAGAAGGGAATGTGGGGAGGGTGAACAAATAACATCCTGTGTGAACTGATAAGTGAGGAGTTTCTGCTCGTCACTGAGTTATTCACACATGATGGGGATGAGTAGGCCCAGCATCTGCACAATCTTTTAGTGAAGTTAATAAAGCACTTTGGGCTCCACATGGATGAAGGATGCGATAAAAATCTTCAGTTCACTATAGCTTATTAGATTTGCAATAAAGGAGGAAGCCTTGGGATAAAGCAAACTTGCGAGATGCATTGTCAGAGCACTAGTTTACTTTGAAAAACAAGTCATCTGCAAACTACCCATTTTTGTAATTTGACAGCTTGTTAGACTAAAACCCTCATTTCCTACGGGCAGAAATATTGCTCCAGAAATGACTGTAGCTGAGGAAAGTGAATGGTATTTTTTCTTAAGAGCTATTTAAGATGTTTGCACAGAAACGGGAGGGTTTGGGATTAGATGGCTCCTCTAGTGAAGAAAGATTGACAGTGCCAAAACGTTGTGTTGCTTTGCTTAAAAAACACCTAATCCCTCCTCCCCCATATTTTTATTACACTGGCCTTTTAAATCTTCTCTTCATACACTATAGATACCAGGAAGAATCATCCTTCATACAGAAGTGAACAGGTAAGAGAACATTTCTTTTGCCCACCCCCATTTTGATTCTCATTCTTGTAAAAGGGGGAAAATAACCGAGAGCTTGAAGGCAGCTAGAATGTTAGTGTCGCATTTCTCTAGATGCCTTGTCAGTTTTTACAGCTGTCATTTAAAATGAATTAAGATTCCCTTTTGATTATTGAGGGGAAGAGAACTATCCCATTTGGTGTCCCAAAAGGAGAAAACATATGGCCCAAGATCCTGACAAGCTGTTGAGGAACCCTCAGTTCAGCTCAGGAATGTGCATGCAAAGGTGGCTTTAAAAATCATCTTTGGGCTCCCTCGTCCTAGGTGGCCCAAAGGGGAGTGGGTTGTAGGGGTGCTGCTATGGTGGCTCTATGCAGGATGAATCCGTTCCTCAGTAACCAGAGTCACTAAATTTAGGGCAGCTTCATTCAGATGGAGCAGCACAGAGAAACCCAAGTACACTGGCAAAGCAGGCCTTCGCTCAAAAGTAATACAAGAGCAGCAAGCAGAAGAACCCTTTTATCAGGTGGCAAAAGCACCCCACAGGCATCAGAGGCCTGGAACTTTTTTTCACTTTAGCAAAACAGGTGTGTTTCAAGGTTCTTTGCAGCAGGAGTGGATTGAGACATGCCTGGAACCTAGGATCTATCATATTTGCACTCTACTAATTAGTAGACTAGGCCAGCCTTCCTTTGAGAATCAGTGAAATTACTGAGCAGTGTCCTCCGCTCCTACACTCTTTCCACAAAGTAACATGTACGCCTCTTCAGGCCTGTCCCCATCACTCACTAGGCAGATTGTAAGCCTAGGGCAATGCACTGATAAAGGGGCTATTTCGTTTGGGAGGCAATAGTTAGGTGGCTCTGTGTGTTAATGCACATTCACCTATGAGAACTATTTCTTTCAAAATGAAGATAGGTTTTTGGTTAGCTTTTCAAATAGGGCATTTTAAGTGCAATTAGCTTGGAAAGTGCTTTGATGATGAAAAAGCTATGTTCATGCCAAGTACTAGTTACGCAAGCAAAGAAGTGGAAGATTCATTACAGCAATTTAAAACTGACTTGTACAGGAGGAAGGAGGTCATATTAAACGTATTTAATTTGTTCTTTGTCACAGCGGCTTGTGATTGGGGGCTTGTATTTTAAACTTTGTAAGTACACACAAAACCAAGATGCAATGCAAACAACGTTTTTAAAGGGATTTAAAAATCAAGGCCCAAATTCTCAGTATCCGCTAGGTTCGGATGGGGGCAGGGGGCTGCAAGGCAGCTGGGTGGGGTTCCCTGATCTATGCAAGCTCCAGCATAGTTTAATACAATCCCAGGGGTGTTCTACACAGTACAATAGCAACTGTGGCTCTCAGCTCTTGCCAGGTGGAGATTATTGGAGCACCATAGTGCTATGACTACACTCCCTTACCCCTCTTCAGGTACTCCGCACTGGGGGCTATAGGGAAGCTGGTGCTGTGTCAGTTCTGTGCCAGTAGAATCCTTAGCTGGGACAATCTGCAAACTCTCTGACCCAAAGCCGCACAGAGGCGCCAGACCAAAGAAGAGAATCTGGCCCCATACACCTTGTGCAAAATGCTGTCAAAGCATAATGGTAGCATTTTCCATCCACTTTACATAAGCATAGAAGACACCTCATTACACCAGTGTAAAACTGGGGCAAAGAGTAGAGAGTTAGTATCCCAGTTTCTCCCTTTCTTGAGCACAGCCCCATCCTGTGACCAATGAAGTCTATGGCAATGCTGCCAGTGACTTCATTAGGGAAGCAGGATCAGGTACTTCCATCTAGAGAACAGATAACAGAACTTTACAGATGAATTGTTTGTAATAACTGATACATGCAAGCTCAGCAAGGCTAGAGGCACAATTACCTGAGTAGATACAGTAGAAGTGTGACTGAATACACATTTGAACAGACTACCATACCCCCAGCACTGTCCAGGAATGTATGCACCAAAAAGCTTCTTTGCTATTTGATGTCAGGTGCCAGCTCTTGATAACACTGAAGCTTGCTTGAGTGCAGCCAGATGTCCACTTAGAGACCTGTAGCAGCAGTATCTTACTTGATCTGATGTCAGGCCCATCCAATGCCTCAGTTTACCTCTTCCAGTCAAAGGGCCTACAACTGGGGCTTTTGAATTAGTTCACCATATTGGGGTCTAGTTTATTAATATAAACTATCAGTTTACCATAAAGCAGATCTCCCAGCCCTCATCCCCAGGCTCACTAGCTCTTATTAGGATTTTACCATACTTTATAGCCCAGGTTCAAACATTGCCTCTAGCCTGGTCAAATAGACCAGAGAAAACACTTCCTAGATGTTTCTCTTGTTTCCTTCAGAAGAGAACTAAATCCCCCGCTTCCACTTTTTCACCTTTATTACATCCCCTCCTTGCAGGCTTCTGCTTCTCCTTATATACTGTAGCTAAGTCACATGACTGTCAGCTGACCCTTCGACTCAATCCCATTACCGGGGAAGCAGGTTAAACCAGCCACAGCTCACCTTGTGACATACTTCAATTACTATTTTAAAATGTGTGAGGGAGGGTGCATCTCTTTTGTTTTGGAATATACAACAAATATAATAGTTCAGATGCTGATGATTATGCAATGTTCTGAAAGTGTTTTAATTTTTGGTCACGGCAGCCTAATAGTCTATACAAGGTTCAGTGCAAGATTTTCTCATCAATCACTATTTGGCATTCCTACGCAAAGGATTTGCTTCTCTATGGCAGCTGTCTGACTTTCAAAATGAGTCCGGTTGAATGCTGACCTTGCTAGAGTCTGCAGATTTACACTTCGTTTTGAGTTCTGCTTTGGAAATATTGTTGTGACTTCATGACCTTTGTGAAACTGGTATCCTGTGCCTTTTAAACACAGACTTTCACGTGAAGGAATTTACAACAGGTTTTCCTTTCAGTCCTTCACACTTAGATCCTGGCCTCATGCCAGAATTTAGAAACTAGATTTGTAATCACTTTATTTACAAGGTGGGTTTTTTTCTTTTCTTTTTGTTGGCTTAACCTGACAGATTGTAGACTACAAGGCGCCACTTGCACTTCTTAATATGCTTTATTTTGCCTCCTTTGGTTGTATAGATACATTTATCCTCTGGCTCAACCCCCCTCTCTGTGCACTTGGATAAGGTAAGGCATTCCGGATTTACTGTAATGTTACAGAGACTTTTTCCTGGTGAAAAACTATCTGGGAGATCCCCAGTTCCATTCCCTCTCTGCCTGAGGAGCTTGGAACAGAGTTTAGGCAGGAGTGAGGCATCCAGATGCCTAGAGTGAGGCAGCCATGTGCATGCAAACAGGCAGAAAGTTAAGTGCCTAGGGAACCTTTATAGCAGAAATGTAGGTGCCCAGTGAGTGTCGGCACCTACAGGGTTAGGCAGCAGCCAAATGAGGGTTGTGTGGATCACAGATACGCCTAACATTGGGACTTAGGAGCTTAAATCTGGGGTTTATTCACCAGAGCCGGCGCTAGTTATAAGCAGACTGAGCAATTGCTTAGGACCTCAAGTATCTCCAGGGAACCCCCTATTTGCTTTTTATTATTAGAACTTGCCCATTTTAGTTGTGTGTGTGGGGGGGAATATTCCTGTTTAGGGCTTCCTTTTGTTGATCTGGCTCTCTGTATCCCAGTTCCCCATCTGTAAAATGGGGATTTCAGTACTGCCCTACCTCATAGGGATGTTGTGAGGATAAATACCATTAAGGATTCTAAGGTGCTCAGAGACTACACTAGTGGGGCCATAGATAGATCTTAGCTGGATGAGTATTCCCATTTGAAATCAATGGGACTACTCAGCATCTGTGTAACTTATTGCAGGAGCAGGGCCTAAGGATTATTGAGAACAAAGACCCTGGCATCTTATAGTGAGGAGGCAATCTCAGTGCATTTATGGCCCTGTCCATACAGTAAAAACCACAGCCTAAGCAATCACATTTTAAAACGTTGTGGAGCTGAGCTGTGACTGGATCAGGTTTAGACTCCATTTGTTTCACTATGTGTGGACAAAGCCAAACTGTTTTATAAACAGGTTTAAAAAAATATGATTTAAGTTCAGCCACAGCCAAGTTTAACAACCATTCTTAATCACAGTTGTTTTGGCTGTGCATTCA
Source organism: Emys orbicularis (assembly GCF_028017835.1). Classification (NCBI taxonomy): domain Eukaryota; kingdom Metazoa; phylum Chordata; order Testudines; family Emydidae; genus Emys; species Emys orbicularis. The sequence goes on along the minus strand of NC_088685.1, from coordinate 119,762,550 downwards.
GGACCTGTCAGAAGTGGCTTCTTAACAGATATGATCTTACTGACTATAAAGCAAGTACTGTACTTTCCCACCATAATTGCTGTAAAATTATCAAATTTCACTTGTTTCTTCAGGATTTTTTTTTCCAGGTTGGGTGTTTTTTGGATGTTGTGTGTATTATCTTACCTAAGTTTTGAATTTATAAAATACTGATAAAAATAACACATGATTGATCCCTAATGAAGGCCAGGAAGTGATTAATAATAAGAAAAGATGGTGAGGGAGAACAGGAAATCTAATCTTCAGTTTTTCTATATATAGAAAACACCTCAAGGACAAGCACATAATGTTTTGTATAAATACATTTTAAGATGTGTTTTGTAGGCACATATTTTCTACATATTGTCATGATCTGAAACACATGTAGACCCTGAAAAATTATGTGAAATATGCTGAGCTCTTGCCCATACACATAAGTAAATGTTATGCACAGTGTATGTGTGTAAATATTTAGCTAGCAGAATGGCCACATGAGAACTCCTTCAGAATGATTCTGGAGTCAGGAAACCACAAATTATAGCTCTGAAATTTACCACGCTTGTGTCTCTACATAAATAAAACCAACTGGAACAACTGAAAAAAGTTCACAAATAGTGGCATTTCAGAGCGTGGAAACTTTGTTTTTTTTAAACTATTTTCTTGGCTCTGATCAGAAGGCATATGCAAGAACATAAACAGCGTCCTCAGTTCCAAGTTTGATTCCTGATAGATATGCAAACACACTCAGATTTCTAAATATTCCTGTTCATTTCATTATTATTTTGGAAGAGGCCAAAAGTGGGCTAGTTAGGTGGCTCCCTGGGGGCAGGCTTTGCGTCTAACCGTTGCAAAGACATCAGTTGATGGTTATCTCACTTGTCCTGGCAAGCTCATCTTTGTAAGATCTTTGGGGCAGGATGACGTCTTCCTATGTATTTGTCCAGCAACTAGCACAACGGGGCCCTGATCCTATCTGCAGGTTTTGGATAATAATGTAATATCAATGTTTGATGCTGAATTAGGAAACAGTATTAGGAGGCCTGACTTCTTGTTCCTTATTTTAGCTGGCACCAGTTCAACCAACCACTAGTGGTTACAATCAATACCTGGAAAGTCTCTGAGACAGCTATTGGTTATCAAAAGTGTGTATACAGACAATGATAGCTCAAAGTATTCCAACCAATGGCTTATCACAGTGTTTTTTTGCTTAGCTGTCTTAGTCTGCCCATCTGCTTGTAGCCTATTCAACAGTGGGGCTCTTATTGCCTCCATTCCTGTTATTGTCACAACTGAGTCTTTACATTAGCTTCAGCTGGATTAGTGCAGGTCTAACAGCAGTAACTGCCAGGAACATCTGGATGCTTCAGAGATCTAGACTCTGGATCAGGCTGGAGAGAGGACAGCAGGTGAAATAAATTCCTTAAAGGGCCAGGGGAAGGAAGGGAAAAGGAGTGTTTTCTCTGTGGCAGGCTTCAGGAGACAGATACTATATCACTTTGAAAGAAGGATTGGTATCATTCATGTTTTTTGTATTTCTTTCTCCCTCCCCTGGAGAAAAGGTTCTTTGAGCAGAGAAGATTAAATCAAAGGGGAACATCGCTGTGTTTTAAAAGTGGAAGAAAAGAGGCTGCTACCCACTTTCTCAGGAGTTCTGCACTCTAAGTTTTGTATTTCAAACAAACAAGCTGGTGGCAAGAAATCCTCCTTTTCTAACTTATGTTCCAGGAAGCCCTTCCCCGCCCCACCTGACAATCTTAAAGAGCAAAATGGAGAGGGAAATCTACTGTATGGAGAGGTGAATACTCCTATCATATCTGGCAACATTTGAAAATGTTTTAAGTAGGGAATTAAAACAAACCCCCATGTTTTTACTGTACTGAGATTAACGGTCCTGGGAGATGCTTCTAGAGGGAAAGTGACAAAATACTAGATTGAATACTGGTGAAAAATAGGAAGAGTTGGCATCTCTCCCCTGTTACCTTTGGTATCTGGGAAGAGGGAAACATTGTGTCTTCAACTGGGCCAGGGAAATTGTTTTATTTCGTTAATTTCAGACAAAGGGAAACTTGCTTGGTATTTAGGCCCTATTTCTGCAATTGGATCCACACAGGTGGACGCTTGCAGCCCGTGTTCAACAGGGCTCTGGGTGGATATCAGAATCAGCCTGCATGGATCCCATAGCAGGGTTAGGGTCTACGTCCCTGGTGCTGAGGACAAGGACTAGCAGCGGGATCAGCGCTGTTGCATTCTGTTGTAGTCAGACCTAGTTGGAAGTCTTTCTGTACAACTGCAGTTATAGTTATTATGTGATTGCAGAGCCATTGGCCATTATCTTCGAAAACTTGTGGCGATTGGGGGAGGTCCCAGATGATTGGAAAAAGGCAAATATAGTGCCCATCTTTAAAACAGGGAAGAAGGAAAATCCGGGGAACTACAGACCAGTCAGCCTCACCTCAGTCTCCAGAAAAATCATGGAGCAGTTCCTCAAGGAATCCAATTTGAAGCAGTTGGAGGAGAGAAAGGTGATCAGGACTAGTCAACAGGGATTCACCAAGGGCAAGTCATGCCTGACCAACCTGATTGCCTTCTATGATGAGATAACTGGCTCTGTGGATATGGGGAAAGCAGTGGACGTGTTATTCCTTGACTTTAGCAAAGCTTTTGATATCATCTCCCACAGTGTTCTTGCCAGCAAGTTAAAAAAGTATGGGCTGGATGAATGGTCTATAAGGTGGATAGAAAGCTGGCTAGATCATCGGGCTCAACGGGTAGTGATCAATGTCTCAATATCTAGTTGGCAACTGATATCAAGCAGAGTGCCCCAGGGGTCGGTCCTGGGGCCGGTTTTGTTCAACATCTTCATTAATGATTTGGATGATGGGATGGATTGCACCCTCAGCAAGTTCGTGGATGACACTAAGCTGGGCGAGAAGTAGATATGCTGGAGGGTAGGGACAGGTCCAGAGTGACCTAGACAAATTGGAGGATTGGGCCAAAAGAAATCTGATGAGGTTCAACAAGGACAAGTGCAGAGTCCTGTACTTAGGACGGAAGAATTCCATGCACTGCTACAGGCTGGTGACTGACTGGCTAAGCGGCAGTTCTGCAGAAAAGGACCTGGGGATTACAGTGGACGAGAAGCTGGATATAAGTCAACAGTGTGCTCTTGTTGCCAAGAAGGCTAACGGCATATTGGGCTGCATTAGTAGGAGCATTGCCAGGAGATCGAGGAAAGTGATTATTCCCCGCTATTCGGCACTGCAGAGGCCACATTTGGAGTATTGCGTCCAATTTTGGGGCTTCCCCCACTACAGAAAAGATGTGGACAAATTGGAGAGAGTCCAGCGGAGGACAACGAAAATGGTTATGGGGCTGGGACATATGACTTATGAGGAGAGGCTGAGGGATCTGGGCTTATTTAGTCCTCAGAAAAGAAGAGCGAGACGGGATTTGGTAGCAGCCTTCAACTACCTGAAGGGGGGGGTTCCAAAGAGGATGGAGCTCGGCTGTTCTCTATGGTGGCAGATGACAGAACAAGGAGCAATGGTCTCAAGTTGCCGTGGGGGAGGTCTAGGTTGGATATTAGGAAACGCTATTTCACTAGGAGGGTGGTGAAGCACTGGAATGGGTTACCTAGGGAGGTGGTGGAATATCCATCCTTAGAGGTTTTTAAGGGCCGGCTTGACAAAGCCCTGGCTGGAATTATTTAGTTGGGGATTGGTCCTGCTTTGAGCAGGGGGTTGGACTAGATGACCTTCTGAGGTCTCCTCCAACTTTAATCTTCTATGATTCTGTGATCCTGCAATGACCTCTGGCTGGACAGACCCCTATGCCTGCAGAGGATTCAGTGCACGGTCAGAAGCCTAGTTTATTGAGAACATGTGAGGCTAAGAATGTATACAATATCAATGAGAAAGATGTAGGGTCGGATTTCGCTCTATCTAGAATTATTTTGATTTTCCAGCCACTGTTCTGCTCTGTCAGGGCAATTCCATAGCTTGTGTTTGTATTCTTCTCCCCACCCCGCTTTTTTATTTTTTTTTGGCAGTGACAACAATGATCAATGTCTAAATCTTTTGAAGTTCTACTGGAGCCAAGTCAGTGTAAGTGTTTGTCCTTAACAAATCATAGTTTTATATGCATCTCAGACAGCCTTGTACCCTGTTGTCATTTGTTTTTTGCTAGTTTTCAGCTTTATTTTTCTTAATAATATAGAGTGCCTCTATTTTTTCCCATTTTGGAGATGGACACACAAAACCCACCAAATTCTGTGCGTATGTGTGTGTGAGAGATGATATTCACAAGTTACTGGAAAGTTATGTGCAAGAGATGCTTGAGATTTGTAGTTTGCTGTGTGTGTTACACATAGAGGGTGAGTTCTATTTAAGTTCCTAGATTGTCCTTCTATAGTGGTGGAGTGTAGGTGTCTACAGAAATTGGAGCTTTGTATTGGGTTATAATTGTTCAAATGGCATTGAAGTAAGAACTGTATATAGTTTTGCCAGGATCTTAATAACCTTCTTGTGCCCTTTCTTTCAAAGTCTCTCTTTGACGTCCATTTCTTCTTCCAGGGTTGTTTGGCTGGGTTCACAGAAAGTTGTGCTCCCATATGTGTTGTAGGGCTATGTAAGGCCCTTAAGTGCTTAATCTGAGTATTGTTCAGGGAATTTAGAGCCGGTTGTAACTAGCACTCTCTGGAAAAATTTGCATAGTGCTGATCATAACCTCTAAAATATAACACAACTCAACACTGTTCTAACTTAACCAGCTTTCACCACGGTTTGGCCAGCTACAGTGGGTGGGATCATCATGTTTAAAAATTATTTTGTAGCCTCCTGTAGGGACTAATAGCCTCACTTGTTGCCCTGACCCTGGCATTTTGAACTGAGATCTGGACAAAGGAGCACATGGTTGAAATTTAAATTCTCTGCAGCTTGAGCCCTGTTGGAGAAGAGTGGGTCCCCATGGTCTTTCTGGTTGTTCAAGTGGGTCACTGGAGCCTGTCACATCACAAAAATACCTTCTTTTTAAAACACTGCTTTCTCCAGCCCTAACACACTGAGTAAAACAGAACTTATTCTGTGCCTGTTAGAAATCCTTCACAGTCCAGCAAGTAGTTAATAGTTAGACATTATGGCTGGAGGTGATAGGGTTGCAGAATGCTTTACATTTGTTATATGGGGTCAGGATCTAGAAAAATCTTGGGAGTTACTCCATTTCAGTGCTTATGGGAGACAGCCCACAGATTTGGGGTAGGAGGCCTGATGATTTTAAATATAATACTATGCAATAGCTGCTTAGAGTGTGCATGCAATGCATACAGACTGTATAATATCAATTAATCAAGCCGTCTTGCATAGCAGCACTGGCATGTAACTGTTTCCATTTGTCTGTTTGTTTGGTGTGTGCAGCCGCTTCCCAGCACAACATTGCTAGTGACCTTTAAAACTCCAATGAATGCCGCAATGTAAAAATTAACCCGGAGTAGTGTTCTGAGGTGCTGCCACCTTGTGGAAATTCCGAGGCAAAACCATGACAGACAACTCCAGCTGCTCTCAAGGAGAGGCCAGGACTGTTTGTGAAACATCAGCTTTTGTTGTGAATCTTAGTGCAGTTCAAGATCTTTATGAGTGACATGCAGTGTCATAGAATTTCTTTTCAAGGTGATGTGGACTCTTACTCACCCTGAGATGCTCTTTCTGAGGATTGACAAAGCCTTCAGGCTTGGGAAGCCTTATAAAGAGACACATCTTGGCTCAGAATTTTATTGAGTGGGGAAAATGTTATAGGCAAAACTTTTGTTCTGGACATGAGGTAGCCCTGAGAAACAGATTTTGGGAGGGTGGGGGGAAAGGGTACATGCTACAGTCAGTCCCACATATCTCACCTTCACTAGACTTGAACAGATATAGATCTACTTATTCAACACTTGTTTCCTTTCCATTAGGAGTGTGTGAACTAACTCAGAAAAACATGGAAGCAATCTACCACAACTCTGTCCTCTAAAAAGTATGAGCTTTAGGTCTGCATCATCGTACAAATCCAAACTGCCTTCTGCATGTAGAGTATAGCATTATAGGTGTGATCCATGCCAGTTGCATGGAGCTGGAAGCCACTGGATCTGCACAAATATGGACCCGCATGTCAGCTTTCTGTTCTAGTTTATTTAAGGCTGGTTCAAAGACCCAGGAGGTATTTCTGCGTGACTGCTCTGCTCACGGTCTTGTTGCCCGGTCCTGCTGTGGGGCCAAAGGAGGCAAAGGGCCTTGTGCTGTTCCTCCACACCCTGGGTCATGTCGGCTCAGATGATTACTGCTTCAGGAGCAAGATTGTAGGGACAGTCTGAGTTGGGAGGCAATTCTAATTGAAGGCTAGGGACTGAGGTGGGCATGGTTTAGTGTGAAACATCTGGTAAGGAGAGGGGGTCTCCTGGGGTCTATCTACTGGGGCAAGAGAGAATTTCCGTCATACCGCCTTGTTAGTTTTTGACTGTGAAATTCTGGAGCTGAATCTACAGTGTTTAATCCCAAATGGATAGGAACTGGGGCTAGAAAAGGCTTTAGCAGGCAGCATCAGGACAGGAAGTGCCCATGAAATGGTGAAATTTAAAAAAAAATTGAGCCCTCCTAAGAGGGTTGGGTTTGGAAAGCAGGGAGGGGAGTGACTGGAGCTAGAAACTATCCAGTGCTGTGCTGAGCTCCTCTCTGGCTAAATGTCCAGGATTTACAGACCCTTCAGGGAAGGATGGAGATGTTGAGCCGGGGGGTGGAACACATGCAGTGTGCAGCTGAGAAGCAGGACATCATGGAAGCAAATGCAGTAAAGCAGGAATGAGCAATACAAAGCCAGCCCGGTTAGAGCCTTAATTGTCTCTTGCCTTTCCCCCAAAACCCTCAAAATCTATTTCCTTTTACACTCTATTTCATTCTCTTAATTGCTTCACCATTTTGGGTAGTTAAACAAGGGACTGTTTTAATCATGGAAAACAATAGTCAAAAGCCGCTGAAAACACACCCAGAGCACTGTGTCACGAGTGGGTGGGGGCTCAGCACTTGATTGAACTGAAGAAACAACTTCTTAGGAGTGTTGACTGGGTGCATGGGTTTGACCCCTGCTTGATTTGACGGTGGGCGAGTCACCTGGAGGGAGTACCTTGTAAGGTGAGTGGGTGAGGAAGGACTTTGAATCCGCTTGCTTTGGGCAGTTGGAATCATTGCAACTCTTAACAGAGGATCTTACAAGATAAACAGTCCTCTGTGAGTCACCAAGTTTCAATGTTTTGTAGGTATACTGAAAGCAGAGTTTCTAAAGGGTTTATACTGTCTGTTTGGTTGATGGGATGTCTGTGTGACAGCTAAGATATGAGTGTTCAACACAGCAGAGATGACAACTGTCTTATACGGAGCAGAGACATGGTCATTAAAAGTAGAGAGGAAACTAAAAGCAATATTCAATGTGAAAAGTTATGGTGTGTTCTTAACATCCGCTGGTTTGATATTTTTTTGTCACAAACGAGATATTTGGATGATCCCAGCAAGTTGGAGTCTTGCATCAGCTGAGAACAAGATAACTGCCATGGTGGGGTCATGTCCAACATGCAGAAGAAGGTATGCTTTTACAGAAGGTTCATAGAACTGAAGTTGAAGGAAGTAGTGCATAAGGCCAGTGAGCTTGGAAGATGCATTTTGAAGGATTTAAGAAGCCTAACCCCTCCTGTATGGACTCTTGCCAAAGGAAGAAGACTTGCAAGGGACCATTCAAGACAAAAATCCATTCTGCATGCCACTATGGCAGTATAATAGTCATGGGAATATGAAATTATTTTTTTTAAATAAAAGATGGTTAAGGATTATTCACATTTTACATATGGGGAAACTGAGCACCAAGATGTCATGTGACTTGCCCAAGTTCATGGAGTGAGAACAACTATACTGGGAATTTCCAGTGCTTCTGCCATTAGTCTAGCATGAGTGCATCTTCATTACCGGTAGCAATGGTGAAAGTGCCAGTGTAGAAATGGCAGAGGTTTTTATTTTTATGCAGGATGTCATCTAACACTAGTACCTTAATTTCCTCATATGCAAAGTGGGAATAATACAGTACTGAACCATATTTTAATGTTGCTTTGAGATCTCCAGTTTTAACACACAAGTGGTAGGCAGCACACTAGTGAAAAAGTTTGCTCCTTCTCAGCTCTGTCACTCCTGCTGTTGCTACCACTAGTGGAGTTTGCACCAGTGGTAAATCAATGGTGAGAAAGTGCTACTGTAAACAAGTGAATCAATGGCAAAATAGAGAGAACCCAGATGTCTTGATTCTTGGTGCCTAGATACTATAGTAAGGGGCACATTAAAAATAAATAAGGATCAATTCTAACCACTAGACCACAAGTCTAACATTAGCAGAGTATTTCTTGATCACTCTGCCTAGTGAACTGATCTTTAATAATGGAGAATGCAAATAAACTGGGGGTGGAGGAAGCACAGAAAAAAGAAAAAAAAAACAAAGAGAAGGAACTTGTGTCATTCTTTGCATGCTAGAACAGTATTTGCAATGCTCAAGAAAGCAATAAAGTGGAGGAGTAAAGTATAAAAAGAGGAACTGAAAAACATTGCTATTTGCAGTTTCAGCAGAAAGTGCTGACGAGAAATGACAAGTGAACAGTTTTGGAGGGTGCCACCTTCTAATCCTGCTCTAACCAAGAATTTATCAGCATTTCCATTATAAAGCTTTCATTTTGGGCATTCATTCATTTTGATCTGTACATTTTCACAAAGGGTTGCAACTTGGGTGTTAATTTGGCTTTGGCAGTCTCTCTCTCTCTGTATATCATAGGACTGGAAGGGACCTTGGGTAGTCATCTAGTCCAGTCCCCTGCACTCATGGCAGGACTAAGTATTATCTAGACCATCCCTGACAGGTGTCTAACTTGCTCTTAAAAATCTCCAATGATGGAGATTCCACAATCTCCTTAGGCAATTTATTCCAGTGCTTAACCACCCTGACAGTTAGGAAGTTTTTCCTAATGTCCAACCTAAACCTCCCTTGCTGCAATTTAAGCCCATTGCTTCTTGTCCTATCCTCACCGGTCAAAAAGAACAATTCTTCTCCCTCCTCCTTGTAACAACCTTTTATGTACTTGAACTATTATCATGTCTCCCCTCAGTCTTCTCTTTTCCAGACTAAAGAAACGCAATTTTTTCAACCTTCCCTCATAAGTCATGTTTTCTAGACCTTTAATCATTTCTGTTGCTCTTCTCTGGACTTTCTCCAATTTGTCCACATCTTTCCTGAAATGTGGCACCCAGAACTGGACACGCTACTCCAGTTGAGGCCTAATCAGCGCGGAGTAGAGCAGAAGAATTACTTCTCGTGTCTTGCTTACAACATTCCTGCTAATACGTGCCAGATGATGTTTGCTTTTTTTGCAACAGCGTTACACTGTTGACTCATATTTAGCTTGTGATCCACTATGACCTCCATATCCCTTTCTGCAGTACTCCTTCCTAGGCAGTCATTTCCCATTTTGTATGTATGCAACTGATTGTTCCCTCCTCAGTGGATTACTTTTCATTTGTCCTTATTGAATTTCATCCTATTTTCTTCAGACCATTTCTCCGGTTTGTCCAGATCATTTTGAATTTTAATCCCATCCTCCAAAGCACCTGCAACCCCTCCTAGCGTGGCATCGTCCGCACACTTTGTAAGTGTGGTCTCTATGCCATTATCTAAATCAGTGGTTCCCAAACTGTGGTTTGGGACCACAAAGTGGGTCGCCGTCCCATTTTAATGGGGTCACAAGGGCTGGCTTAGACTTGCTGGGGCCGAAGCTGAAGCCCGAACCCTACTGCCCGGGGCCGAAGCCCAAGGGCTTCAGCCTGGGGTGGAAGGTCTCAGGTTACAAGCCCCCAGTGAGGAGCTGAAGGCCTTTGGCTTTGGCCCTCCCACCCAGGGCAGCAGGGCTTGGGTGGGTTCAGGCTTTGGTCCCCCCCTCCTGGGGTCGTATAGTAATTTTCGTTGTCAGAAGGGGGTCGCTATGCAATAAAGTTTGAGAACCCCTGATCTAAATCATTGATGAAGATATTGAACATAACCGGACCCAGAACTGATCCCTGCGGGACCCCACTCGTTATGCCCTTCCAGCATGACTGTGAACCACTGATAACTACTCTCTAGGAATGGTTTTCCAACCAGTTTTGCACCCATCTTATAGTAGCTCAATATAGGTTGCATTTCCGTAGTTTGTTTATGAGAAGGTCATGTGAGACAGTATCAAAAGCTTTAATAAAGTCAAGATATATCGTGCCTACCACTTCCCCCCCCATACACAAGGCTTGTTACCCTGTCAAAGAAAGCTATCAGGTTGGTTTGACACAATTTGTTCTTGACAAAACCATGCTTTTACTTCTCATCTTATTATTTTTTAGATGTTTGCAAATTGACTGCTTAATGATTTGCTCTTTCTGGGTACAGAAGTTAAGTGACTGGTCTGTAATTCCCCAGGTTGTCCTTATTTCCCTTTTTATAGATGGGCACTATATTTGCCTTTTCCAGTCTTCTGGAATATCTCCCGTCTTCAATGTTTTTTCAAAGATAATCGCTAATGGCTCAAATATCTCCTCAGTCAGCTCCTTGAGTATTCTAGGATGCATTTCATCAGGCCCTGGTGACTTGAAGACATCTAACTTGTTTAAGTAATTTTTAACTTGTTCTTTCCCTATTTTAGCCTCTGCTCCTACCTCATTTTCACTGGCATTCACTATGTTAGAGGTCCAATCACCACTAACCTTCTTGGTGAAAATCAAAATGAAGAAGTCATTAAGCACCTCTGCCATTTCCATATTTTCTGTTATTGTTCCCCCCCCCCGCCCCCAACTGAGTAATGGGCCCACTCTGTCCTTGGTCTTCCTCTTGCTTCTAATGTATTTGTAGAATGTTTTCTTGTTGAATGTTAAATGACCCTTTATGTCTCTAGCTAGTTTGATCTCATTTTGTGCCTTGGCCTTTCTAATGTTGTCCCTACATACTTGTGCTATTTGTTTATATTCAACCAGTGTAATTTGACCTAATTTCCACTTTTTTGCAGGACTCTTTTTTGATTTTTAGATCATTGAACATCTCCTGGCTAAGCCAGGGTGGTCTCTTGCCCTACTTCCTATCTTTCCTACGCAGTGAAATAGTTTTGCTCTTGTGCCCTTAATAATGTCTCTTTGAAAAACTGCCAACGGTCTTCAATTGTTTTTCCCCTTAGACTTGCTTCTCATGGGATCTTACCTACTAATTCCCTGAGTTTGCTAAAGTCTGCCTTCTTGAAATCCATTGTCTTTATTTTTCTGTGCTCCCTCCTACCATTCCTTAGAATCATGAACTTTACCATTTCATGATCACTTTCACCCAACCTGCCTTCCATTTTCAAATTCTCAACCAGTTCTTCCCTATTAGTCAAAATCAAATCTAGAACAGCCTCTCTCCTACTAGCTTTCTCCACCTTCTGAATAAAAAATCGTCTCCAATACATTCCAAGAACTTGTTGAATAATCTGTGCCCTGCTGTGTTATTTTTCCAACAGATGCCTGAGTAGTTGAAGTCCCTCATCACCACCAAGTCTTGTGCTTTGAATGATTTTGTTAGTTGTTTAAAAAAGCCTCATCCACCTCTTCTTCCTGGTAGATGGTCTGTAGTAGACCCCCTAACATGTCATCACCCTTGTTTTTTACCCCTTTTATCCTTACCCAGAGACTTTAAACAAGTCTGTCTCCTATTTCCATCTGAACCTCAGTCCAAGTGTATACCTTTTTTTAATATAAAAGGCAACACCTCCTTCCTTTTTCCCCTGCCTGTCCTTCCTGAGCAAGCTGTACCTTTCTATACCAATGTTCCAGTCATGTGTATTTTTCCACCAAGTCTCTGTGATGCCAACTGTGTCATATTTGTGCTTATTTATTAGCATTTCAAATTCTTCCTGCTTCTTCCCCATACTTCTTGCATTATATATATTTAAAGCCACTATTTTAGAGCTTGGGATGCAAACATAAAACTTACACAATGTTACATCCCTGTTTTGTTACTAATATAAAAATGGACTTTTTGTAAATTTAAAATTGACCATAATGGAGATGAGGCCTTGCATGTTAAAACATTCACATCATATTAACATTGAGAGGTGACTGCTGTACATGGGGCCTGAACCAAAGACCACTGAAGTCAATAGATTCCAGGTCAGGCCTATATAGAGTAATAATTGTTGATGGTTTAACTGCATATCCATATCAATGTAGTGGTTCTTGTTCTTTGTGTTACCGTTGGGCTGGTATCCCATTGTGCTAGGTGCTCTACAAATAAATAAAAACTGCTCCCTACCCCAGAAAGTTCCTGTCTCATTTTATGACAAGAAGAGCTGGTTGAAAAAATTATATGTAATTATTTATTTTTTAAAAAATTCTCACCAAATAGTTTTCATTTGAAATTTTTTGTTGGAAGTTTTTTTTTCAATTTATTTGGCAGGAAAGTTTCTAAATGCAAATGTTCACTAGGAAATGCATTTTTTTTTCCATTTCCAGTTTCTGAAAATGGAACACTTACATTTTTTTCTTGTACTTTGGGAGGGAGAGGTATATGCTACAATGCATCCATTTTTCATAATAAACAGTCTCAGTTCACCATCTGTCCAGCCATTATGTCCATACTGTGTTACTTTGGCTAGTCCAAAAAAGGGCTGTTACAACCTGTCATGTCAAAAAGGAGCATAAGCAGTTGCTATAGCTGTATGGTAGTCGGTGGGGCTAATCCGGCAAGCAGTTTGTGGCAGAGTGATTTTCATTGTTTTTCTATGTGCAAAAGGCTCGCTGGATCAGGCCCTACTGGTATGACGAATAAATTGCCTGGGGAGGTTGTGGATTCTCCATCATTGGGGATTTTTAAGAGCAGGTTGGACAAACACCTATCAGGGATGGTCTGGAAGATAATACTTAGTCCTGCCATCCTACGATTCTATAAGTTTGCACTCCTGCCCACCTCCCCCACATACATAGCCATCCATACCTTTACAGTTTCTTTAACTCCTTTAGAGCAGGCCTTCAGCTGAACCTGATGTGCTGCTATCATTCTATTAAACCTACTGTACATTAGAAAAAAATGCTGGCAGTGCTTAAAGTGGGGGTGCAGTGGGGGGGATGGGTCACAATGGGTTGCCAACCTGGCAAATATATATATATATATTTAATCGAGCCACGTCAGGGAAGAGGTCACTTTAAGCACTGCCTTCCCAAAGCTGAGCACCCAGATTATGATAGGCTCCCACTTTTTTCACAGCACTTTAAGCCGCATTTGCCAGTATAACTATCCTCGTGAGTGCAGACACAGCTTATAGCAGCAAAAGAATGCTTTTTTTGGATGGTTTAACTTCATCTGTACTAGGGCTATTGTCAGTATAGAAATGTTCTTAAAAATAATCACACCCTTAACCAACATTACTATACCAGCAGAAGTATCTAGTATAGACCTTGTTTTAGTGGAACATTCGGATGTAACTGGTAACACCAGCAAGCACAGCAGGTACCTAGTGTATCTGGAATATTCAGTATCAATCACAGGTTATGGGGCTTTATACAAAGATGGTGTCACACTCGGGCATAAGCGGTGTGACCTCGTTGTCAGAACAGGAGTCTGGCTGAGTAGTTGGAGCAGAATCAAAGTGCAGAGCCAGAGGCATGGCCAGGGGAAAGCCAGGAGTCGGAGTCAGGAGTTCTAAGGAAGGTAGGGACTAGGGCTGGAGTGGGAGCAGGCATGGGTTGGAGCCAGGGCCAGTACAGGAAGCAGGTCTGGCACTGCTGCGGGCTGTGGAATGCATTGAGCAGCCACTGTCCTGCTGTTGCTACAAGACTTAAATGGTGATCTATGGGCCCTTCTGTCTAATCAGGGAACACACTCACTTAGCGAGGGTTTATTGGGTCCAGCTGAGCTCATTGGTAGGTGACTGCACCTGGTGTCAGACGAATTCCTGACAGATGTCAAGGAAAATTGTCTACATAATTACTCATATGAAGATAAATTACTGCATGCTACTAATTACACAAACACATTACAGTTGTGTACATACAATAGACAGTATTTGTGTTAACATGTGACTGGAGCTGCTGGAGTCTACTAAGTCAAAGGTGGTGGGAGGGGAAAAAGCAGTGATGTACGTTTATGAAATGAATAATTTGAAAAGATGCATGAGATTTAGGATTCTGTTCACAAAATTTTAAACAATGCCTTGCCCTGGCTAGTGCTGCTGTTGACCCAGTATTTTATTCTCAGCTAGATTCACCCACTACTACTTGTTTTCAAGTCATTTAATCAACCCTCTGTTCACTCTGGTGAGATTCTCTTTCTCCTCCCTCTCGTTCTGTTGTTGTCTTTTTAACCACTGCAATATATTGCCAACACTTCATCACAAGTATGTATTAATGAAACCATCCAACATTCTTCTGAAGTAGGTAATTATTATTTACACCCATTTTACAAATGGAGAAACTAAGGTGCAGAGACGGTCAGTTGTTTGCCCTAAATCACATGGTGAGTCAGTGGCAGAGTTGAGACTGAAACCTGAGAGTTGAGACTAGAACCTAGGAGTTCTGATTCCCTATTCTAACCAAAAGAAAATGAATCCCTCAAAATCTGTTGAGATTATATTTTCAAAGACAAGAACTGGCATTAATGGGAGTTGCACAGCCAAGTCCCTCCCAATTGCTTTGAAATAATACTCCTGGGGGCTTGACTTGAACCCAGAAAGTAAGGAAAAGTAAAACTCAGGCTACAAATGTGTTTTTAAGTCCCACCATCCTCTTTGTATTGAAGTGTTGCTAGAGTTTTCAAACACTGGTTGATTTTTATGAGCTGCAAAACCACTTCACGCATGTAAGTAGAAACAACCCAAACAAACAACGACTTTGTACATGACTCAGAATTTCCTGGCTTTGATGAGTAAAAGTAAAACCCTTTAGAGTTATCTGAACATTGTGTGTGTGTGTGTGTGTATGTGTGTGTGTGTGTGGTGGGGGGGAAGGAAGAAGTGAGGGTGGTGTATGGTTTTTAAATATAAATCTTAGATGTGTGATGTGACTGTTTCCCTGTAGCAAGTGGGTGTGGCAAATCTGAATCATATTGGTTTGAAAACAGTTGCATCTTCTCATTTGTGGTATGTAGTGGTCGGCAGATATCAAACCGAGTGCAGCATTTGGGAAGTGTGCTGAGCAACTTTCCTTCAGTGGCTTTCTTGTTTCTTTATGCATAGCCACCAGTTATTAAATTGGATAGACAATCAGGACTGGATGGGAAGAATGGATGGACAGCTTGATTTTCCTTTCTGATGGGAGATACAGATTTTTGTGCTAAAAACTTATTTATTGAGCTTTCCTGACAAAGCATTTAAATAAACTGTGTGTGTGTGTGTGTGTGTGTGTGTGTGTGCAGGGGGTCGGAGTCAGTTTTTTTCCCTTGAGATATGTGTAATACGTTGTAATGTTAGTAGGATTTATTTTTTGCTGAGGGAAAATGGTTTTGATTCTTTTGAGGTTTGCATCATTCAGCAGAATCAAAACCACACATATTCAGTGCACAGAATCTTACCTCTGGCCCAGAAATGGCCTTTTATTTTGCATGACCATTTGAGTCTGGAAAACTATGCCTATAGCTAACTTCCTATATTTGAGTTATTACCTGTTAGACATGTGGGATGTAATGTGGGAACTACTTTCTTCCTGGATGTCCCATACACAGTGATCCACCATTTGTTATGCTTCACAGGTATAATAATTCTGCTTCCATGCCAGCCTCTAGAGCTCTAGGTGTAGCACACAGTGGCTGTTGCCTTCATGCACCTAGTAAACCCCATGGGTTCAATCTTCTATTCCAGCTTCTGTGTTTGCAAGGAATCCCCTTCACGTTATCTTTACTTACACAAACTGCAGTGCAAATCTCTAAGGAACTATCTATAAAAACACTCGGACTGCTGCCTGATCGCCAGAACTTAGGGGTCCACTTTCTTTATTATGTCCCTCATAATAATATTATGTCCCTCCTTTAGGAACATAGGAATTGCCAGACTAGAGCAGACCCAAGGTCCACTTAGTCCAGTATGCTATCTCTGACTGTGGCCAGCACGAGATGCTTCATAGGAAGACAGTGGTCCTAGAACTAAGGGTACTGGGGGTGCTGCCACACCCCCGGCTTGAAGTAGTAATAACAACCCAAATACATGGTTTCCATCATCAGCACCCACACTATAAACATTGTTCTAGCACCCCTGGAGGAAGGTGTCAGAACCTTGCAGAAGACCAATATGGGATAATCTGCCTCCTAGGTCAGGTCTCACCCTGGTCTCTTATAGTTAGTTTGATTTAAACCCTGAAGCATAAGGTTTAATATTTCTTCCACTTTATGTCATTAACTATAAGCCTGGGTATTCTTCATATCCCTCTAGACACCCAGTCTCTTTAAAACATGTTATGTGTTTGGCCTCAATGACTTCTGTGGCAGTGAGTTCCACAGGCTACACAATGTGTGAAAAAGTATTTCCTTTTTCAATTTTGAATTTGCCACTTTTTAATTTAGTTGAACAGTCTGCGTTCTTGTGTTACAAGGCAGGGAAAACAGAATTTCCTAATCTACCTTCCCTAGACCAATTGCTATTTTATCATGTCCCCTCTTATTCATCGCCTTTGTAAGATTAAAAATCCCAATCTTTTCAATCTCTTTTCATATAAGATTTTTTTCCAGGCCCTGGATCATTCTTGTGACTCTTCTCTTGAACTCTCTCTAGTTCTGCAGTATCCTTTTAGAAACAGGGTGACCAGTACTGCTCACAGTATTCCACAGGAGGTCACACCTTCAATTTCTATAAGGGCATTGTAATATTACTTGTATTATTCCCCATGCCATTTCTTGGGCATCCTAACATCTTATTCGGACTTGTAATTGCAGCTGCACATTGTGCAGAGGGCCTTCAATGAGCTGTCTAATATGACACCCAGGTTCCTCTTTTGAGTGGATACTTTCATGGCTCAGTTGGTACAGATTACTCTGCTGAATACCCTTCAAATATTTAAAATGGTAATGCAGAGCCAAATATGCACACACTTACCCTAGTCTTCATATGTACCCTCAAATTATACAGTGGAAAGAAGATGTAAATAGACTTTCTTGTCTGGAAAGTCACTAGTACCTTAGATAGCTAGGGACTTCAGAA
Organism: Emys orbicularis; assembly: GCF_028017835.1. Classification (NCBI taxonomy): domain Eukaryota; kingdom Metazoa; phylum Chordata; order Testudines; family Emydidae; genus Emys; species Emys orbicularis. The sequence goes on along the minus strand of NC_088685.1, from coordinate 119,745,302 downwards.
AATGAAAAGCTTCTGATTTTAATGTCCAGCTCTGTTTCAAGTTTTATTTCTCCCTGGAGTCAGGTAGGGGACTCAGACTGACTAGTCATAGAGGGATTGGAACCTTTGTCAGTATAGGATAAAAATATAACAAATAGACTAATAAATACAACTGCTTCTGATTAAAAAATATTAGTACCTAATAACGCTTAACTAGAACATTCCCATTCAGAAAATTCCAGTGATGCTTCACAAACAGTACAAACTTTCAAACACAGATGACTTCATCCATCATGGAGATGTGGCACAAGAACAACTCAATATTTAATAATAAAGCATATTTTTACTCTGTTTAAAAAAGTAACCTTGGTGCTGAATTTACATACAGACGTGTAGACTTTAAGGCCAGAAGGGACAATCATGATCACTTAGTCTGACCTCCTGCGCATCACAGGCCACAGAACCTCCTCACTCACTCCTATAATAGACCCATAATCTCTGTCTGAGTTATTGACCTCCACAGATCTTGATTTCAAGTCTTCAAGTTATACCATTTGCTCTAGGTCAAACCAGCAAGTGAAGATGCCCACACTGCAGAGGAAGGTGAAAAAACCCTAATGTCTCTGCCAATCTGACCTAGGGAAAATTCCTTCCTGACCCCAAATGTGGTGATCAGTTAGACCCTGAGCATGTGGGCAAGATCCACCAGCCAGACACCTGGAAAAAATTCTCTGTAGTAACTCAGAGCCCTCCCTGTCTACTGCCCATCTCTGGCTGTTGGAGATATTTGCTAATTGCAGAAGTCCTCTATTTAAAGAAAATCTGACATGGGCAGCAGCAATGCAAACTTTTGCCTTATTAACCTGTCTCAACCTTGGCATAGGCCTAGTCTGAACATATGTCTGGCATAGGCCTAGTTTGCACTTGGAATTTATACCATATATCCATGTTGGTTAGGAGTGTGACTTTTTACCAATACAGTTATACCAGTACAAACCCTAGTTCAGATGAATTGTAATGGTGTAAAGGTACCTTACACTGCTGTAGTTATTCCCCTTCCCATACATGATTAATTATCCTAGTATATAGCACCTTTATGCCAATATAACAGCGTCCACATGGACATGCTTTAACAATGCCAATATATTTAAAGTGGTACAATCTCCCTAGTGTGGTACAATCTCCCTAGTGTGGTTGAGGCTTTAGAATGACTGCCACTACAGTGAAATGAGACGTTCATTTTCTGTGGTCATTAAATCCTGGGCCTCTGCTTAATTGCCAAAAAGCGTGATAATCTGTAATACGGTCTTTCTGGCCAGGTCAAAGCAAACCCAAATTTAATTTGTCTTTTGAATGGTCTACAAATGACATCAATAGTGTCAATGATGCCAGTAGTCAAAACAATAAATGTGCGGTGCCGTAAAACAAACCCAAGAAGAAGCTAATCACAGTAATATGGAACCACTAGCACTGAAAGCCCCAAATCCCAAAATTTAAACCAAGAAGGTTGGAAAGTTTCATTTAATTTCTGCTCCCCCTCTCCCCCCTTTGTCATTCTACACTTTTGGATTACAGGACTAGATGTGCAGGAATACCTTGAGAGAACTTGTTCATGAAATATACATCCCAATTTTGCAGGCCCAGCTAGCATGGTCCTGGTTGGCATGGCATTCAGCAGTTGCTATGTCAACTGATTTACCACTTTTAGTTTGCATAGTCATGACTTTTCAAAGACACACCAGTTTCCTCTTGGGCAACTTCAGCATTGCAACTAATTTGAGTAAGAATTTCCTCTCCATTTTGAGATGTATAGGAGTTGGCAGGGCAAGTGTGTGGCTGGTCACAGGAATTCCTAGCTGGTGGGTATGTAACTTTTAATCCTTTCCTCCTAAATTGGATGCTTTCTTGACTTTGCTGAATGACTATCATGGTATCGAATTTTCACTTCCTTTCAAATGTAATTACACTTATAAAATAAAGGAAGCTGTTCACATAGGCACATAACTGCTCTGTTCTATAAAGGTCTGCTTAAAACAGATGTGTTACTTCCTTTTTTCCTTTGGTTAAACAAAGGAAATGGATTATTCTGAAATATTTTTTTTAAATGAATGTATTTCTACTTTGTAAAAGATCCCACTGATTATCTCTAAGCTGCATCAGAGGTCAGTGTGAGAGCCTCATTTTGGTTACTTCACTGAAATATGATGTATGTGAAGATGAGTATTTGATAGTTAAGTAAACAGAAACTGCTAAACCAATTTTAGTTTCTCAGAGAAAAATGTGTGAGTCTCATAACATGTTATGTGGATTTATGGTGCTATATAAACAATGGGATTTAATCTGCTGTAGCAATAGCACTAAGTAAATGGTTTTCTATTTTTTTAAAGAAGGAAGGAATATGTGAATCTTTCATCTTTTTTGCTCATAAAAATGTGTGTGGCGGTGGGGGGGGGGGGCGGTGGTGGTATGCAAAATGACAGGCATGTATTATGTGAGCTTTCTCACTCAGCTGAGGCTTTAACAGTCACTCTCGTATTGTTCAAATCCTGGGTTTCTCTGTGAATAGGTTATTCCAGATTACAAAACACTGGGTCTAAACCTAATACCAATTCCCCTAAACTGAACTCAGACCTATTTAAGGTTCAGACAAGTAGCCTCTCCAAGCATCTCTGACTCCCAACAGGTGCCCTTTGGGCAGTATGATAGTCTCTCTCTCTGTGCTTGGTTGAATTTAAATCCTAATGTACCCCTTGCTAATATATTATTTTATTTCAGCTAACAAATCTGAATATAGTTATCGAGTATTTGTTATTTTCAGTGTTGGAGCTGTGTTGGTCCCAGGATATTAGAGAGACAAGGTGAGTGAGGTAATATCAGTTATTGACCTTTCCCAGACCTGAAGAAGAGTTCTGTGTAGCTCGAAAGCTTGTCTCTTTGATAGAATCATAGAACTGGAAGGGACCCCATCTAGTCCAGTCCCCTGCACTCAAGGCAGGACTGAGTATTATCTAGACCATCCCTGACAGGTGTTTGTCTAACCTGCTCTTAAAAATCCCCAATGATGGAGATTCCCCAACCTCCCTAGGCAATTTATTCCAGTACTTAACCACTCTGACAGTCAGGAAGTTTCTCCTAATGTCCAACCTAAACCTTCCTTGCTGCAATTTAAGCCCATTGCTTCTTGGCCTATCCTCAGAGGTTAAGAAGAATAATTTTTCTCCCTCTTCCTTGTAACAACCTTTTATGTACTTGAAAACTGTTATCATGTCCCCTCTCAGTCTTCTCTTCTCCAGACTAAAGAAATCCAATTTTTTCAACCTTCCCTCATAGGTCATGTTTTCTAGACCTTTAATAATTTCTGTTACTCTTCTCTGGACTTTCTCCAATTTGTCCAGATCTTTCCTGAAATGTGGCACCTGGAATTGGACACAATACTTTAGTTGAGGCCTAATCAGCGCGGAGTAAAGTGGAAGAATTACTTCTCGTGTCTTGCTTACAACACTCCTGCTAATACATCCCAGAATGATGTTCACTTTTTTTTGCAACAGCGTTACACTGTTGACTCTTATTTAGTTTGTGATCCACTATGACCCCCAGATCCCTTTCCACAGTACTCCTTCCTAGGCAGTCATTTCCCATTTTGTATGTGTGCAACTGATTGTTCCTTCCTCAGTGGATTACTTTTCATTTGTCATTATTGAATTTCATCCTATTTTCTTCAGACTGTTTTTCCTGTTTGTCCAGATCATTTTGAATTTTAATCCTATCCTCCAAAGCACTTGAAACCCCTCCCAGCTTGGTATTGTCTGCAAACTTTATAAGTGTACTCTCTATTCCATTATCTATATCATTGATGAAGATATTGAGCAGAACTGGACCCAGAACCTATCCCTGTGAGACCCCACTTGTTATGCCCTTCCAGCATGACTCTGAACCACTGATAACTACTCTCTAGGAACAATTTTCCAACCAGTTATGCACCCACCTTATAGTAGCCCCATCTAGTTTGTATTTCCCTAGTTTGTTTATGAAGTTGATCCAATGAAAGATATTATCTCACCCACCTTGTTTCTCTAAGGATTTGGTAGTCTTTCAGTGATGCCAGTGTTTTACAATTCAGCATTTAGAGCAAGCTTCTTTTAGGCATCTCTTAATATAGTGAGAAATGTTTTGGTAACTTCCATTGAGTGCTATCACTTCTGTTCTTTTCCCAGTCTTTCAAGTTCTGTAGCTCCTAGAGAAATTTAGTGCACTCTGGGAGTAGTAAATATTCCTTCTATGCCATTCATTACATAGGCCTTCTAGCCACATTCCTGCATGTACCTTGATCAGGTAGAAGTCCTACAGTACAAGAAAATCTATTTCCATATGTCTGAATTCAGTGATGTGTGGACATTCCTCTTTTAACTGTGTTTTCATTATGACTTTGTCCAGGTTGTTCACTCTCTCTCTTTTCTTTTTGGAAATGGGATGGCAATCTCTTACTCCTAATAGAAAGAGTGGGGTGTGCACATTCTGTTTGCAGCTTCTGTGTTCTTTATGAATGTGGTACTGCCTTTTTCATTGGAGAGAGAGAGGTGAAATTACACGTTAGTGGAGTAATTGTTAGTTCTTCACGCACAAGCTGCTCTCCAATTGTCCTGATAACTATGGCACACTTCTGATTTTTATGGAGCTCTCTTGCATCCAGCAAGCAGGGCTTACAGGGCATGAAGATTGTTTCTTTCACCAACAGAAGTTGGTCCAGTAGAAGATTACCTTACTCACCTTGTCTCTCTAATATTCTGAGACCAACATAGCTACAACTACACTGCAAAGGACTTTAAGGTGTTGTTAAATGACTCTCAGGGTGGGTGCAGTGTTTTGATGTTGCAGTTCAGCATGGTGTGCTTGCTTGTGTGTTGCACTGCTGAGTTTTATACTGTTCCCCATCCTGTTGAAGGTACCTCTGAGGCAGCTAGGGGAGACAGAGAGACAATATGGGCTTCTGGTAAAGTCTCTGTTTTTATGGTTTCAGTGCCCAGCTAAAATAACAGGACCGTGGATGGGAATGAATTGGCTGGGGTTCAATCAGGATGAAAGAGGTGGTAATAGTGGCTGGAGGGAACTATCCAGGGAGGGAGATATGGTTTGCTCCCATGATTAAAGGATGGGGAATATGGAGCCTTTTGTTAGCAAGTTTGCAGAATGGAGGTCCTGTTGGATCTTCAGCTGCTACTGGATTCCAGCATAGTAGGAGAAGCCAAGAACACTGTACCTTTGAGATTTGGCTGGGTGGGTGCACCCCTTTTTTTCTGATATGCAAATTGATGCAGTTGTCCAGGCCTTTGTCACTGTCAGGTTTAGTTATTTTACAAAGCTGTGCACGGGGCTGGCCTTGAAGGCCACTCAGACTTCTGATAGTGCATGTACTATGATTAGCGAAACTGGAGAAAGAGGCCTGGCTGCTGCATCGCTTATTGCTAATGAAACCAGTCTGAATGTCGTTCCATGATGAGATAATATTACGTATAACTTTTATCATCATCATCATCATCATCATCATCATCATCATCATCATCATCATCTCTTTTTTCCAATGCCAAAGTTGAGGTAGGACCGAGGTTATGAGCAGATTCCATCTTGCTCATTTTGTTAGTTTTTTGGCTTACGTAACTAAGTACTTGGGTTGCACCACGAGGAGGTTGGAGTGGCACTTTGGATTTGTGGCCTGGTCCGATCCAGTTGCCATGTAAGGTACTACGGCAGGGGTGGCCAACCTGAGCCTGAGGAGGAGCCAGAATTTACCAATGTACATTGCCAAAAAGCCACAGTAATATGTCAGCAGCCTCCCAGCAGCTCCCCCCCACCCGCTTTCAGCGTCTCTCACCCACCAGCAGCCCTGCAAATCAGTGCCTCCCCCTCCCTCCCAGCACCTCCTGATCAGCTGTTTCGTGGCGTGCCGGAGGCTCTGGGGGGTGGGGTGGGGTGGGAAGGGGAGGAGTGAGGGAATGGCAGTCTCAGGGAAGGGGTGGACTGGGGGCAGAGCCCGTGGCAGAGGCAGGGGTTGAGCAGTGAGCATCCCTGGCACATTGGAAAGTTGGCACCTGTAGCTCCAGCCCCGGAGTCGGTGCCTATACAAGGAGCCGCATATTAACTTCTGAAGGGCTGCATGTGGCTCTGGAGCCACAGGTTGGCCACCCCTGTACTACGGGGTTGTAGTACCTGCCAGGGTTTGACTTGATAGCAGGAAATACACTCACTCTTTTTACAGTCCCCATTTTTTGCACCTCAGCTTACCTCTCTGAGGCAGCACAGACCAGAGTTCTGTCTTCACAACTTTTTCAGAGAAGTGTTAATCAGAGTTAAACCTCAGAGCTATGAAATGCAAAACTCTAAATGTAAGTGTTGTTAATAGCTGTCACACAGCCTCAAAGAGAGAGTACCATTCAAGTTCTTACTGACAAACATGTAGTACAAACACAGACATTTGCAAACAGTATCAGGAATACTTTTGAATAACTTCTTAAAAATATCTATCAGGCAGTAAACCTGTTGGTGTTCCTTATATACACTTCCCCACTTTGTTGCTGTTACACCTATTTTGGAATAAGGTTTCAATAGATCAGTTACAATTTGGGGCTTGTCTACACAGGCAAGTCGCAGGAAAGTTAATGAGAAATAGATAAGGTGTGAATTTAAAGTGCAAAGCTATTCTGCACTAACTCCTCATGTGAGCACTCTTATTCCTCACTAAAGCTACGTCTACACTACAGAGCATGTGCCATCATAGACCCCCTGTGTAGGTGCCGCCTATGCTGACAGTTTTTCTGTCAATGTTGGAACACCACCTCCCTGAGTGACAGTAGCTACATCCATGGAAGTGCTTTTCTGTCAACACAGCTGCATCTACATTAGGATTGTTGTCAGCATAGTTATGTTGGTTGGCATCTGTTTGGTTTTTTTTCAACCCTTGATTGCTATAGCTATGCTGATATAACTTTTAAGTGTAGCCCAAGCCAAAGACCACGCTTTAACTCAGGCACATTCACATCACACCTTCAGCTGAGTCACCTTAACTTCCCTGCCTGTCCCTGTGTAGGTAAGCCCTTAGTGTAGAATAAGAGTATCCACATAGGGAGCCAGTGAGCTAATGTGGATAGCTATTTGGCAAGAACAATTCTGCATGAGCTATTCTGGGACTTTTCCCTGTGTAAACAAGACCTTATGTAGTACATTCCTCTACACACATTCTGCTCTAACTAGAGCTGGGTGAATAATTGATTTTTTTGGTTTGGCCAGCTCTTGCTTCAACGGATATGATTTAGATTTGTGAGATGTGCATACACAAGGACAAAATTTGTCCCTCAGTTGTGGTGTTTGTCATGTGCCTTTAAATTTTCCTAAATATGTCTTCACTATTTAAAAGCAGGTTTGAGGCCATGCATTATAGCAACCCTACCTCAGGAAGACTGGCTTTTTGCCCTTATTGAATAGGAACCTGGTTTTCTGCAAGTGCACTTACAGCTTTCTGTGATCTTTTAACTGTCTTCAGTCAGACCCAGGCATCAGAAAGGCATCATCACTGGTCACAAGGCACGGATTCAGTTATGGTAGGGTACTAGTGCCAGCCAAAGACTGGTCTTAGATGAGCTACATCCAAAACATTAAATAATAGTAATAATAATACCTAGTAGGTCGCAAAGCACTTCACAACTTGTAATGTATTTATCTTCACAACATTCCTGTGAGGTAGGGAAGTGCTGTTAAGCCCATTTTGCAGATAGTTTCTCTGTGCTGCAGTTCCCTAAGTCTACATAGCAACTAGACACCCGTGGCTGGTATGGGCCAGCTGACTCGGGCTTGGGCTGCAGGGTTGTTTCACTGCAGTGTAGACTTCTGGGCTCGGGCTGGCACCCTCCCAGCTTGCACGGTCCTAGAGCCCGGGCTCCAGCCTGAGCCTGGAAATTTACACTGCAATGAAACAGCCCCACAGCCCAAACCCTGTGAGCCCAAGTGTGCTGGCACGAGCCAGCCGCAGTTTTTTTCATTGCAGTGTAGACATAGCCTGTGTGACTTGCCCAAGTAACTTACCATTACAGTACTTCTGTAAGACATTAGAATATCAGGGTTGGAAGAGACCTCAGGAGGTCAGCTAGTCCAACCCTCTGCTCAAAGCAGGACCAATCCCCAGACAGATTTTTACCCCAGTTCCCTAAATGGCCCCCTCAAGGATTGAACTCACAACCCTGGGTTTAGCAGGCTAATGCTCAAACCGCTGAGCTATTATCTGATGCATGATAACACTTTTGAAACATATGTGCTAGATTAGAATATCTGGTCAGAAGGTGAGAAAAGTCATGTAGCGGCCAACAAAAACAGGATGTATAGCAGCATGTACTTGGACAGGCCATTAATATTAGATGGGAGGGACAAAAGTGCCATTCCATACGTTAGGCAAGAGTTCAGTCCAAAAGCACTATCCTGCCAGGTGGATTGGTTTAAGTCAAGGCAACTTAAATCACTGGTATTTAAAGTACTGATATTAAGCTTTTTAAAAAATCTCTAGCTGATTTAAATTACTGCAGTTGAAATCAATGTACATGACTGTTGGATGTATTGAATGTGGGTTAGCTACCCTCCAGGCACTTACTGCTTTTTGATAACATAGATATGCCATGTTCAAGAAGTGATGTGTCCAAATGAATCTCTTCAGCAGGGCCGGCTCCAGGCACCAGCCTAGCAAGCAGGTGACTGGGGCGGCCAATGAAGAGGGGGCGGCACATTCGGCGGCGGGGCCGTCACTCCCTCTCGGAGCGAAGGACCTGCCGCCGAATTGCCGCCGTAGAATGAAGCAGCGGTAGAGCTGCCGCCGCTTGCGATCACGGCTTTTTTTTTTTTTTCCTGCTTGGGGCTGCAAAAACGCTAGAACCGGCCCTGCTCTTCAGTCTTCATTCCTAATTCTATTCACCATGTGTCATTCTTCTTAGCATATGCACAGCACGCCTCGGGTGGCACGTGACTAGGATTGATCAACGAATTTGGTCCGCTGGTTGGATCATTAGCTTCCCCGGCTTGGACTGGGTACTGACAGGGAGTGCGACGTGATCGCTGATCCATATCCCCCCATGTGTCATTGAAATACAGCATATGCAAGCTATAGAGTTAGACTTAAACTACACAAACCCCCTAAACAGTTTGTTACAATGTTTTTATTTTGTACTTTTTATACTCAACAAAGTAGTCCATGCATTTATCACTCTAAAATTTTGAAAGTGTGCTTTCTTTTCCCACCAGAACTGCACCAATAATTTTGAAGAAATTATTATTTTTAAATTATGAGGTGCTGTACAACAGTGTAAATTCAAATAAAATATCTCCTTAAAATACAAACACATACAAACAAATTGGGTCCAATTTAGAGAAAAAAGGGGCATGGGAGAGAGGGAAGGTGATAGAGGGTCACCTTTAGTCATTCAAAAATACATTTTCCCCTCTTTTAAAAAAGGAGCCCTCAACTTGTGTTTCATGTGGAGAGAGCTGTAATAAGATAGATTTTAGAAGGGAATGAGTTCCACACTCTAAAGCCCATAAGAGCAAAAAATATAATACAGACCTGGTCACAAAATAGTAAGTATTTTTAATTTAAAAAATTGAAAAATTTCCAGGCTTTTCACAGAAATTTTCCATTTTTTAATGGGGAAAAATGATGAAAATTTTTCCACTACTATTTTCATTTTGTAAAAAAAAAAAAATTAATTTACAAAAAGGGCCATTTTTGGTAAGAGATGAGTTTTGATCACTATTTTGGACCAACTTGGCTGCAATCACCTAATTTCAGGTGCAATGGTGGCAATTCTTAATCTATGTGTTGAGTGTGTTCATCAGCTATTCAACAGTACAAAGTTCCAAAAGCAATTGTCTGAGACAGGGCTACCCCCCTATGAGTGGTAATTAACAATCTTCCATTGGGGATCCATTTCTGTGCATTTTAGGCTTAAACATGAAACTATAGCTACAATAGATCCAGTATGTTCAGTCTGGCTGATTACAACAGTAAAATATCTCCAACTACCCTTGCCATTAGCAGCGAGCTTAGCTAATGTTTTATTCTTGCTCCTAGGCCTCTCTGGTGGTGGTGTTTTTTTAAACATCTGGTACATATGTGATCCCTTTTCCAGCCTGTCAATAGGTATAGGAATTTTTCCAAATATTTCTACATAGGCTCTTTGTGTGATCTATAGACACAGCAGGTTTTCCTCTCTTCTGTCTCCTCTCCATCATCACTATCCTAATCAAAAACGGCCCGGGGCATGTCTGAGATCTGTGAAGGGTACAAGTGCACAAACATCTGTAATTTCGGGCCTGAATCTGCTGCCTTATACCCACTGATATAACCCAAATAAAGCCATGGATTTAAAAGAATTTATTCTGGATTTACTCTTGTATATTTAAAATCTGAATCTGGCTATTTGCTGCCTTTCATAAATTCTTGGACTTTAACTCAGAGACAGAAGAACGGCTTGGTTAGCTCAAGTTTAGCAGAGCAGCAGTAAGATTCCTTTGGAGATATTTCCATCCCTACAAAGAGGTGCCTCTTCCGAGTGACTGTCTTGCTTCTGAGTTTCTTTGTGGTCATCATGACACCTTGACACACTTAAAACTGCTTTCACCAAACAAGGACACTCCACCAGAGAAATAGATCATCTTATGGAATGGGCCACCCAAATATCCCAAGAGAACCTACTTCAATACGGAGGGAGGGGAGGGGACAAAACCATTGACTGCAGACCCCTAGTTTTCACCTACCACCCCACACTGGACCCCTTTTAGAACATCATTTAACCAATTACAACCCATACTTGATGCAGACCACATCCTGAAAGAAGTCTTTCCCAAACCCCACTCTTCTGGCCTTCAAACAACCCCTAAACCTCATCAAACTCATCATCAGAGGCAACCTCCCCACAGATCAAGACACACCAACTCAAAGCGGCATCAGCCCCGTCAGAACAACAGATGCAAAACCTTCATACATACCTTCACTGCTACAATGATCAATAACCCCTCCCCGCCAACATCTCTTTCAAGATCCATGGGTCCTACACATGCCCATCACAATATATGGTATGCCTCATCCAGTGTACTAAGCGCTCCAGTAACAACCATGTAGGTGAAATGAGACAATCCCTACACTCCCGAATGAACTCTCACAGAAAAATAAGATAAATATACCATATCACCTGTGGGGTGAATACTTTTCACAGAATAATCACTCCACAACTGACCTCTCAGTCCTTGTTCTCAATGGAAACCTGCACTACACCTTGAAAAGATGACCCTTGGAGCTTAAATTCATAATTTTGCTAGACAATAAAAATCATGGACTTGGTAAAGACACTGGATTTATGGCTCATTACAACAATCCCTAACTCACAAACTCTCTGTCCTATGACTGCAGAGGTGCTAACTGCCCACTTCAACTTGAATGGTCTCTTGCAACATGTGGGTTGACTCCTTGTGCTTAACAATCTCTTCCACCTTGTATTTAGCTGAGACACTCTTGTTACCTTTCCCAGAACCTGAGGAAGAGCTCTGTGTAGCTCAAAAGCTTGTCTCTTTCACCAACAGAAGTTGATCCAATAGAAGATATTATCTCACTGCTTGTCTCTTTAATGACCCAAAGGAGGCAGTTTCCATGCAGACAATTCCTACTTCCAAACTGAAATTGTCACACTTTTCTAGAAGCTTTGAAGGTGGTAAAGAGGACAGTTAAGCTCTGCCACTTCTCCCTGGTTGGTGGTGTATAGCATTTGAGTGCTAGGTGAAGATAACAGATTTGTATTGAGAAACAGCTGCTTAACTAGAATACTATCTGTGGTTCAGTTACAGGAGACATTCTCTACATCGGGGTCGGCAACCTCTCAGAAGTGGTGTGCCGAGTCTTCATTTATTCACTCTGATTTAAGGTTTCGCGTGCCAGTAATACATTTTAACGTTTTTAGAAGGTCTCTTTCTATAAGTCTATAATATATAACTAAACTATTGTTGTATGTAAAGTAAATAAGGTTTTTTAAATGTTTAAGAAGCTTCATTTAAAATTAAATTAAAATGCAGAGCCCCCCGGACCGGTGGCCAGGACCCAGGCAGTGTGAGAGCCACTGAAAATCAGCTCACGTTGCCGCCTTTGGCACGCGTGCCATAGGTTGCCTACCCTGCTCTACATGCAGCTCCCAATGCTTGGAGCGTCACTCCTCACACATCATGTTTCAATCCTTCCTGCCTCCTTTACTTGGGGGTCTGAATTCTCAACGATTTAACAATATAAACACACTAGTACTAATTAGCCTTTCACTGAACACCATTTTCTCTCTTTCCTTCTGCACAAACGGTGTCAGACTATGACTGATTGCTACATTTTATGGGTGTGTATAAAGGAAATGCTTGAACTACGCCATGCAGCGTATTACAACTTCCATCTTTTGCCTGTCCCTGTGTCACTGTTTGTGGATTCTATTGCCAACCTCCAGCTTTTAAAATTAGTCAGGCCCCAATAAAATCATGATTGTAAAAAGTAATCAACTTTGGGTGGTTTTTTAATTGGCTTCCAGAACCTTTGGGGTTCACATTTTTAAAGCTTTTCTCTCCCACTGTGAAGACTTTTCTAAATGGAAGCTGAGATTCTTACATACTTATGTGACCCCAAGAGCTGAGGCTTTCAAAAAATCCACACCCATTGCAACACTCATGATAAAATTGTGAGTTGGCAACACTGAATGTAGCGGGGAAAATCCCCTTTCTTCTACATCCTATTAGCTTCGGCAGTAATAAAGCTATGGTTAAATTTTCTTCAAAAGCGACTAGTGGTTGTGAGCGCGCCATTTGAGACACCTTGAAAATGCCTGATTTTCATTGGGTAGGTGCTCATCTTTTCCTGAAAATGTCTCAACCACTAGTCGCTTCTGAAAATCTGTGCCAGAATCTGTAAAGTACCAGCTTGACTCAAAATACTATATAAATACTAAAAGTGCGGAACTCACACTTGTGGGAAAACTTCCATTGCACCCCTCCCTAGATGACACTGTAAGGGTGCTCAGGGTCAGTTTTTTCTTCTCTCTTCTTAACAATTATCATGTCTCATTCCCAGAGTCCTTTTACCCAGACCAGTTCAGTCTAATATCCTCACCCATCACATGGTGCTAGAGGCTAATCATATTGCCGGTTTTCCTTGGGCAGGAGTCAGTGAGAAAAGGAAGCCCTAAAAGACAGAGGAAGGAGAAAGTTTCCCATTCTGTGGGGACTGAATGAAATTAATACTGATTGTTCTTGTATGTTCATACTCCTCTGCTTACCCCCCTCTCTATCTGAACCCTCCTCCTACAGCTGCAACTTTGCACCCTTAATGTTCATGTAGCAGTCTGGAGCTATAGAATGCTACATAAGTGCTAAGTATAAGTACAATTACAAACCTCTTCCTTTCTAGTCAAACTTTCATTTCTAAAATGATGGTAAAAAAAGTGAAGGTCAATCAAATAGGGGATTAAAAGGAAATGAAATGTATTGCTAAAATCAATAATAGAGTAAGTGGGGAGATAGTCCAATAAGTAGCAAAAATATTTTTCAGTGCAAACTGTGTCTACAGTACAGTTGCTCTTTGAGTTTAATATCTTAAAATATAATTTTTCCCTTCAGTGGAGCACATCCTGCTCTGATTCATAAATATCTGAAGCAGCATGATTTGGTGAATCTGGCTCTGCACCGTCTTGGTGTTTAGGATTGGATATTAAATTCTGGAGTCATTGCCAATTAAACTACTACAACAAAAACTCCGATGCTGGCACTCTGGTTCCCCTAGACCCTGTTGCTGTGGAAGTGCCTTTCACCATTCTATACACAGGACGTGCACAAAATGGCCCTTATCTGAATGGATTTCATTCTAGAATGGTGGCATTGTCCATCACCACTACATCCTGTCATGACAGCCTCGCATCCTTTTAGCCCTCTAAGAAATTCACTTTCATTAATATAGGATGGAGGCTTTTAATGGAAGAGGACAGTAATGCCCAAGCTATTTCTCCACAGCTTTCTCTCTTCTGACCAGCATCATGGATTTTGTTTTGCTTTGTTTTATAATCTGTGCTCTTTCTCTGACATTTCTCTTTGATTCCCAGTGCCAGATCTTTATACATATACAATGGACTTACAAGGGTGCCCAGATCAGGGAGAAGATCCACTCACAAACCAGAGAGAGCACAAATTGTAGTGACATTCTGTTTCTTTTACTTTTAAATGTGTGCGCCAAAGGGAAAGGCTGAGTCTTAGTGACTGAACAATCCTACAGCAGCTTTACTATTACCTTGTTACACTGACAGTCGTGACATGTTTAGTATCACTTCTGAAAAGGACTGATTGCTCTTGCCACAATTGCCTGCCAGTCAGTTATATTAGATTCAGATATTAGATTGTTCTATGTTCAGTTTGGAACATGAAGTGTTCTAATGAAATTAGAGGGCATTCTAGGCATGGGTGGGTGGGTTGGTTAGTTTCTGAAGTATTATTAATGAGTTCACTGTCTTAAATTAAATTATTTCTGGCCACTAGATGGCTCTGTGCATATATACAGTTACAGGGTAAATTCCTTATTAAGACTTTGATGGGGATAACAATAGCAATGAACTAGAGCTGGGAGGAGAATCTGTAAATTCCATTTCAGAGGATTTTAAAATGCACTTTCCTTCCAATTTGGAACAAAAAAACCCAATTGAAATTCTACATAAAACAGAAATAAAAAAAAATACATTTACATTAGAAAAATCATAACACGTTGATAATTTCAAAATGAAATGCTGCCTGGTAGGCTGAAGAGGAGCCGGGAGCCTGGAACTCTAGCTGAGCTGGGAGCTTGGGAACCAGGCCTTCCAGGCTCTCAGCTCCTTTTCAGCCTGGTAGGTGCGCTGCCCCACAGCAAGGGACCCTGGGACACCAGGGTGCTGTGAGTCTGGGAGCTGGGGTTTCCAGGTTTTGGCTCCTCTTCAGGCGGGCTACTGAGGAGCTGACAACAAACCCAGGTTTGTTCTGGAAACCCGCCTGGAAGGCGGGGTTACATTTGAACTATATCAAAACCAACCGGTCTTTTCAAAAGATTTTGATTTTTGACAAATTCGAACCAAATTCTGACTGAAAAAATGTTTTGTCTGAATTTTTCTAACCAGCTCTACAATGAACCGTACCCCCTACATTTTCTAAATGTCTGTCAGTGGTTTATTCCCAGGGTTCCTTCACTTGACTAATGTGAGTTGTGCAGCTAAAACCTCAGGAAATGTTTTGGAAACAAATATTTTATTTTAGTGGGTGCCCTTAAAAACGTGTACTAGTTCTAGCTGCACTTCCTATTTTCAATGTTCCAGAACTATACCTTCTATTTCTACAACTGGGAGAAATTTTTTAAGTGCACTCGCTATATTTAGACAGATGAATATGCCTACTAAGAATAAATTTGGAGCTCTATATTGTTGGGATTCCCTACGAGACCCCTTTCCACTCCGCGTCCCAAGAACTCAGTGATTATCAGTTGGAGTACGAGAGATGTTTGTTTACCTTGTATTGGAGCGACTGCTCTGGGTATGCTTGTCCATTTCTGGTGAATGGAGGCACAGTTCCTCTTTTTCTCTTTTTGGAAGGTGATACTTGAAATCTCCCCTGCTGACATGCTTGCTGAATGGACAGGGCTCTCTGCAGTTGGCTTCCACAGGGGGAAGTAGATGTTTCTTGTCTGTTCCGTGTGCGTGTTGTTTGCAGGGGATTTGTTTCTGGGGTGAAAAGTTTACTTTTACTTTTCCACAGAGGGAAGGAAAAACACTACATCATAGGACCCCTACATTGCCTTTGTTGTCAGTCTTCCCTGGGCCTCAACATCTCAGGAAGGATTCCAGGCAAGGCCTTTTTGCTGCCTCATCCTTTCTTTCATCTTCTGGACTACCAAGGGAATTTTGCATTTTGGAATGGAGAGCAGTTTTTGGGAAGGATTCCCTTAGCACTAACACTTTCCCCCAGCACCTACACCCACCAGCAATGCGTGTTCAGCAGCTGTTCTCACCCATTTTAGCAACCAGTAGCTTAGCTTTGCTGTATGACTGTTTGAGGACACTACAAGAGGTTCAGTAAGAGGGCTTTAGCACCATAAAGATCACAGTCCTGTCTCCCAGCAGGCCTCTGCTTTTCTGGCAACCCATTTGGGATTCTCTTGAGGATAGCAGCAGAGTAAATTTCAGAGCCAGGCTGCCAATCACCTCACCCACCTGGACTTGCAGCATGTTATGAGCCTGCAAGTGTGAGGGCTGCTCACATGGCTGATATGCTGGGGATTGAACCAGAGATCTCCAGACCTAATAGCATGAGCTGCTAGAGCTGGAGCCAAAGTGCTATAGTTAGGGGCTGTAACAGCTCATACCTTCTATGGATCAGTACAAAAGGGATCCTACACCAGACACTCACCAGTTGGTTACACTGGCAAGTGCAGATAAAGGGTAGAAATATACCCCCAGTACAGTCAGCCACCATAACAATTTGTTTTTGTCCTGAGTGCTTCAGGAGTGGCCTTAGCACCAGCATCCTTATTCCCTTGAATCTACTTTTTCCTCCTCCCCTTCTCTTCTGGGAGCCAGCTACTCTTGGAACTGCTTCCTTCAGACTTCCTCAGAAGTGCGTGCACATGCAGCCTGTCTGCACATCTCCCTGCTGGATTGACAGCTCAGTAACTGGCTGCAATCCAGTCAGGATTAGATCTACAGAACCTGATATCTATATCAGTGAACCTTGCTCCAGTTTTTCTTGGGCCTTTCTCAAGAGGAGTCAGAAATCTTCTTTTTGGGGGAGATCCATGTGAGGGGATTGAATCCCCTTCAACCTATTTGAAAACAAGGATGCTGGAGGTATGAAATCCTCTAACCAAGCTGTGTATAAATCTGTTAAATGCATTTCTTGCTTCCAGGACTGGCCTTGATTTTATACCTATCATAACCTTTCAAAGGGCCATTTATCCAGAGGCGGTGACATCAACCCCTAAATATATAATTCTAGTCCAGGGTGCAGGTACTCTTTGGAAAAACATTAATTGTTGACGATGCTTTAGTGTAGATTTCTTGTCCTTTAAAAAAACAAATGGGGAATCTGTAGTTTTGCAGCTGCTTTAGCGCATTTACATTTTGAAATGTTATTTAATTGCAGCCAACATAGGCCAGAATGCAGCATAGAATCATAGAATCATAGAATATCAGGGTTGGAAGGGACCTCAGGAGGTCATCTAGTCCAACCCCCTGCTCAAAGCAGGACCAATTCCCAACGAAATCATCCCAGCCAGGGCTTTGTCAAGCCGGGCCTTAAAAACCTCCAAGGAAGGAGACTCCACCACCTCCCTAGGTAACGCATTCCAGTGCTTCACCACCCTCCTAGTGAAATAGTGTTTCCGAATATCCAACCTAGACCTCCCCCACTGCAACTTGAGACCATTGCTCCTTGTTCTGTCATCTGTCACCACTGAGAACAGCCGAGCTCCATCCTCTTTGGAACCCCCCTTCAGGTAGTTGAAAGCAGCTATCAAATCCCCCCTCATTCTTCTCTTCTGGAGACTAAACAGTCCCAGTTCCCTCAGCCTCTCCTCATAAGTCATGTGCTCCAGACCCCTAATCATTTTTGTTGCCCTCCGCTGGACTCTTTCCAGTTTTTCCACATCCTTCTTGTAGTGTGTGGCCCAAAACTGGACACAGTACTCCAGATGAGGCCTCACCAATGTTGAATAAAGCATGGGGTACAGTACATGGGGAATTCAAAAAGTGTTCATCATTTGGGTCTGAAGATGGCCTGGTGGAACAACTGATCAGTCTAGTTTCTGACCTTCCTGGATACAGGTATGTCAGAGAAAATCTACAGATGATCCTCCATCTCCTTGAGATACAAGTGAGATAGTAGAAAAAGCTCTAGAAATCAGCACATGCACTGTATTTTACAACCTGGGAGCTACAAACTCAGACACTGTACTTTTTAAATTCTGCAAGAAAAATGTGATTAGCAGATTAGGGCTCCCATTTGACATGAGGATTGTGGATACCTGTTTATTTCCTCTCTGTGGTTTTTTGATCTTCGACAGTGATATCTCTATTTTTCAGAATGGAGGCAGTAGCCAGGTGGAAATGATTGCAAAATATTTCTTACAAGTCACTTGCTGTGTTCCCATGCTAATTGCATAATCTGTTATTCACATGCCACTTGGTTAATGTAGATTTTGTAAGAACAGGAGTAAAGAGTACTAATAATTTGTGCTGGTCTAAACTCTGCTTGCTTCCCCCTGACAGAATGTGCAGAAATTTCAATAGTTTTTCAATATCAATGATTTCTGAAAATGAAAACATTCATCTTTGAAGAAATCCCACTGTGACAAATTGGTTGTGTGCAGCTACTCTTGGTCTGCTCCTGCATATCGTCTTTTTAGACTAGGGTTGCCAACTTTGGCTGGATGAATTCCTGGAGGTTTCATTACATGACATTACTTTTAATTAAGATTAATCTTTAATTCCTGGAGACTCCAGCACAATCCTGGAGGGTTGGCAATCCTATTTTAGACTGTCCTGTTTTGTTCAGACTGTTGCTGACTTGACTGGTTCATGGTTATTACATGTTTTGATTGACAACTTACCAGCATGTTTTGCTGCTGCTGCTTCTTTTTTTCTGGGTGTTCTGGGGTACATTTGAGTGTGATGACATGGTAACAAGCACTCCTATTGTGCAACCCATGCTGCCTGAACATCATTTCTGGTGTTGACCGGTGCTACTTTATTTGAAGATTGGAGGCTGAGAGATTAGTACTGGGAAAGATCAGTAAAGTGTTGATGGCGGGATATATGTGCAGATCATGAAACTCTCTTTTGCTGCTAGGTTACCCTTGCTGCACGACTGCTTAGGCCATGATAACATTGATATTTAGGATGGACTTCCAGAGCCCAAGTCCTCCTTTAGTGTGGTTGGGCAGTGCCTCAATGAGCATTTTTGCACTGGAGATTCTGTTCTGTTTGAGGAAGAAATATTTTGAAGCTTGTTAGCAGTCCAATGAAACCATACATGAGTTTGCATATTGTTTGCAGTGGTTGGCCCAGGACTGTGAATTTAGGGATGTTATGATAGTTGTGGTTAGGGACATTTTTGTGACCGGTGTAGCTGATGACTGCCTGGGCGAATGGTTACTGGTGGAAGATTCTAGAATGCTGACTCTTGATGCTGTAGTTGCTAAGAATGAGGCAGTTGACATGGTCCAGGCTGAAAGAGGTTCTGTGTGTCAGGCTGCTACTACCTTTGTGTCTACTCTTAAACCATCAGCTCCTCCTTCTACTTCAGTTGCCTGGAGTCATACAATGCCACCTAGACCAGCAACATGACCACATCAGCAAAAGGGGCCCGCTCCTCACTGTTACTGTTGTGGCAGTACGGTCACATAGCCAATTTCACTGTGAGCTCAGCTAGAACTGCTAAGGGTTGGGCTTGTGGGAAGGAAGTACACTTTAAGTTAGTGTGCCGTGGTACACTATAACAAGGGTAGGCCTGAAGTGCATACTGTGAATATGAAGCTGCATGAGACTACCTTTACCAGGGACCCTGATGTCACCTTTTAATCTGATCTTCTCATGTGGCAAGGCACTGCAGTTGGTATCCTGTATTGTAGAAATTAATGGTACACCGATGAAGTGCATGGTGGATACCGGTACTGAAGTTTAACATACTCCCCTCTGGGTTAGTTCATAATCTGGACATTTCTCTGACTACAGTGGATATAAAAGCTTGGAATTGGTATGCTTTGCAGACACTGGGTGAAGCTGTACGCTCTGTGCTCTACAAACGCATAGCTTTGACTTCAAAGTTTTACGTTGTTAAAGGCACTGTTGTGCAGATAGTCCCATTATTGTCATATGATCTGTGAACTTGCACAGGACACCTCAGGTGTATTTGTGTCGGCTAGATTAGAAGGGCATACCCAATGTATTGTTCAGATACCTCACCATGATTTATTTAACAGTGATGGTGTTCTGTCCATGGGATGTGTGTATTCTCTGCAGTTGGATTGGAATGCCAAGCCCTTTGCACCGCCTGCATGTCTCGTACCCCCTGCACTTGTGGACAAAATACAAGCAGAACTGCAGTGCATGAAAGATAATGGTATTATTCGGGATGTGGAAAGGAGCTCACCCACAGTGATTGTATACAAGAAGAATGGTGACATTTGACTGTGCACAGATTTTAGTGCACTTAATAAATAGGTGGAGCATGAGCAGCTTTAACGGCCAAACTTCAAAGAGGTGACATGCCGGGTAAGTGGATCCTGGGTTTTCTCTATGTTGGATTACTGATAGATTATTGGCAAATACCTGTGGCTGGAAGTTCACAGTTGTTATTGACTTTCAACATGTCATTTGGGAGGTACTGCTATCAACGTCTGTTTTTTGGGGTTAGTCTCTGCTCCTGAGGTATTTTGGAGAGTGGTCTCTTAGCTCCTTGATACTATCCAGGGGGCATGTTGCTATTTCGATGACATTCTTGTCATTGCTAAGACTCTTCCTGAGCATAATGGTATTCTGGACCAGGTGCTAACCCAATTCCGACAAGCTGTCATAAAGTTGAATGCAGCTAAATTAAGTTTTGCAAAAGATGCTGTAGACTTTCTAGGGCATTCTCTGTCAGCCAATGGTTTGAAACTGACAGGTGAATGGGTACAAGCTGTTGCTTTACTAGTGGTACCCACTGATCATAAGGGTTTACATTTGTTTCTTGGCCTAACTCAATACATAGGTGGCCGTGCTTCGCCCCATTTTAGTATCCTTGCAAAGCTGCTGTGAGATTTAACTCAGGGCCAGGGCCAGTTGGTCTGGACTAAAGAGACAAATCAGGCTTTCTGAAACCTTGCATCAAGTCCTCTGTCAGATCCAGTCCTCTGCTTTTTTTGATCCAAGGAAGCCTGTAGTGATTCAAACTGATGAATGCAATCAGGAGTTGGGTGCAGTTCTACTCCAGGAGGAACGTCTGGTTATATTTGCATCTCATACTCTCACCCCACTGGAAGCAAAGTATTCCCTGACTGACAGAGAGTTCTTGGCAATGTTTTTTACTATTGTATGATTCAAAGTCTACTTAGTGGGAAGACATTTTACCTTAGAAACTGATCATTTGCTTGTCCTGGGCCTCTATCATAAGACCATTGACCTGCTGAATGTGAGGCTATAACAGTAGATTATTCAATTGTAGGACTTGACTCAAGTTTACTAACATGAGGAAAAAGTCTATGGGACTTAGATGCCTATGTGTCAAAGTCATTTTTGGAAATGGGACTTTGGCTCTCAAGTTACTTCAATGCTTTTAAAATTTTTACCTTCAGTCAAAGTCATAACAAAGATTTTTCTGAAACCAATTTCAGCCACCTTAGCATAAATGGCCCCTATTAGCCATACAGAAACTTTTTCCTTGACAGTTACCTAAATCTCTTATCTTTCACTCACAGGCTCAGAGTGATCTAAAGCTGTGTAATTACAAAAAAATTAATGAAAAATTATGGGAAGACCTGTCACATCACAGTAATCACCATTGTCAATTGTTGGTTCAGTTATTCCCTTGTTTTCTGGTTCAGCATTTGATGCTTCTGCTTTAATTTGCTTGTATAACTAAGATGTTTCCTCTCTTCCTGTTTATACTTGGATATGACTTCTAAACCTTGACATTCTTTTCTATAGCATCTCTCCTTATTAATATATTTCTTCAGATTTAGCTACTTTCATCTTTTTATTTTTGGTTTGAAACTGTTGGGGGCCAGACTCTGTATATATGTATTTTTCTGTTTACTGTTTTTATTTTCAAAATAAAACAAATATTACATATTAAGAATGGCATATCTCTTAAATTCACAGTTTTAGACAGCACAGAAAAAAAGTACTAATTATAGAGTTCCCTGAAGAGTGACTATATTTCCTTACATTCCGGCTGCTGCTCATTTAAACAAAATACTATATTCTCTAAACTCTCCAGTTTACTGAAAGACTCTTTGATGTCCATTATTTTTGAGGGATTGGTTTTCTAGTTAGTTAGCTGGTCCTAGTAAAGTTATTGTGGTTTTCTTCTGTCCGGTAAGTTGCTTTGATATTTTGCCTGACACAAATACGTATTTCAGGGTCCAAAAGAATATTGCTCTCCAAAATCATACTGAGGCTGCAGCTGATATTATCTAGACTGGTGGCCTAAAACCTGGAGAGAGATTCTCTCTTTGGAAGAGATCCCCTGCTGGACTACATCTCCTATAACACACCCTGGCCAAGGACTTAATATTGCACTTCTTCTCCCCACCAAAAGTGGACACCAGGATGGCTTATGGGAGATGTAGTCCAGCTGGGGGTCCTAGCCATAGAGGAGAATGGGTACATGAGGAACAAACTAAATTCCTTTGACACACTACCCCATTTTTGGCCAAAGCCTTTAGTCTGAAAACTCTACATTTCTGATGAAAAGTTTAGAGTTTTTTTTTATCAGTTCTTCATTTTAATCAAAAATTTCTACAGGGAAAATTAGTTTTAGACCAGCTCTACCCATTGCCTAAAACAAATTTTAACCTTGAGCTTTTATATTGCGCATCTTGAAAAGAGACTTGATGAAGCTAGACCTCAGGTCCAGATCATTATTTTACTTCTCTGCTAGTAAAGTTACATCATATACAGCACCCTTATGTTTGAAGAACATAACTTTTGTAAACTTAGGCAATTTAGAACATTTTTGAAAACTATTTCCCCCTTTCACTGAGATTTATGCTGTAAAAGTGTGGCTTAGATCTTAAATAAACATCTTTTTTCTTTGTTGCAGCTTTTCCCCTTGGGTTTTGGAATCCTACATGGCTGCTGATGGGAATGCTCTTGTAAGTATATCTCCAATTTTGGCTAGAGCCATTAGTCGCAGGATGGGTTGAGGGAAGTGCCCTACTTGTGTGTGTACTTTTGCTCTCCAAAAGTCTGAGGTCACGTTCACTCTTTAAATAAGTTCTTGATTATTGATTGGGCCAGCCAATGAGATTGTTACAACCTGGTCCAGTCCTGCTTTCTGGAGGCGCACCAGTCTATTTTGATTGGATCCAACAGCTGAGTCCCATGTGCTTTTAAGCCCATTGGGTCTTGGTAGTGACTCTGGTCACTGTTCCTGATTTTGGGTCTCTCTGGCACTCTCTCAGGTGCAGATCCCATGTCTGACCCTTCTTGGGCAGTGGTATCCCACCATCTGGTAGCCTAGACCCCAGAACCAGTGCATCAGCCCTCCCAAACCTCCAGTTGTTTAGACACATTCTCTCCAGAGATCACCTGGTGTGGGAGCTCTGGTTTTCTACTTACACCTTTCAGGTATAACATGGCAGTAAAGCACGGAACACAGGGTTAGCAAAGGAATATGTTATATATTCACTCTCATACTCTCATTCATTGCTATATGTGGGCTTGGGAAGGAATTTTCCCCAGATCAGATAGGCAGTGACCTTGGGGATTATTTGCTTTCCTCTGCAGCATCTGCATGCGGGTCACTTGCCAGGATGATCTGGGTATTTCTCACTTAATCATTTCTCTACCATTGTGGGTCCCTCAGGCACTGGTGCACCTTGGGCTCTCCTATTCTCTACTTGCAGTGCAATAGTCTAGTCTCCTGTGGGCTGTAATATTTTGGCCTCATTTCAGTTGTTGGGCTAGTGTGCGGTTGCTGGGTGGTGTTGATGGCCTGTGCTATACAGGAGGTCAGACTAGATGATCTGGTGGTGCCTTCTGGCCTTAATCTCTAACACTCTACCATTAAAACACAAGAGATTTACAGGATGCCTTAAGGCCTGGTCTATATTTAAAATTTAGGTCGGTGCTCAGGGATATGAAAAATCCACATATGTTAGTGTTGCAGCTATTCCAAGAGAACCCCCAGTGTAGACTCATTTATATTGATGGAAGAGTGCTTCTGTTGACGTAGCTAACGTTGTTCAGGGAAGTGGTGTTCCTACAGCAACAGAAAAACCCCTTCCATTGGCACTAGGCTGAGTCTACACTATGGAGCTATGCTACACTATGGAGCATACTCATAATCTGTCCACCAGATGTCAAGTTTATGCTACCAAATGAATGCTCGAAGCCACACCAAAGGCTACCTTCTAGACGGAGGTTGAAAATACAATGTGATGTTCACAAAACCAAAATGGAATTTGTCAGTTGACACAAACATATCCCCCAAAACGTCACATCTCTATAAGTTCCTGCCTATTGATTGGGTCAGCCAGTGAGAAAAGTGAATGTGACCTAGTTTGAGCATTGCAGTTTCATCAAGCTACATCTAGTGCATATATGTATTTGCACTCTGCGGGAGGAGCTCTGGATAGTAATCCATAGGTTTGCAGTCTACATTTAGGTGCAGAGGTTCCAGTAGGCCACAGTCCCACCTTTTCATGCTCTCTGTATGTGTATATATATCTCCTCGATATATGTTCCATTCTATGCATCCAAAGAAGTGGGCTGTAGCCCATGAAAGCTTATGCTCAAATAAATTTGTTAGTCTCTAAGGTGCCACAAGTACTCCTGTTCTTTTAGTCCCCTTACTGTCCACCACATTCCTGATGTGTAAAACTACAATGAAAAAATTCCACTATTGTCAACTGCAAGCAAAAATCAGACGTCAGGCTGAACAAAATCATGAGTGGCTTAAAAATAAGGAGATTTTAAAAAATTAGATTCGGTTTATTTGCCTTTCTATTTTGGGGCCATTAGGGGATTCATGGGATTCTCATATAAATTGGGTGACTCCAGGAGCTGGGGCTTTAAGAAGCATACCAAATATCATGGCACTCATGATGAAAACACAACAATCTGGCACACTGTAGTCTTATGTTGTGCCAGTGAGTGCACTTTTTGTAATCCATATAGTCTTTTTTGACATGGCTGCTATACCACTGGTTTGGACCATTAGTTTGATTGATTATGGTTGGGTCTGTTTTTATACTGATTTTTAGCTGCTTCTCATTGTCTTGAAAAACTCCTCCTTGTTAAAGGGATTTGTCTCTTGGTCTGAAGTTAAACTTGCAAATCAGAAAATCCCAAGTGGCTCTTTATTGATGATTCCTTATGCTACCCACCCGAGTATCCTGAATTGAAAGATTCCCTACACATAATGGCCATATCTGGATATCTTGAAGATGGGAAACTTCAATCTGATTTTTGGAGAACCATTTGCTAGTACAACTCAACATCCTGTGTGTTTTGTGACAAGCCGGACCTAAATATTGCAAGTCTCTGGATTCTTTGTCACACTGCAGACTGCAAGTTTAGTGGTAGATTAATTAAAATTTAAAAAAATGGAGGTTTCAATAATATTAAATATGAACATGAGTTTAGTGAGTACAGATGTTTTTTCCCCATATTAAATTTATTAGCTTTGGGACCAGGATGGGTATCGGAGCTGAAATTCTGGAGCACAATTCTGTGAGAGTGGGGGGATTCCATGACAAATTCCACTGCTGCAGAATCCTGGACTACAGGGACCCTTGACTGTGCCCATGACCTGTTAGGAATAAATGGAATAGTTCTTACAGGAGAAAGTGCTCCTGTTCTTATTTTTATATGATTTTATTTTATATGATTTTATTAACAAGTAATAAAGGCTGTTGTGCTTGTGAAAACAGAGCACACTAATCACAGGTTTTATGTTTTTCATCTAACAGAAAAGTTCATGGCTTTCTGCTACTAGAACCATGGAAATTGGTACCAGAAGTGTATATTAATTCATGGCGACGGCAATCCATGCCCAGCTCCAGGGATGCCGCCATTATATTTACCAGTGATTTGTTCCGTTCAATTATAAATGATTCATGCAATGGGGATTCTGTCTCTTCCCTTCAGACCTGTCTATGGTCTAAGCTATTTTGCTTTAGCTCAGTGATAAAGGTCGTGCATTAGCCGGAGAGCTACTTCTTCATCAAATAGTTACAGAGAGCCACATCCTGTCACTGTGTTGCAATTTTACCATCATGACATTTCATTAATCTGGATTTCGACGATGCGTCATCTTTACAGCATCATAGCATCATTCCTACTACCTGGCTTCTGCATAAGAGGTGTTATTTCGTCTTTCTCTTTCTTCATCCCATCGTAATTGCTAGGTAGGAGGTACTGGGTCCAAGGAGGTAGTCCTGGCAGCTCTTACTATCTTCCTATGGGCTCAGGCCTGAATCAGGTACAACTTCCTTTGGAAAGAAGACTTCAGGGTCAGCCCATATGGGAGTGGGGGAACATTAGTGGCTCCCATGTAACTGGTCTATTTGCTCATTGTTTTCCTTGGAGCATTGTCATGCTCCATATTGCCATGGAGCATTGTCCCGAGAAAAACACCCAATGGACCACAGTATAAATAAAAAATAATATGGAATATGTGATGATTAACATGAGTCTGGTTTCATTCACTCTTGTCAAAGCCATCCACAAGTGAGTTAGGTAGGTCATCCCAAATAAGCACCAATAAAAACTTTCTGGTACACAGTTATGTATGTGTTAACTATGTTACAGAGAAAAATATTGAGAAAATGTTTGAGATTTTAAAAAACATGATTTTGATATTTTTTTGTATGTCCCTGCCACTCTAAAGCCAAGTGTCTTAGTTACCATGAGTTCAACTGTACATGGAGCCATGAAAACCTTCCCAAAGGGCATAAAATAGCTTTTCTGTCCCTAAAGATAATATAACTTAAAAGATGAATATCTTGGCAAGTTAAGTGGTCAAAGATACAGTATAGTCCTTTGTTACATAGTTCTTCACTTCATCAGATGAATATCACCTCTGCATAGCTGGGTTGTGTGCATAAACAAATATCAAAATACTAAGCTTGTAGGCATCATTTTTCACTGAGAGGTCTGAATGTTTTAAAAAGAATAACTATTATTGTCCCCATTTTATAGATGGGAAAACTGAGACAAAGAGCAGTGAGTTGCCTTGTCTGAGGTAACACAACAGGTCAGGGGAGAGCTAAGAACAGAACCCAGGACTTCTGATTCCTAATTCCCTATTCTCCGGACTCAACTTAAACTGTATGAAGTGATGTCTACACTGCACAAAATGGCGTGTTCTTAACTTGGGTTAGCTAACCCATGTGAACTAACGCAGGCTAAAATAGCAGTGAAAACACACAACTCAGCTTTTAATTTGAGTTGGCAGCTCAAGTTCAACCTCAGGCCCCCCTGTAATTTTTAACTCAAGCTGATAACCCTTAGTTTCATTTCTCTATTGTTCAGTAAGGCAAATGTATTTTCCATATAATAATGTTGGATAAAATATACTATATGTAAATATGCAAATGAATGCATATAATTAAAATACATAAATATATATGGGATAACATAATCAACTAAGCATATTTATACATTATAATTAGGAAAATCAGCCAAATGTGGACAATATTTTTTTAATATTGAGACACTATCCTCCTATCTGTCACGTATTCTGTCAACATCTTACTCATGTAGGGGAAGATATGTGTACTAGAAAGAAAAAAAGGGGAAAAAAGCATGCCCACAATGTGCTAAGAGCTCAGTGATAACAACAAAATACCTGACGTATTTTTCACCCTTACATGTCAGTAATTATCCCTAATAAAGGTAATGAGGCTTAAAATGTTGCAGGCTTAACTTTTATTTTTCTACTTCAGAGAACATTATACGATTCAGCTAAAAAGCAGTCAGAGAGAGGCTGCCTGTGGGTGTGAAACAGGAAGCACTAGTGGATAGATTCATATATATAATAGTGCTACATTTGTTCTTGTTTAACTGCACATACATCAGTTTTAATTAACACATTTTATGCTTCAGCTAGTAGCTTCCCTTTAGCTGCAAGTGGGTTTTTAGATTCCATCCTCCGTATAAACACCACCTCCTCCAGTCGCCCCCAGTCTTTCTTTGCAAATGTTGTAATACAATCTGAAATTTCCTTTCTTTCCTTCCTGCATTTCTTGCAGGTTCCCTTGCGTCAGAAGACCAAACAGAAAAGTCAAGGTAACAGATCTTTTCCCTCCTCTTTTGTTCCTCTTTTTTTTTTTTTTAAATGTGTCTTGTTCGGGAGAGGTCGAGGTTTTCATACCGCTGGTTAGCTGGTGAAGGACTGTTGTTTAAACTCTGCTTACTTTTGCATCGATTCTGAAAAAATGACAGCGTGCTGTTCATTTGGACTAAGCCCTTGTGGTATGTCAATAGACACCAAGCTGGAGATTCTAGAGTGAGAGAAGGAGAGAGAGAGAGACATGCAGCTTTTCATTTAGTTGAAAGCTAGTCCTCTCTAGCTGTGACTTAAATAGATCCATTCTTTTCTAATGCAGTTGTAAGAAGGACGAGACACATTTTTATCTAGTATGTTTTATTTTACAATAATTCATGTCTTATTTGTGTGCAATTATCTTTAGAGTAATGGGTAATTTATTTTCTGAGAACATCTTCTCATTTTATCTTTGTACATTTAGAATGCCTTTTAAATGACTGTGTCTAACAGACATCATAAAACTGACTGACCATCTGACTTCTATGTGCATTTTAAGAGACACTCGGATGACTGTTAATATAGCAAATGTAGATGGACTGATATATTTACTTTATTTATTACTGTACATTTAAACAAGCAGAACCATTTATTTTAATGGCACAGGGATTGTTATTATGAGTCGACGGAGGATATCGTGCAAGGATCTGGGACTAGTTGATTACCAGGGGTGGCTCTACAAGAAAAAGGAAAAAGGACCTTTCATTGGCAACAAATGGAAAAAGTTCTGGTTCGTGCTGAAGGGGTCATCATTATACTGGTACAGCAGCCAATTGGTGAGTACAATAAACTCCTAACTATGTGTGAGTGACTAAGCAGGGACTACTGGCACTGGGAAGGAAAGGCTTGGGGCAGATCTGAAGTGTAATCTGGAGATGTATAAATGATCAGGCTAATTTAGTTTTTGTTCAGCCTTAAGATTTCTTGCAAAATGAGCAAATGCTAGAAACTTGCTGCCACATTTTTTGGTTCTGTAAGCACTTGTGAAACAGTCTGTTCCTTTAAACCTATGTGTTCTTTACAGGCTCCACTGTCATTTAAATGCTGGAAGGAACTTGCCAATTTAAGAAGCTGACAGGCACACAAGGGGCAGCACTCTTCTCATGTTCTCAACTGAACTAATTGCTTAATTTTAATAAGGGGACTTGCTTATTTCCCCCACCTCCGGCTTGAACCTTGCTTGACCTGTCTTTTACTCTCCTTTTGATATTGTTGTCTGATAGGAAAGCTGGTGTCAGAATTACAGCTTGGCCAGCTCATTATGGTGTTATCTCTTGTCTTTCTGTTGTCACATTCAGTGTCTGTAACTAAACTGTTGTGTGTTTTGTTAATTTGTAACCTGCTGCTCTGTACACTGCACTTCAACTCAAGAGTCAGCTTTCAGTTCAGAGGATGAACTTTCCCTAAAAGAGCCTTTCTATTTATGACAATACTCTGCTTTCCCCAGACATTCCCTCTTCTATTACAATGTGAATGGGAAGCAGCCTATGATGGAGACAATGAGCAGTCCCTGGATTTTGGTGATCAAGTGAAATAAAAAATAATTAGAAATAAAAAAATGTGTCAAGGTAGCAGAGATTAAATACTGCATAATTGCCTTTCTATTGGCATGGTCAGGCGATCTATACTGCAACCAATCGCCCAGAGCCAGTCCTGTTTAGCTAAGATGCTTTACCTGGATGTTTAATGAAAGATTATGGCTTGCGTGCAAAGGCACTGTGTGTACTGAAGAGTGAATACACCTGTTTTAGACTTTGTTGTGACCCTACTTGATTAGGCAGGGCTAGCATCTTGCATTTGCTGACCAGAAGGATGCAAGTTGGAGCGTTTCCCCCTCCCACTTACACCTTTTTCACTCATGTGTCCCATGGATCTGGCACAAAAGCTCCTACTGTATTTTTTTATGGACACCTGCACTGAGGGAGCCCAGAATTTGGAGGGGTCAGGGGATTAGGTGACTAGGACAGCACAGTGGATTGGAACCATGAAGTTTAATTGCTGAATAGTGAATGATTAACTTTTCTAAATGCAAATAGCTGTTCTACTGAAAAAGGGATGTCTTGGGCCCAACAAGGGGTAAGATGTTACTGAAACCTTTGTTTACAATTACAACAGTAAACAGTTAAATGTGGTCTGGGATTTCTTGTCAAGTAATCACTGGCTTAGTTACATTGTAACAATTACCGTTAAAATTTTTTAAAACCTTTTATCAAAGAAAGCTGCTAAAACATTTAAAATGGAAAGTATTAAGAAAGGTTTTCATTTTAACATCCCTTTAGCTGTAGAGAGTTCTTTTCTAGAGAAACTCCTTTCCGGGGCTCTTTTTAGATGCTATTAACTGTTCTTTTAGAGGAAAAGAGAAGACCATTGAGGTGGTTTGCAGCAGTTCTTGTTGCCGCAGTTGTCGTTGAAGTCCAATCCTTCTTTCTTTAAGATAAAAAGAAGAGGGACACACAGGGCCGGCTCCAGCATTTCTGCCGCCCCAAGCAAAAAAAAAAAAAAAAAAGCCGCGATCACAATCGGGGGGGGGGGGGGGGGGAGTGAAAGCCGCGATCGGCGGCGGCAGTTCGGCGGCAGGTCCTTCGCTCCTAGAGGGTGTGAGGGACCTGCCGCCCCCGAATTGCCGCACATGCCGCCCCTCTCCCTTGGTCGCCCCAAGTACCTGTTTGTTAAGCTGGTGCCTGGAGCCGGCCCTGCGGACGCACGAGGAGAGAAGAATAACAAAGATAGAAAATGCAGCTCCTGACTCTGCTGTTGAATCTGACTTTCAGCCTTGTTACTGGAGAGACATGGGCATAGCAGAGCTTTATCAGCCACTCTGAGACATGTCAGACTTGGCCTGCTAAACAGAATTTTTTTGGACAGAAAGTAAAAGGAAAGAGAGAGATTAGGGTGACCAGATGTCCCGATTTTATAGGGACAGTCCCGATATTTGAGGCTTTGTCTTCTATGGGTGCCTGTTACCCCCCACCCCCGTCCCGATTTTTCACACTTGCTCTCTGGTCACCCTAAGAGAGATAGGAAAGAGGAAAAATAAGACTGGGAAGGAAATTGACATGAAGGAGCGAAATGCAAATCTCACATAGCAGGTGGAGGTGGCGATATCATCAGTTTCCTTTCCCTGGCTTGCTCTGTTCAGGTCTCTCTCTTAGGATCAGGATGATGAAGGCCCAATGGTATAATGATAGATTCTGGGGTCCGAGGAGATGATGCAGATGGAAGCCATGGTGATAAAGTTGTCTCCTTCCAGTCCATGTCCCACACCCCTGATTGTCACTGAGTGACCCCCCAGATAGACCATGTCCAAAAAGGGGTGGCTACCTTATTTAGTTAACCATTCAAAACACATTTCAGTGATTTCAACTATAAACATTTCCTCCCATTTTGAGACTCTTTCAGCTCATTGTCATAACAATCTGCAGCTTTATGCCAGGAGCCTGGAAGACCCCTCATCACCGTTGTTCTAATGTAAGCAATCCAGTTTGTACTGGTCCATTTGTCTCCACCTTTTCTTGATTTTATAAAAAATTTTAAGTAACAGGCTGAGTTGGACTATTGTTACCGTGGCCTACTTAAAGTACAGGCCTCTGCCCAACGTAGTTCTAGACAGTGCTCAGCAGCATCACACCAACGAAAAGGGGTCAAAGGAAGAGGAAGGCTTTATTGCTTACCTTTATTAGGTCACAGCCATCCCAGGTGCAGTTTGATTAATTTCAGTGCAGTTACCCTAGGGCTGTATTTGGCCCATCGTATTTTATAGCTTAGTGAATATTTCCACCTCTTCATTGATGTTTAGAAATGCTTGTTAATGCCTTGGTCACTTAATCACTCCTGCTCCTAAATGCTAGTGCCTGAAGCAGAATAAAGATGCAGTGTTGTGGACCAGCATATAATAAGATTCTGCTGGTTTCTTATTGACTTGCTGAAAGATATCATGGACCCAATTCACCTGCATGACACCAATTTTTATACTGATGCAATTATATTACCGTCAGTGGAGTTAATCCTGATTTACCTCAGTGCAACTGACATAAGAATTGGGCCCTATATGTTTTAAAGATCATTAGAATATTCTGTAGTTTCAACAATGTGGGGAGATCAGCTGCTGTATGTCAGGCTGGGAGGATGCAGCAGAGTCACTTTCCACTTTAGCATCTAAACACTCAACTCAGATTACTATAAAAAAGGGCCTATAAACATAGATCCTCTTAGACATTGAGACACTAGTGAAGAGTGGGGACACACTAGTGAAGAGTGGTGGGGGTGGAATCAAGCTGAGGTCAGATGAATGAATTAAGTCCGTGACCTTGGCTATCTGTGGTTCTGTATGACCACTTTCTTTATTTTAAGAAGCAAGAGTTTTTTTAGCTTTCTGTAGATGCTACAGTCAACCAGATACTGACAACGGTAGCACAGCAACAGCAGTGTGGTGTTGATGGCCTTTTTCTAGTAAGGCTGGAGAAATATCAGAATCCACATTTATATTTTCTCAAGTTTTAGGGTGGGTATTCTCCACCATCCCCAGTGGATTGCATGCTCTTGATTAAATCTATCCTAGGGCCTCAGAAGCTCTGGAACTCTTTGTAGGTCTGGCTATTGTGCTCAAACCTTGAGTCTTCCATAGAAGAGGGAATGGGGAACGAATGCATTCACGTCTCACCAGCAGTGTACCAGAAGACAGCAGCTGGGAAATCTCAACAGGAACAGTTTCAGAGTTGTGACCTGAATAAAAAAGGAAGCACCTTGGGAGAAGGAAACTGAGAAGGATCTGATGGGGTTGAAAGGTGTGAATGAGAATTGATTTGGGAGTAAGTGGGGCAATCTTAATAAGTTAGTCTGATAAGCTCCAAAATGTCTGAATGCGTATCCAGACTGAACTCCAGACATCTTTGAGAGTCACTGTTTGCTAGTCTCTAGTTCCCTCTTTTTGTTGCTATTCTGTACAGATGGATGCTTCTAAACTGAACATTTAGAAAGGACATCATCAGGTTCTGTCTTCCCCAAGCAGTTTTAGTTCTAGTCTGGAGCATTCATACTGAAACCTTGTGAGTGGGGCGTTACTTCTGCATGGAAGGAAAAAAATGAACATAAATAATTCTGGTGCTAAACTCCTGTTTCATCTCATGTCTGTCTCACATGTGCACCTGTGATTCATTGGAAAGTGGGAGACTAATCAACTGTTTGTTGTGTATCTCTAGGATTACTTGTGTGACTTTCAGTGGATGGACAAAAATTGCAAGTTCCCTTCTATAGCAATGCACTTGTTCAAAGTCTTGATCTCTAACACTGTTTCATGAGGAATCAGCTTAGAAAAATCTTCTGATGAGTACAATAAAAGGGGGTTCAGGGGATGATGGACTCAATATTTATACTTAAGTCTTGCTCTAACTAATTGTGTTTAAACTGTGCTCATCAGACCCCTTGGCACTGTCAAAAAGTCATTGCCTTCTGCTGACTGTTCAACTATGAGGTTCCTTGCAGGCCTGGATAAACATTACAAAAATTATCCACAACTGGCAATCTTAGGATTTATCAGAGAAGCAGAGCATTGAGTAGACATGGAGGTTGAACTTCTCACTCATGCCTACAAATGGTCCCCCCCCCAGCCACAACTGAAGCACGCTGATGAGGCCACAGAAACCAGTTTGTGCTGTCAGTGTTCTGCTGTTCTGTGGATGAAGTGACAACTTCAATCTCCAGCGCTATCAATTTCGCACCTTTCCCCCCGATTGCTTATGTTCTCTTAAAAGTTAAAACTAAATTGTGACCTGGGATAGCCCTCACTGGAAATGCCAAGGGCAGGGCAGGCTGCAAAAGAGAGAGCAGATACTCCCAAAACTGGTGGATAACACTGAAGTTAAACTCCCCAACCAGTCACAAACTATGCTTCTGATTCCCCACACCGGTTATCAAGAAGCAAAAAAGAAATCACACAATCTTCTTTATTGCATTCCAGTTCTCTGGCTCCCAGCCAGCACCTAGGTCCAGTACAGTGAGAAGTTATTTTAAAAAATGTTCTTCTGACTCCTAAGGGTCAGTCACATTACCAGGTCAATATAGGTTTGGATCTTACCCAAAATACCACGCTGCCAGCCAATCTTTTAGTGTCTAAAACTAAAGGTTTATTATAAAGAAAAAACAAGAAGAGAGATGTTAAATGGTAAAACAGTCACATACGTAGAAAGACTTCAAAGTCCATATATCACGTTCCAATACTGATTGGTGTGTTTGCTGGCTTGAAAGTCCCTCTGGAACACATCCAGAGCTTGGATGGGTCGTTCAGTCCTTTGTTCAGAGCTTCAGTTTGTAGCAAAGTCCCTCCAGAGGTAAGAAGCAGGATTGAAGACAAAATGGAGAAGATGCAGCTGCCTTTTATAGTCTTTTGCCATGCGGCCTGTGCTTCCTTTGTCCCAAACGCAAGCTGCCCAGCACATGGCTTGGAAACTTTAGAGATCTGTCCATAGGCGTGTCCCTGCAGGCCTTGCTGAGTCACAAGGTGTATCTGCCTTCTCTTAATGGGTCAATCGTATAGCTGATGGTCCTTAATGTGCCATCAAGCAGGCTAGGCACTGCTGAAACTGTCTGGGGGTGTCACCCAGAAGCATAGCACAAGTTTTGAAATACAGACATACATACATATCTGTAACCCATAATACAAAGGTGATACAAACATAAACAAGATTATCATATTTGGCAAATTATAACATTTTTTTCAGATATTTTACAGGGCATATCTGGCACAACTCATTGCAATTTTACAATATTGATATTCATAATATCCTCAAGTATCCCCCAGATTCCATACAGTATCACATAAATAACATGTAAAAAATAAAGATAAGAATCCAAAACTGTAGACGAGGGTATACAACCTATTAAAGTAAATGGTAAAGTGGCTTAGTATCTTTCACTGGGATCCTGTGTTTTGTGTCTATCACAAATATAGTTGGTTGAAATCTTTTGAATGAAAAGGGGGTTTTTTGGTTAAAATTGGTCCGTTTTTAAAAAAAGTTTTCAAAAAAGTTGGCATCAGTGAGCCAGTTTTTGTGTTTTGCGATAAATCTGGAGACATTTTTAATCAAAATACTTTTCAAGATTTTTATAGATATTTTTTGTTTGCCTAAAACTGAAATGATTAATAATAAATTTCTTTAAAATCGCAAAACATTAAAATTAAAAAACAAATGGGTTTATTTCAAACCCATTGAAATGAATATTATACATTTAAACGGGTATTATATTACTGTTTAACAGTGCAATTAATTGCAATCATTTTTGTAATCTCGCAATTAATTGTGATTATTTTTTTAAATCGTTTGACAGCTTAAAAATTTTGAAATTTTTCACAAACCAACTATAGTCACTGACTTTTCAGCAAGATGGCTGCTTCCAATACTAGGGTCTAACACACCAATGATAATTAAAAAAAAAAAAATGCACGTCCCAGTTTATTCATGATGACACATCTTGATTTGTGAACTTTCAAACTATTGGGCAGTTTTCCTTTATACCTAGGGCAACCCATCTTAAAACCACAATGTAACAGTTTGTTCTCACTTTTTGAACATCCTGCTGTAAAGGTAGATCAGAGTTCTTTTAATTTGAATCCTTCATGGCCATCTTGAGATATTACAACAAGATCCTAGAGAAGCTTGACCATATCCTTATGAAATTAATAATGGTACATTTAAAATCATGTTAGAAAATAATTCTTGAGACAAATGATAATGGCTTATGACTTTCACAGAATTTTCAGCTTTTAAAATGCCATTCCATTCCAAAAAATTACGATAAAAATGGCACCTTTACTTCACGTATCTGCTCCCTGTGCTTATTTAGAATCCTATTTGTTGATTTCTGTGACAACAATAAGATTTTACTGGTTTTTACGCATGCTAATATTGTGGAGCCAACACAGCTATCACAACTCTGTTCTCAGTTATACCTGCTGCATGTCTTGAGATTGCAGTGAAGATACCAGGTCTAGTTTATAGAGCTGTCAATTTAAAACAGAAACAAAACAAAACAAAGCAAAAACAGAAACAAAAAAAATACAAAGCAAACAACAACAACAAACAAACAACCCCCCCCCTCGCCAACCCAACAATAGCATGTCCAACTTGCAAATGAATCAAATATGATGTGGAAATTATGAAATCACAATGAACATGGAACCCTAAAATGCACTTACACTTTGATCCTGAAAAGTGCTGAGCACTGTTGTTCCACTCCAGCAAAGCATTTAAGCACCTACTTAACGTTAAGAACATGAATAGTCGTGTGTCTTCAGTTGGACTGAATCACATGCTTAGTTGAAGCACCTGTGTTTAAGTGCACTGTTGTATTGAGGCTGTAAGTATCCATCTTCCTAAATGACTGAGGGGAAAGATTCCCTTTAAAACTGAGTGGCCCACAGTGGAATGAAAAGTGTAACCTGAAAAATCCCAAAATGAGACTTACAGCTATATACTACACTTGTTTATAGAGATGCGCCCTCTGTAGATGAATGAAAAGGGCTAGGACCTGGATTCATAAATTCATACATTTTTAAGGTGGGGGGGAAGGGTGTTTCCATTAGATCATCTTGTCTGAGCTCCTGTATACCACAGGCCATAGAATTTCACCCAGTTCTCCCCATGTTGAGCCCAGTAACTTGTTTGACTGAAGCATAATAAGTGTTTGGCTATCCATCTGGATTTGAAGATATCAAGCGATAGAGAATGTGCCACTTCCCTTGGTAGCTGATTACAATGGTTAATCATCCTCACTGTTAAAAAAAACAACAGTGCCTTATTTCTAATTTGTATTTAGCTGGCTTCAACTTCCAGTCACTGGTTTTTGTTATACCTTTCTCTGCTAGATTAAAGAGTCTAATACCTGGTATATCATGCCTGTGAAGGTACTTACACACTGTAATCAAATCATCTCTAAATCTTCTTTTTGATAAAATAAACAGATTGAGCTTTAAATCTCTTGCTGTCAGGCATTTTGTCCAGCCCTCGATTCATTTTTGGCTCTTCTCTGAACCCTCTCCAATTTTTCAACATCCTTTAAAAATGGTAAAACGTGTATTAGGATGACTCTGAATGCTTTGGATTTGCATTCATTTTCAGTAATGGCAAACTTTACCACCAAGTAGTATCTTGTTGATCCCTCAAGGAAGATATAAA
Source organism: Emys orbicularis (assembly GCF_028017835.1). Lineage (NCBI taxonomy): Eukaryota > Metazoa > Chordata > Testudines > Emydidae > Emys > Emys orbicularis. The sequence goes on along the minus strand of NC_088685.1, from coordinate 119,708,061 downwards.
AAACATATACTATGGTAATGTGTACTCTTCTTCTTCTTCTTCTATAAATGAAGATATATATTATGTGCTGCCAAAGAGCCACCTGGTGTTGCAAAGTTCATTGGTTCTTTAAATTTCAGTTCGTTGGTGTGTGGGTAGGGCTGGCGGTGGGGGGTATAAGGGAGGTTCCTTTTTTAAAAGATCATCTTAATCTCAATTTCTAAAATTGTATAGCTAGATTGGGGGTGGATGGAGTGGAGAAACCAGCATGGTGGGTGTACCTTTCCAGTCCAATGGTGCATTTAATAACAGCTGTTTCAATGATATGCTAGGCACCACATGGAGCACTTGTCTGTGTTGGCATTTGTTTTTGTAAGCTTGTACTGGGAAGAGAAATGTAGATGTAGTCTGTTTACTGTACTTAGCTCAGGAGGTAACCAGGCTTTCGGTACTCTAACCCTGCATAACTTGTTCTCTTCCCTTAGTACCATCAGTAGCCAAACCTTGGAAGGCACTTTCCTGGAATTCCTCTTTCTCTTATGGGCTTTCCTTTACTTTTCCATTCATTTACTGTAGCTGCTGCTAGACTGAAAGCATTAGTTCAGGGTGTTGTTTATCCTATTTTAAATATGATGCGATTTTAGTAAAATTCTCTCCTACGCTTTATTTTTCCTTTTTTTAAAAACTTCTGATCTCCAGCTTGCTATTAATTTAACTTAATTACATTTCAACATGTGAAACGTAAAAGAAAGCCTAACCCAGTCTCTCGGCACCCTTGACAGATAATTAAAATTATAATCCAGAGAAGACAAAAAACAACAGTAGCAAACCAACAACATTTCTCACTGCAGAAGAAGCCAGTCCACAAAACTGCAATTTCCTCACCTCCTATGATTAACCTCATTGCTTCCTCTGCACTTAATTTCTCAATCAATGTCTTCAGTCGCTCTAGTTTAAATCTTTGACGTATAAAAATGTGAGACTATTCTTGGCTAATATCCTCCTTTTTATAGTCTCTTCAAATTCACACACAAACCATGTAGTTTGAGATGCTGTCAGTCTTCTGCATCTCTGCTCCAGCTGAATTATCCCTGCTCTTTGAAATATCTGTAGATAGCTCAGCTGCTTTTCACAGTGTACGTTTTCAGAATTATAATGTGGTAGGGTTGAGGGGGAGGGACAAAAACGAGTAGTTCAGGAATTAATATTTCAAATATTTTTTGAAAGAACACATCCATATTTTCCCCACACATACAGATGCAGGTTCTTATTGGTCTGCATCACTGCCATTCATAGGAGGGGAAGGGTTCAGGTCTATAGTGATTGAGCAGGATGCACAGGTGAATGAAGACAGATATGGGGATGGATTTCAGCAGCAGGCTGCAACTTTATTAACTCAAATCTGGGGAGGGGCGCTTTGTCCGTCCTTCCTCAGTACCCCTGTGTTTCACATACCAGGCATTTAACCGGGTCCAGGATGAGCACTTCTAAAAATTCCACCTGTAAATGCTTAATTAACTAATTATACCTGCAAATCAGATATTTAGATGTCTAAATTGCACTGGCAATGTTGTGGGTGAATAAAGGAAGCCTGGGAAAGCTGGCCCTTTATTTTAGCAAGGTGTACTAAGCAGTGTTGTACTGAATGTCAAACCAGCTCAAGTGCTTACCGCCTCTGAGTCTCTAATGGCCATATCTGAAAAGAGGATATGGTCCTCACTCCTACTGACCTATATTGACATTAATCTTCACCTCAAATGAGAAGAGGCTTCTGTTTTTTGGAGCTGAAGGTTAAGAGTTCAGTTTCCCATGCTGTATATATGAGGTTTGGCTGATGACTTTGTTCATGTACAGCAGTATCTGCATGTGATCACTGATCATTACAAAGGGAGCTGCATTCCCCTAGTGCCTCCTCTAGTTTAGTCCTGTTCAGACCTGAGGCTAAATTTTGCTTTTGGAGCTTGTATCCATAGCTGACCCTACGGACCAGGGTGTGACTTTGAGTCAGTGCATGGTTGGTCCAGAGGGGGGAGTAATCTTCCCTAACCCTATACTAGGTGCAGATTCCATTCCCTGCTGTGCCAGTTCACCTGTGCTGCTTGGTTCTTGGGGGTGTGGAGCAAAAGCTATGCCCACACCCTGCTCACGTGCACAGGAGGCGGAGTAGTGGCACCGCCATCACAATGAGATAGGCAACCCATGCAGGGTTTCTGATTCCCCAACACACAGTCACATAAAAGTCAGTCCTATCTGGCTCCTTGCAGTAGAAATGTATATGCACGGAATAAAAGGTTGTCGGGAATTAATGTAACCTTGGTCAGCAGTGTCCCCCACTGGAGCCTGGGTTAATGCCGGTGACGTATTTTGTTGCAGGCTGAGAAAGCTGAAGGATTCATCAACCTGCCAGACTTCACTGTGGACCGAGCGAGTGAATGCAAGAAAAAGTAGTAAGTTTGTCACTCAGCCCCACGCTTGGCTGAATAAAGCTTTTACACGCCAAAAGCTACATTTGAATTTGGTGGAGGTCAATGAAAAGGGATGGAGATCAGAAATGTCATGAATAGACTATCTGAAGAACTTCTGAGTTTCTTACTTTCACCATGACTGGGCTTAACTTTTGCGCAAAGAATAGCTAGTTTTGTATGTTTGACATTGCCTGGAAAATTATTCTTATTATTATTTTTACTTTATTTTGTTTTGTTTTATTTTCCTGATAAGCCTTTTGCTCACTACGCCTCCTGTGTATTGCCGCCCTATCTGGACTGAGCAGCTAGCCTTCCCTGGAGAACCCTGGCATGGGATTTATGCAGTTTTAGGAGTTGTGGAAAGTGAATTTGGTGCACCCTTGTAAAGATAAAATCTATGGTATGCAGAGTCATAATACTCTATTAAACAACAAATATGTCTTTATGCCAAGGGCTTTGGTTTTTAATCTATAAAACACTACATGGTTTTATCCTGGCTTTTAAGAGAATGCCTTCCTCCCTATGCTCTATCCCCACATTTTTCTTGAGGCACGCTTGCTGGCAGGCCTGTTACTTGAATTCTTGAGGAACAGAGGCAAAATGAGTATGAGAGTCTATGGCTCCAGAGTTCCCTGTTGGTTTCTCAGAGCCCTTGTTTGCTGAGCCACATAACACACAGCAAGTGTTGACTGTTGCCTTTGGCATCAATGGACCATTTGCAATGTTAAGCATGATAGATAGTGTTTGCAAATGAGGGGCTCTAGGTGCCTAAGGTTAGGGGCTCAAGTATGAAATGTTCAATTGTAAGTCACAGGGTGTGGTTACATTCACTGACTGGATGAGTGAAACTCTTAGAATGAGGATTCCTCTGTGAATACTCTTATTTGCAAATTCAATGTTTGCTTTCTGTGGATATTCTCCAATTAATTTCCAACGGGTTGTTTCAGTGATCATTTCGGACAGAAATTGGTTTGGTAGAATATTTGCAATAAAACACAAAAAGGCTGCAAACAGTCAATGAATTCATCTAAAAATTGGAATGAATGTTACCAGAAACTTTTGAAGTATTCTCCCAGTTCTAATTATCACATATGGGGGACCTGCTATGATCTTATTTTCAAAATGCAGAAATTAGCATAATTTGCTTTATTATTTAAATTATGTGAGAACAATAATCTCCTTTCTAGAGTTTGGTGCATATAATTAGAATGCTACCTAATAACATGTAGGAAGAAGGGCATATAAAGTTGTGCCCTTTTAAAAATGGTGAGATGTCTTAAATGAAAAAATCATAGGTATTTTGAGAAAAGGTGCCCCATGATCTGCTTAGGCTTCCTGAAATCCTCTAGTTATCAACAGAACAGAGATAAAATTGGCTGTAGAAATGTACATTTCTTCTGTTTTAACTTACCAGTGTGTTTCAACTAGCTAGTTCAGTTTCCATTGCTGTATAGTTCTTCATTGTAGCTGCCACTTATTGACACAGTTGATGATGGGTGTTTATGTGGATACTTGCCTGCAGTATTTGGACTGAGTTCAATTCATTTTATATAAGCCACCAAACAACTATCGAATGGAATCAACTTTCAATGCAGTCCTGTGGGCAGATTCCAGTCCCATTGGCCCTCCAGTCCTTCACTAGAAGGCAACTTTATTGCTTTTCTGAAACAGGCTGATTTTCTTTTTCGGGGGCAACAGAACAGAGGTGAATTGAGATGGATTCTTGGTATGTGAGCATCCAGAATTGGAAACTTTTTTCTTTAGCCGGCACATCTTTCTTGTGATACTTTAGCGCTTATTCCCAAGCATGTTGGTTTGTTAGAGGGCAGCTAATATCATTATAACATTTATTTTCACAAGTACACCTCAACCTTGATATAACGCGACCCGATATAACACGAATTTGGATATAACGCGGTAAAGCAGTGCTCCGGGTGGGCGGGGCTGCGCACTTCGGTGGATCAAAGCAAGTTCAATATAACGTGGTTTCACCTGTAACGCGGTAAGATTTTTTGGCTCCCGAGGACAGCGTTATATCGAGGTAGAGGTGTATCTTTTTTACTCCCTTCTCTTCACCAAAAGGGTGTACAAATCAGGAGGCCATATAATGACGCTAATAGACTAGAAATATGTTAGTAGTTTTTTTTCTTCTGAAAATGTCCTTTCAGTACTGGAACGCCTCTTATCTATTTCAACCCAATGTTCTTTGTATCTTTGCTAAAATGACAGACCTATAAAATTCCAAAAATGGCACAGAATTTTGAGGAAAGAAATACATTTCTTGATGGATAACTTGGTCTGCATTAATAGAATGGGGTGTACAAAGGTGTTATGCTTTGGATAATTTGCTCACACAATTTCATTGTTTTTTCCTACCTAAATTAACTTTTCCTCTGTGTGTGTGTGTGTGTGTGTGTGTGCGCATTGTTGTTGTTGTTTTTTCTTGAAGTGCTATTAAGGTCAGCCACCCACAGATCAAGACATTTTATTTTGCAGCAGAGAATGTGGAGGAAATGAATAGGTAAGTAACAGCAACTGAATATCTCTATCCTTGCCCACCATCTTAGAACCATTGCTTTGTTTGCATGTTGGTTCTTTACTTATCAAGTAGTAGTTGTGATTCAAGAGTATGTGATTGTTGTGATTCAAGAGTGCTGTTTTTGTTTTTCTTGCTGATGCAGTGGTTATCTTCCAGGTAAATGTAAGATAAAACACCCTGCTCTAGTGGTGGCTGTTTAAAAACATGCCAATTTAATTAAGATATTATGGAGTGGAAATATTTGCTCCATAGGTAAGGTTAAGTTAGGATCCCATTATAAGGCCAATTTTCAATAAGTCCGCCAATGTTTCATAAAAATAAATCAATGTTCCTAAAGTTCTCATAAATCAGCAAATCCACAAAGATTAACTCTGACCCTTGAATTTAGGCCTTTAAAATATGGCATGTATTGTAAATTATGAATTGTCTGACAAATTTTAATGTACATTATATAATACAAACTGAAATTTCTTATACAACCTTTCAGAGTAAGGTACGGTACGATAGGGCATACAGTAATTTAATATTGGCCTTGATTTTTTAAGCCATAATGAAATTTACTTAACAACTGCAGTTTGCAGAAAATCTTTCTTGAGGATTGAGTGAGATACCCCTGCATAGGGTCAGAGTTAATCTTTGTGGATTTGCTGATTTATGAGAACTTAATTTCTCAGTGTTGTATTAATACTAATGTTTTCCATGGAAATGTATTATAAACAAAAGTCACACATGCATAAAACTAGAGTGAGCGGTATCTGCCTTCTTGGTCCCAGTCCTGAAACTGTTTACACTTGCCCCACTGAACTCGTTGGGACTATTCATTTGTGTAAAGTTACTCATGTACATAAATGTTTATAGGAGTAGGACCTTTGTTTGTAACTCTTGTAGGCATCCATCCATTAAACCACTAATGGGTTTATTCAGGGAGTAGTTTGCTTCATTTATTTAGTACATGTGCTAGAAGATGAACTCTTTGCAGCAGTCATGCAAACATAAAAAGCAAACGAATGTTGGATAGCAGATAGCTGCCTGCATTTAACAATGTGCACCTTACACTCCTACATGATGGCAACCTTTTAAATCTGGATTTTTTTGGACCTATCCGTTCTGTTTGAAATACTAAGATTTCTTTTTTACTTTCATTTCTATTAATCTTCATTGAGTAAGGTCAAGGTCCTTAATAAACTGGAGCCAAAATTCATTCTTCACTTTTACAGGAATGACAACCCGTAAGCTTTAGTTGTTATGCACATCTATACTTCATACAGTGATCAGGAGGAGGTGGGACTAAGGACCCAATCCTACTCCTACTGAAGTTATTGGCAAATTTCCCAGTGGCCTCAATGGTGAACAAGATGAGACACTATGTCATCTAATTGTTGAATAATTAGTTTCCAGAGGTCCACTAGACCTACAGATTAGTCTGAAGAGGGGGTGAATGAGCACATAGTATCTTGCACACTATAGCACCTTACAGCTCAAAGGATCCAAACGATTTATCAATTGAAAAGATACACAAACTATAACCAGCTGTCACTTCATGCACTAAGAAAACACAGCCCTCTAGGGAAGGAGGGAAACGCAGCGGCTGTTAATAGCATGCAGCAACGCTACCTAACAGTTTAGAACAGGAAGTGAAGAATGCTATATAAAACTGAAGGGTACATTTAGGAAGGCAGAACATAACTTACACAATTCTAAATTTGGTCAGGAAGCCTGAGTTAAAGGACCTATTCTTACAAAGTATGCCATGATCTGATCAGAGCGCAAGATTGTGTAACTGTGAGGAATAAATAATTTGTTACAGTATCTTAAATAATTAAGTCACTGGTTCAGATACCCATGTATGGAAGCAGTTTAAAAATAGAGGGATTTCTAAATAGCCTTATAAACTGTTCCTTAGCCTGTGAGGTGAGGAGTACATATCTCCTTGGGGGGTGCTTGAATGCTCCTCAACTCCCTTTGTAATCAATGGGAGTAGGGGTATTCAGCACCTTTTAAGGAGAGTCTGCACTACAGGGGGGCTCACCTTGAGCTGTGCTGCTGTAGCGCTGTGGTGTATAGACACTTGCTACAGCGACAGAAGGGGTTATTTGATTGCTGTAGTAAATCCACCTCTCCAAAAGGCAGTGGGTAGGATGATAGAAGAATTCTTCCATCAACATAGTGGTGTCTACACTGGATCTTATGTCATCTTAACTACATTGTAGAGGGCATAAAATTTTTCACAGCCCTGAGTGATGTAGATTAGCCAACCTAACTTGGTAGTGTAGACCTGCTCTGATTCCCACAGGAAGTTTAAACTGAGGATGAAAGAAAAGAACTGGTGGTGATAATAAAAGATAGGAAGATCACTGTATCTGAAGATTGTCAGAGGTGTTGCAGAGTAGAATACACATATCCCTAAACATGTGCTTGCTTTCTGTTTATAACATAGGTGGCTAAATAAACTGGGGCTAGCTGTAATTCCTCAGGCATCCAATGGAAAGAATGAAGAAGGTATGTTCACATCACAGTTTTTGCATGGAAAGATTTCATTTTTTTTACACAGTGAGATTTTTGCTACAATGAATTTCATATCAACGCTGTTCTTTTTAAACTTTCAGTTTGTGGCTCATCAGCTGTTGCATGTTTCACTAGCACCAAAAACCCAGTTGTGCCCTGAAATATCTGATTTCTATATCAACCAAGGCACAACAATTAACCGTCTGACAACTGTGGAATTTATGATTTAAAAGAGTTTCCATTATTTATTCATTAATACAGTACTATATGTGTAGATGGTGCTTTAGAGACATAAAATGGCAGGTCCCTGCACCCAAGAAGTTTACAGCCTAAATGGTTCACTCTATTTGTGTTTATGAGCACCAGAGAACTCTGATACAATCATCTCTTTAGGCCAGGGGTGGAGAACCTACGGCCTGTGGGCTGGATCTGGCCTGTTGCTTAATTTCATCCGGCTCATGCCAAGTCTTGGTGCTGCAGGCCTGAAGCCCTGAACCTCGGCGCCCCCCCGTGGGGCTGGAGCTGTGAGCGCTGGCTTGCCCCACTGTGGGCAGGAAGCCCTGAGGCTCCACACCTCACTGCGGGGCTGTGTGTGGCCCATGATTGATTTTTTATGTGGGTCAATGGCCCGTGCATAGGTGCCAAGTTTCTCATTTGTTGGGGGTGCTCTCCCTGGCTCCACCCAGGCCCTGTCCCCACTTCACCCCTTCCCCCACGGCCCCACCCCTGCCCTGCTTCTTCCCACCCTCGCTCCACCCCTGCCCTGCCTCTTACCCGCCTCTTCCCGCCCCTTCCCTGCCCAGTTCCGCCCCCTCCCCCGAGCACTCCGCCCTTGCTCCTCTCCTCTTCCCCCCCAGAGCCTCCTGATGCTGCAAAACAGCTGATCCGCAGTAGGCACTGGGAGGGAGGGGAGGTGCTGATCGGCGGGGCCCACCAGCAGGCAGGAGGCGCTGGGGGAGGGGGAGGTTCTGGTAGGGAGGCTGCCGGTGGATGCTCTGCACCCACCATTTTTTTCTCGTCGGTACTCCAGCCCCGGAGCACCCACAGAGTTGGCGCCTATGGGCCCATGATAGAAAAAAGGTTAACCACCCCTGCTTTAGGCCCTCTGCTACCTCTGTGAATGGGGACGTAGCTCGTACATAGGACTCATTCATACAGTGCTAGTGTTAACTTTGCTGAGCTTGCTTAGTGCCATATGGAGTGGTATTACAAGCTGTTTGTGCTGATAGAAATCACTGGTGATGATAACTTGAGGTGCCTGGAGAATCAGGATACTTTGTTTTGACTGGGATACAGTGTATTTCCCCTTCCTTCTCTTTAACAGAAACCTCTATTCACTGGTCCACTAACTTTCTCCAGAAACTTGCCATTTGTGGATACGTTCCCTAGTGCCTCTTCATCCCCTCACCCAGGTGTTAGAGCAGAGCGGTTTGGGGCAAGTGGAGGGCACGTTGCTACACTGAATCTTAGGTCTCATAGCAGGGAACCCAGTCTGATAATTTTACCAGAGGAGGGAAGGGGTCCAGCTTTTCTTGAGCTGTTTAGACAAGCAGCAGAATGGCTGATTGAAAGATGATGACAATAATTTAACTGGCAACCTATCAATATTATGGATACAAATAGGAACTTAAAAATGAAAGTTCCAGGAAGTACAGTATGCTGGTTGTGTTTGGAGAAACAGCTGAAGCAAGAGAAGAGTTAGGAAAATAAGAAGCAATTAAAATTAGGAAAGTCAACTGAGCTTAATGGGAACTATGTAAGCAGACGAGAGAGCTCCTGTCCTGAGAAACTCTACCCAGCTAACCTCTGCAGCAGGTGACCAAGTTACCAGCACTTCATCATCAGAACAAACATAACATTGTCAAGTATTGTCCAAACTTTTTAAAGCTGACACGCCGCACTGCTATTTTCAGGAAAATGTACCCGTCCCCATCTCCTGCCCTGTACTCCTGATGTGTGTGTTGTTAAAGGCCTATCCATCTTCCTCCCATTTTGGGAAAATGCTGACATAGCCTAAGGACATGCTACAGTTTCCAGCACCGTAACTCTTTCCTGAGTGTCACACGACATAACTATTCAAGGAGCTCTTAGATTCCCACTCTTGGATTCTTGCTTTTTTGAGGGGAGAGTGAGGGGAATGGTTTCTGTGCATTTAGTCCCTCCTTCAATCCGTTTCCAATATCAGATATAGATTTTACTTTTCCGGTGTCATATGTGTGAATAAAAGAAAAGCCACAGAAAGAATATTTCATTTATTAATCAGTAGTTCCCTTGATTTCTTAAATGTTTCTACTTGCATAAAATTTCAATCTGTTATTCTAAACATGATTTTAAAATATGTAGCTGGGCAAAGTTTGCAATAAACAAAACCGTAGCTATGTTAAAAAAAAACTAAAATAATCCTCTAGTTCTGCCAATAATAAAATGAGAACATGTGAAAAACTACACAAAACCTGGCAAATCCCCTGAATGTCATTTCGTCAACATCTTTGTGACATCTTTCTTTTGCTTAAAATCTTCACGTCAATGCTTTTTGCAGACAGGTAAATTATTAGAACCAGAAAAGTGACACACACAGTTTTCCATATATAAAAGAAGGGAGACAAAAAAGTACAACCAATAATTTATCTGAAAGATATGATAATTGATTGTTACCAAATGGTGATGCTAATAAATAATACTTCACACTTGTATGGTGCCATGAAATCCAAGAACCACAAAATGCTTCATGAACATAAAAACAGAAACCTCACAAACACCCTGTAAGTTATGTCAAAGATAGTAAGGTGATATTGCTACTGCTGTTTAACAGCACATAGTAATATTGTGCAACAGGTTATAAGAGGAAGTGAAGAATACTGGTTCCAATTGAAACCACAGGGGCAGTGAGTACCTCAGTCTCCCAACACCCACTGATGCTGTCGTCATTACACTTTGCTTAACTGATTCTTGCTAACCACACGATGGCTCAGTTCAGATCAGATGTACAGGTACAGGGTATGTGCATACTCTGTCGCACATGGTATGTGGTACAGGAAAGCATTTAAACAGAATGAAGTCTCTCATATAAACACTTGCTCTGACTTTGAATCTGCAGTGCTGGTGGCTGCTGCTGAGGGATTTAATCCAGTGGAAGCAGTGTTTTCCAGTGACTATAGCAGGGCCCTGGGAGTTAGGACCAACAGCATGCTGATTTCCTTTGTCACCTTCTTTGTCATTTTAAGCTCTGTGTCTCAATTTCTTGGTCTGTAAAGGAGTATAACTGGATTAGAACCTATACCATGTTTGTGAATGCTTTGTTTGTTTAATCTAGTTGAAAAAAAAACCCTCCCAAGTGGCAGCAGTGAATACTTCCACTAACTCCCCTGCTATTTTCCTTTTGATTCATATTGTTGTCCCTCTGCTGAGCAGTAGCAGATGTTGGGGCCTTTCAGGTCTTTCTTGCTGGAGTTAAAAATAGTGAGGTGGAATCTGAGTGTATTCTTAGTGCAACTTGTTTATTTGACCCTATGTACATCAATCCTAGAATGAAGATGGTCACAAACAGTATTCAGGCAATTGCCCTCTTCCAGGAATCTTGGTCAAAACACCAGTGCCTCCTTCCCCGGGAGCAACTCTGCCCCAGGAATTGACACTAGATAGAGAGACTAAAGAAGGGAACAAACTTCCCTACTGCTTGCCACAACTTCCCCAAACTTGCAAAACTAACAACACAGCATTTCTTCAGACTGAAAACTGCTCACATGCAAAGAAAAGGAACTGGTAAAACTGTCTATGGCAGCGCCATCTGATGACTCCTGCCATAACGATAAAATTGGAATAAAAATACATTTCAAAACAAGTTGCCATAAAATAGCAATGAGGAGACATTGCTGTAGGAGACATTAAGACAATGGGTTTTGGCCTTCAGATCAAAATACATAGGACTGGAAGGGATCTCCTGGGTCATTGAGTGCAGTTCCCTTCAATCGGAGGCAACTCCATCATATAATTGAATCTAATCATATAATGATCTTCAACTGCTGAGCAGCTAGAAGGAATAAATGGGTGTTTATTTTTTTTTCATATTACTCTTTTTTCCTAGAATGCTATAGTGAGAGTGAACATGAAGATCCAGAAATAGCAGGAGAGACTCCACCCCCTCCGTACACAGAACAGCCACCTTCTCCTCATTTGGTATGTATTACAGTAATTAGCTTGTTTCCAGTTGCTAAACCGCTGGCACAAATGTCATCACACCCTCTTAGTAGGTGCATGTCTGACTAATAATTTACAATAAGGGCTGTAAGCATTTATTTAATCTGCCTGCGAAATATGAATGCACTTATTTTGCTGCACCCTTCCCCTCCCTCCTTTCCTTCCCCCCTTCCCAGTGACAGTGCACACTAGTATGTCAGCCTTCTCCATGACAGTGCACTGAGAATTGAACACATGGATGAAATGATTAATCTGCGTGACGAGCTAAACCAAAAGTGATCCTTTTAGAACGAAAGTTGGAGGGCGGAATGTATCTTTGAGGGAAGTGGTGGATTTCACACTGTGTATCAAACATCCTTCCAGGGCTGGTCCATAAAGACACTACCCTGCCCTCATTTAAATCCCTCCCAAAGAGTCTCTTCTTCTGTGATACTGAAAAGAATCTAACTGATAGTCACCCAACATATCAATTTTTATCTACTTATCTCATGAGTAAGCTTCTCATTAGCATGGAAGGAGGGGGTATGGTGTTGAGAGAAGGTCCTAAAAGCGTTGGAACTGAAGGAAGTGTGTGTGTGTGTGTGTGTGTGTGTGTGTGTGTGTGTGTGTGTGTGTGTGTGTGTGTGTGTGTGTGTGTGTGTGTGTGTGTGTGTGTGTGTGAGAGAGAGAGAGGTGAATGGAGGGAGGATGATGTTATGTGACAATGATAAAAAATCACTTTCTTCTAACATTGAACAGGCAAACGATTAGAAGAAGGAAAAAAGTACTATTACTAAAGCTAGGCTCAGTAGGCTGGCTGTCTCTTTCTTTCTGTTTCCCATAGAGCTTCTGTTTAGAATATTCCCCCGTTCCCTCCTGCCTGGCTTCTGTTATAGATTAAAGTAAACAGCTCCTGGATGAGGGGAAGGGAACATAAAAACAAAAATCAGTCAAATCAACACCTGCCATTAGTTACTTATCACCTTCCTTGCATTTGCAGCACATTGCCCCACTCCCTCATTTCTCTTTATCTTTTTAGACTCTTTAAGGGTTCTCTACACTGCAATTAAAAACTTGCATCTGGCCCAGGCCAGCTGACTTGGGCTTGCAAGGCTCAGGCTAAGGAGCTGTTTAATTGCAGTGTCAATGTTTGGGCTCAGTCTGGAGCATGAGCCCAAATGTTGACACTGCAACTAATGGCAGGTGTTGATTTGACTGATTTTTGTTTTTATGTTCCCTTCCCCTAAGCAAAAAGTCAAACCCTAAATACCTCCTCACCTATAGAAGTGGTTCTTCCTGAATATGTTGAGGCACATAGGTTAGTCAATGAAGCTTACACTGTAGTTGTGAGTACTGTTCTGTGGATAAAAAGAATCTGCCTGCAGGGATGTCTGTTTGGCACCCAGCACCAGAGCTAAATTTGCTTTTATAAAGTTAGGATTATGTGTCACCCGCTCACTTATTTCCCCTTTTGTTTCAGTCAGATAAATGAATCTGCACTTCCTCTCCTAAAACAGTTGTCAAATGTTAAACACTGTAAAACAACCCACCTGGCACTCCTGGAACATGTATTGTTCACTGGCATGTAAAATTCAAGATTTCTTTATTCACTGCACTAACTGAAAGTTAAATGTGGTCTAGTGGCTATAAATAGAGCAGAGAATGAGAACCTTAAAGACTCTGCTCAAAGATTTATTCTGGGTCAAAGGCTAGTAATGAATCAAGTATCTGGAATTTTATACTGCAGTGAATCATTGACTTAATAGTGCCAGCATAAAAGCAAATGGGTTGTTACAATACTTTGTAGCTGCCCTTCCCTCATGTTGATCTTGAGATTTTAATTGAATATCTCTGCATTTCTCCATAGGCGGGTTTAATCATACTATTTTAAATATTCTCTTTCTGCAAAGGCCATCACTGGGTATCTCCTTCCCATATGTTCTTCTGTTGTATGTTGTATGTGAAATCCACTGCATCAAGAGTCAGGCTGGCTTTAGGATTTTAGCAAGGTGGGGGAGTGGGAGGGGTGCAAGCAAGATGGATGTTGTGGGGACTCGCATTTCCTTGATCTCTCCCCTCATCAAGCTCCTCTTTTCTTTCTTCCACCCTCTTCCCCCTTTAGCTTTCATCTCCCCACCCCCACATCACCTTCCTGATAAAAACAAGCCTATTATCCACTAAGCAACCCAGTCTTTTTTTAGTTAGTCAGTAGGCAGTGCACTGATTGGCACTGGTCGTAGGGTGACCAGATGTCCTGATTTTATAGGGACAGTCCTGATTTTTGGGTCTTTTTCTTCTATAGGCTCCTATTACCCTCCGCCCCCATCCCAATTTTTCACACTTGCTGTCTGGTCACCCTAACTGGTTGGTCCTACCCACAGCTTTCTGGCTACTACTAGTCACGGCTAGCAGAGCACACTTAGACACCAGCAGACCTGATTTAATGTCATATCAAAGTCCTCTTTGGCCAAAATTTCATAAATTGCCAGAGGCAGCTGTTGGAGCAGCAGAGCCACTGGACAAATGAACAGCATGCCTCATACTGGGGTAATGCTTGGAATGGAGCAGCTGGTTTTGAGAAGGTATGTGAAGTAATGCTTTTGACGTGTGCCTTCAATATAGGATTTTTGTGCTATAAATCCCCCAAGTTTGCCAGACTTTGGATGCTATTGTATGAAAATCTGCTCTTTGGGACACACCCAAGGTTGGAATCCATACTCTAGTTACATACTTTCTAATTTTATTAGAAGTAACATTTATCTTAGGAACACAAACCAATGTCAAAAGTGATATACTTGGGAGCCTAATGGCTTGTCTACATTACCCACTGGATCGACGGGCAGTGATTGGTCCAGCGGGGGTTGATTTATCGCGTCTAGTCTAGACGCGATAAATCGACCACTGAGCGCTCTCCCGTCGACTCCGGTACTCCACCAGGGTGAGATACGCAGGCAGAGTCGACGGGACAGCGTCAGCCATCAACTTACTGCAGTGAAGGTAAGTAGGTCTAAGTATATCGACTTCTGCTACGTTATTCACGTAGCTGAAGTTGAGTAACTTAGATCAACACCCCCCCCCCCCCAGTGTAGACCAGGCCTTAATCTTTCTGACTTTCAATGACATTTAGGCCCCTAAGTGTCTATGTCACTTTTGAAAATGGGAATTATGCTTCTGAGGGTATGTCTACACAAGAGCTGGAAGGTGTAAAGTTGATGGAGCCAGCACGCTAGGAATTAGTGTAGCCCTGGCGGTGCTAACAGCAGGAGGAGCTAGCCACCCTGAGTATGAGCCCATCCAAGACCATAGGTACATACTTGGTCAGAGCTAGTGCAGGTATATCTCCTCAAGCTGTACTATATACTTCAAGCTTTAGAGTCACTTAGGCTCTCCTGAAAACCATGGCTTCTCAGGCAGGAAGGTCCACATGTGAGTGGATTTATTGCTCCCAAACAGCAGCTACCTTGAGATAATAGACTGCAGAGGTCCCAAGAGGACAGTTAATGTGTTTCATGTCAGTAATTTCTCTCTAAAAGAGGCCCTAAAGACTCATTTATCTCCAGTGGGATCCTTAGGATTGCCTTGGTCAAACATCTGCTTTTAAAAATGTCCCTAAAATGGAGATTTACTAGTATATGGAAGATTGCAATAGCTCCAAAGCAACCACTGTGGTAACTTAGGTAAATACTGGATAGCTTTAAAAAAATAAATTAATTAAAAAGAGAGAACTAGAAGAGTTTTTTCCTCTACCACCCCCGTCATCCTTTTTCTCTTTAATACAAAATGAAAAGAAAAAGAGTCCTTCACAAAGATGCAAAGTTCACATATCGTTAAGGCTTTCTTTTACATATGTAAATTCCAACATTTTCCTGTCCTGATTTTTGAGCTTTTAAAATCAGAACATTAACATCACATTGGCATTCATTTTTATGTTTTAGTTGTACTGCTTTGGGGAACAGATACTTGGCCAGTGTCTCTCCCTGACTTAAATTATAGGGAAGAGTAACCCTCCTGATTTGCTTATTGTCAGCTTTATTTCTTGGGATACCATGAGGAACTTCTGACTCTAGCAGATTAAATTTATGACAGTGTAAATAATTTAAATTCTGTAAGCAGCTGGGTTAGGCTCAAGAGCTCTGAAAAAACGTTTTTAATATAGTTACCAGAATGCAGCCAGTCAGTGCTATAAACAGGGTCCCAGGATTAGAACTGGATGAAATTTTTTGGATTGACCTTTTTTTATTAAAATATGCAGATGTGGGTTGGCCAAAGCATTTCACAAATTCTTGTTAAAGTCAGTGAATTGTTTCAGTCAAAACAAAAAAAGCAAATATTTTGGAAATGTCAAAATAAACCCTTTTGTCATTATCAGAATGGAACATTTCGGTGTTGCGGCTAGATTCAGAAAGGGATTTATTCACCATTCACAAAATTGGAGCTAGTGGTGGTGTCAGTACCCTCTTCATGCCCTGTAGTTATGCCCTCATGTGAGATATGGGAGAACGAGGTTCAAACCCCTACTCTACAGCCGGCACTGGAGCCTAGGCATCAGTCTTCCCATGTGAGCACCTGAACCACTGGGTTATAGAGTCATTCCTATTCTCTTTCTCTGGCCCAATGAATATTTTATACAAAGTGGAACAGTAGAGATGGAGAGAGACCCACTCCAGAATAGCCTAGTGGTTAAGTCACTCACCTGGGAAAGGGAAGGTCTGAGTTTCAAATATCTGCTCCAGAGAGGGGATTTCAACCTGTATCTCTCCCATGCCTGGGAAGTGCCCTAGCTACCAGGCTACTGGGTATAAGGGCACCCCCAGAGACGACCTGTGCCTGCCAATAGTGGGGGGACAGAGGAAGGGCAGCCAGTTTCAGCAGTGTTACTGAGCATGCTCAGTACAAGCCAAGGCGCAAGTGAGGGGGCACGTAAACCCCATGCATCGCCTCTTCCCCCCCCCACCTCCAGTTTTGTGAATCTAGCCCTTCATTTCCTTTTATTAAAAATACCCAAACAAAACATTTTGTTTGACATGAAATAAATTTTTTTCACCTTTTTTGATTCACTGAGAATTCTGAAAAATTTCAGTTTCTGTTCAACCCAAACTGATATTTTTTTTTCAATTTTTTCAGACCAACCAGTGACTGAAAAATCATAGCTCTACTCAGGATTTTTTTTTATCAGCACTCTTTGTCTTCTGCAAAAGATTAATAATTACACCCCAGGAAGAAACTGTGCTTCATTCCCCTCCCCCCCCCCCAACTTTAAAAGGAAATAGTGCATGTTACAGCAGCATTGAATTGCAAAAGCTTGCACAGCATAATATAAAATGTTGTATTTGGTTTTTAGATATGCTGTTAATCTATGGATCATTAGTGTATTGTTAATAGGTATATTAGACTGGCCCTAAGGATATGATTGTGTGTTATGTTTGTCATGCCTAGCCAGGAGGTTTCCCTAGCAACCCAACTTCAACATTTTTCAGTGCTCTCAGTTTAGATGTTCTCTCTTCTGATCATTACAGATATCTCTCCTATTTTAGGAACACAGTGTGACGTAGTTTGCTCCCTAGAGCGGCCCCTCCTGCTCGCCATCACATACATTAGCTCCCTCATCTGGCGCACCCTCTCCTGGTAGTGCCTCTCCTGTCCTTGTCTCCACTTGTAGACCCACCCCAGTCCAGGAACTGCAGCATCCTTTTTATGACTTAGCCCTCCAGCTGCATCACTATCCTTGTTTTTCCTCTTCCGGGAGGGGAAGCAACTCCCAGTTCTATAGTTCAGCCACTTCCCCCGTGGTGAGTGGGGAGGATCCAGGCCCACCCACTATTCTGGGTCCTGGCCCAGGGACCCTATAGATAGAAGCCTTCTGCTTAACTGCTCCGGCAATACTGCTTCAATTCCCTGAGCCACTTCCCCACAGTCCCAGCACCTTCTTCACCCTCTTCTCAGGGCCTACAGCTAGCATGTCCCGGCAGCCAGCCAGGAGCTCCCACTTGCTCCCCCGGTCCCTGACAGCAACTGTTCTGCTCAAAGTGCTACCTTCCTGCAGCCCACTAAGAATACAGTCCTCTCTCCTTGGGCTCCCTGCGGCAACTGAATGTCTCATGCCCTGCATCTCCCTTTATGTAAGCCCACTGGGCCCTGATTGGCTGCTCCGTGTGCAGCCTCCCTAGGCTGCTTTTAACCCCATCCTTTCTGGTGTGGGGTGAACACCCCATCCCACATAGGAATTGCCATACTGACTCAGTGCTGTGTCCCATTGAGTCTCTGACAGTGGTCAGTACCAAATGCTTCAGAGAAAGGTGTAAGAACCCCACAGTTGGCAGATGTGGGATAATATGCTTCCATTAATTTACTTTGCATTTATCAACATTCACTTTCATCCTTTATCATGTTGCCCATTCACCTATCGTGGTGAAGTCCCTTTGAAATTCCCCTGTCTTCTCTGGGTGTGGCTAACCTAAATAACTTTGTCCTCTGCAAATTTTGCTACCTCGCTGTTTCCCCCCCCTTGCCTTTTTTAGTTCGTTAATAAATATATTAAACACCACCATACCTAATACAGAACCTGAAGGCACCCCACTGTTGACCTTTTGCCATGATGGAAATTAACCATTTATTCTTACTCTTTGTTTTCAGTCTTAGGCAGTTTTTGAGTCATAACAATATTTTGCCTTTCACCCATGACTTCTTACTTTCTTAAATAGCTTCTTGTGAAGGACCTTGCCTGTTGTACCTCAGACCTAGTATACAATGGGGTTTTGACCTGATTTTTGCCATTAGTGGCCAGCTATGAGTATAGTTGCACTAGTGAAACTGCCTAGTGTAGACAAGGCCTGAGACACATGTAGGACAGACACCTGTAGTCACCAGAACACAGATCATTAAAGCTGGGAGAACTAAAATCTATTGAAGTTTGAGGTACCAAGAAGACCAAATCCAAAACATAAGCATTCCACTGGTGGAGTTTTCCCCAGTTTGAAACTGGGGTAAGTCTCACTAGTGCAAATAGTGGATGTGCATGTCTATACTGGAGTTTGCACCATTGCTGCACTCCTAATGACTGGCAACCAATGGCCTTAAGCAGAACAGGTCTCTGGTATAGACAAGGCCTTAGCTGATATTTGAAAGCCATATGCCCACATTTTCAAAAGAGAATGTGCACTCTGGGATGTGTGAAAATGTGTATGGGGAGCAGTTGTTGATTTGTGACCATGCACTTCTTTGCATACTTTGAAAATGTGTGAAACTGTTTCATGGGTCATTATAATAAGAAAAGAAGGAGCGGTTGGATAATTATTTTTCTCTCTCAATTTGTTCCGGAAAACAGGCTCAGCAGCAGTCCTTATTGATCTCGCCGCTATCAAGTGAAGCATCCTGTTCTCTCTCCTCCCTGGAAAGCACCATGAAGTCACAAGATTCCTCATCTTCCTTGCTAGCCAAAATGGCTCATTCGGAGAGACAGTCTTGGCTTGACATAGTTAACACGGAAGAGGTTGATCAGCCTTTATCATTCTGTGTCCAGATTCATGCTGATGATCATCCAATGGCAGACAGTAGTGAAATGGCAGAAAGCCGGCTTCTCAAATCTAATAATGGATCTCAGAACTCTTTATTAAGTGAAGGCACAACTTCATCAGACAGCAGCAGGGATCGCCTAACTGTGCCAGAAGATTTGATAGGAACGAAGACACTATCCAAAGGTGAGCATATCGGAGAGGCACCTCTCTGCAGGACTATAGAACATGAAATCTGCATTTTCCTCTCTTCTTTTTAATTTTTCTCTGAATAACTTGCCAGTGGAGTGTGATTGATGAGAGAATGTCTGTACAGTGCATTGAGTATATAAACTGCTGTCATGGCTGGGTTGTGGGCAGCCAGATCTAATGGTCAGAGCTAGCGTCCACAGTCACGAGACAGGAGTCAAGAGTCAGGCCAGGTCAGGATACCGAGAGATCAGACGCAGGAGACAGACCTGAGATCAGAACCACAAGTCAGATGCCAGGAGTCAAGCTGAGTTGGGATGCCAGGAAGTCAAGCTGGGGGAGTGGGAGTGGGAAGCACACAGCCCAGAGCAGGGTGGATCTCAGTTGTTCAGACACCTTCCTGTTCCTGCTGCTGGCTTAAGTCAGGCCAGTGGGACTCCGTCAATAGGACCTCAGGGGTGGAGCCTCAAACGGGCTGGGCTTCGTGAGTCCTGGGTAAGCAGTTGTCAGCAGGCTGCCAAGGGGAGGGCTGGAGCGTGGTTGCTCCTGTGAACCCTGTGGGCCAAGGTTCAAGGTCTGTGGGTTATGACATCATCCCCTCTCCTAGGGGTGCCCTCTGGGAGACATGGGTCTAGGTTTCTCAGGGTGGCTCCTATGGAAGACCTGAACCAGGGCAGGAGCGTGAATGTTCTCAGCTCGCTCTCAAGTGCGTTCCTCTGGGCCATAACCTTCCTAGTCAATCAGGTACCACAACTTACACTGCTTGACTTTGGAATCGAGGACTTTGTGGACAATATATTCCTCCTAATCTTGTACTTGTACTGGTAGGAGTGGTGACTGGAGTCTATGGGGAAATGTGTTCTCAGTGTAAGGTTTTATGAGTGAGACATGGAATACAAGGTGGACTCAAGGGATTGAGGGAGTTGGAGCTCAAAGATGACCAGATTGATTTGTCACCAAATCTGGTATGGGCCAAGGAACCAGTGGTCTAGTTTCCGAGACAGTCTTTTTGTCTGTCTATAGAAATTCATAGCTTTTGTCCTACGGAGTAGGTAGAGCCTTATTGCTTATGCTGGTCCATGTGCCTTTTGTAGTCCTCCTTCATCTCTTCTTGGATGTGATGGATGTATTGTACTAGGTCCAACGCCAATGAAGGGGGGTGAGGATGTTGATAGTTGTGGGTGAAGTCAGGGGTGGTACCCATAGTTGACAAAGAAGGGGCTGTGGCCTATGGTTGCATGGTCTGCATTATTATACAAGAACTCAGCATATGGTGATAATGTAGACCAGTCATCCTGGTGATGGTTGGTGTAGCATCATAGGTATTGTTCTAGGATCTGGTTGATTCTTTCCATTTGGCCATTTGACTGAGGATGGTAGACAGAGGACAGGTGCACATTGACCCCAATAGATGTAGGGCCTAGTGCCAGAAGCAGGAAGTGAACTGAAGCCCCTGGTCAGAGGTGACATGATCTGGGAGTCCATTAAGATAGACTGCATTGTTTAGCCAGAGGTGGGTGGTTTCCCCTGCAAAGGGTAAACCAAAGCAGGAAATGAAGTGGGCCATTTTGGAAAAGCAATCCACCATTGTCAGAATTCTGATAGTTTTACCACAGAGTCCAAGGAAATGGCCTCCCAGGGCAGAGATGGGGTGTCCAGAGGTTGGAGGAGACCATAGGCTTTCTGGCATGGGATCATGGTGCAGGCACATGCCTGGCAGTAAGCAACAAAGATCCCTATTGCAGGGTGCATATGGGGCCACCAGAAGTACTGGATGTTAATTGTTGTGTTTTATGTCACCCCAAGTGTCCTTCCTGGGTGGAGTCTTGGCACAGTTGAAGAACAACCACTCTTGCAGGTCGAGGGGGAACATAGATGTGGTCCCTGACGAACCCCTCCTGGGTGTCATGTGTTTCTTGATCAGTAATGGCCATCTCGTCTGGTGGAACTCCAGAGACAGAGGCAGAGCGGATGAGCATCAGCAGGTCCTGGCAGTGGGTCACATGAAGGAAATTATTGGACTTGAGAATGTGGGCTGGTTCTGGACTAGGGCCTTGTGGGTTAGAGCCATACCTTTGGGGACAAAGTGTCAGCCTTGCTGTTTCTAGTTCCAGGGAGGTAGGTCAAGGTAAAGCTGAACTGGGAGAAGAATAGGGCCCACTGGAGTTGTCGTTGGTTTATGGGCTTGGCCCTGCACTGTACTTGAGGTTCTCGAGCTCAGTAAATACATGGACTGGATGATGGACCCCTTCCAAGTAGTGACACCACTGTTCAAAGGCAGTGTTAATTGCCAAGAGCTCTTTGTCCAAGAGCTCACAGTTTCATTCAGGCAGGGTAAGCTTCCTTAAATAGTAGGTGATGGGGTGCAGTAATTGCTTGGTTCCATGCCTCTGGGAGAGGACTGTCCCAATTGCTCAGAGGTTGCTATTCAAATTTTTGTAGCTGTACCTTTTTTGCTTAGTATACACTACTGTGATATAATCAGTTGTTTTGACAATTACTTGTATTACTAAGATTTAGTGTATACAGTATCAGGGCTTTGGAGCTGTGCTCCGGCTCCGCTCCAGCTCCAGGCAAAAACCTGCAGCTCCACTGCTCCGGAGCTGCTCCGCGCTCCAGCTCCAGGCTCCGCTCCAAAGCCCTGTACAGTATAGTTGTAGCCATGTTGGTCTCAGGATATTAGAGAGACAATGTGGGTGAGCTAATATCTTTTATTGGACCAGCTTGTCTCTTGTCTCAGAAGTTGGTCCAATAAAAGAAATTACCTCACCCACCTTGTCTCTAAGATTTAGCATGATAATGAATAGGCACAAGAATATATAATAAATTAGGAATACAATTTTTCAGAAGCAAATCTTACTAAGATGACACAATACCAACCACTAAAAACAATGAAGAAAATCTGTGAACCTTTTGGTATAATTGTCTTGTGAAGTTATAAAGGTCCCATTGGTACACTGGTTTAAAATGGCTGAACATATTTTGGAGAAAAGTAACGTTTCCTCCTCCCGCATTGTCTAGCTGGCAGCTGTCAAAAAAGGCAAAGTGCTTGTAAACTGATCCCTAGCTATTGATGTTCTGTGATGGAACTCCAGAAATAGATAACTTCAACAGAGTAGTCACTATGGAAACTGAATAACCTCCGTGTTTGCTTGTGTGCATCATAACCCACTACCAAGTAATCCAATTACATACTGTACACGTCTTTCTCTCCTTCATTTGGTTGGGAGTGGGGGTGGGGTGCAGTGGAGGGGAGGGTGGGGGTGGAGAGTAAAAGCTTTTTATTGTAGCAGATTTGTGGGGGGGGAGTGTGAAGTCTCAGTGGCAGATAAATTTCATGGTGTTTCAGCTATGAGATTTGAGAAAATCAGGGATTCAGCTTGAGATGAGCATATTGGAAGGAATATAATGCTGGTTCTGAGGCTCATCAAGCAGGACCTTCCCACTCCAGATAGCTAATAGGGATGTGTCTGAACCCTGTGAGTACATTAGCAAAGCACAGGCAAGCCAGATGTAAATATACTCTATTCAGAGCAAGCAACAACAGAATGAAAGGATTGTTTTAATCAGTGAAAGAAATATACCATGGCTTGAAGACTTGTTAATGCAACGAGTATTGGTTCTTCTCTGTACATGTACTGCACCCCTGCTCTTACATACCCTTCTGCCTCTGAGATAGGATGTAAGGGGCAAGGTCCCAGCTTATATTGCTGCTCCTTGAAGGCCCAATACTCCTATTGCCTAATGGACTGAACCGTTGTAACCAGAACAGTTATAGAGTAGATGAATATTCTGGCTTTGAAACATTCAGCTCCATGCACACGCCTCCCTCTTCACTCTTGAGGGGAGAGAAATAACCTGTCACACAATCTATTTTGAGGCCCTTTGGCAAAGGGAAGAACCAGAATGGAATTTCTAACATGGTGGCATGTAGGACCTAGGTGAAAGGTTGCCAGAACTGATGAATTCTTTGGTTATCAACAGCCAGGAAAAAGGATCTACATGGGGAAAATCCTGACCTACGGGGAGGGAGGAGTATCTCTGACTTTGTAGGAAGGGCTATGCAGGAAAGAAGGGGGCCTGGTGGGTAAAGGGTTCCATAACCCAAAATGAGACCTTCCAATTGCAAATCCCAACATCAGGTTAGTTGTATATACATTGCTTGTTTGTCTTCAGCTGAGTTTAGCCTGATGTTTTGCCATTTGCTATTAGGCTTGTGTGCGCCATGGATGACTATATATGTGAAGAAATAAACTGGGATAAAAACAGATTTAAACAGTTATTTTAAACCTGGGGGAATGTGCAAAACTAAACAAGGACTTCTGCTTTACTGATATCCTGGCAAGAGAAAAAGAAACACAGCAACACCAGTTTAAAAAATGTTTTGCTGCAAAGAAAACCAACTGTATAATAATGAGCTGATAAGAATAGGAACAAGCAACAGTAAATTTATGAAATACAATCCCAGCTACACCTACTACGTGATACACCTTTGGAGATAGAATTCAGTAGACCCCAAAACATACACTGGGTCATAGTAAATATCATGATTAAGAAGTAACGTTACATGGACACAGGAAAACGGAAATGAAACAAACCCATTCTCACTTTTTAAAATGGCTATGTCGTTAAGAGAAGCAAAGGATTCAGTTAAATGTTCAGACTCGAGTTATTATTCAAACTGAAATGCTGAACGTTTTGAGACTTGCACAGCACTTTTAAATAGTAGTAGTAGTATTAAATCCACTGCTCTGTATTTTGAGGAAGGTTCAGATATTGTAGAGATGAGTGTGGTACAAAACCCTAGATAAGAGAGAAGACGGAGGGGACTATTTTCTGTAGAGAGATGTAACAGGTTTCTCACTCTGAAATAGGAAGTTGATTCCATCGTCTGCTTTTTATAGAAATTAATATTGTTGCCTGCTGTACATAAGACAAAGGAATCAAAACTCCACCTGGCATAAAGAAACAGAGAAGTAAACACCAGTCAGTTAAGAATATAAACAAGTATCTGACTACGTGCTCTGTATCCAGGGGTTTCTCTTACCTTCTCCCTGGCAGCAAGATACACTCAATAACCAATCCCTATAATTTTTATTTCTTTTGGCAACTGTTGGAACAAATTGCCTGATTATGACCATCACCACAAATAACAACAACAACAAAGAAAGAAAGGAAGCAGAAGATATTGAAACATTGCTACAAGAGAATGGGAACATTTATTTATATTTATATAAGTTTCTTCTACAACAGCAATAACATCCTTCTTCCTGAGGATTTACGGCCAGCTGAAGTTAATGGCCTAAAGCTTAAGGAAAGAAATTCTTCCGGCAAATGATTCTCATGCTGGTTCTTCTGTTATTTCATTTTAGCCAGTAACATTTGATGATCTGTCACATGCTCATAATTAGAGATGGTGCAAAACTGGCGCCTGTTCTTCAAACTCCTTGAACTTTGGCAGGGGTGGCTCTGTGGGAAGGAATTTGTTAATGAGATCTGGATCTGAACAGTTCCTGGTTTTCAGAGTTGACATTCTCTTCCCTTGGTTTAACCCATCTCTGCTAATAATGCCATGGGCCAGATTCTCTACTATGCCTTGACCCCCTTTTCCTGCTCTGACTGTATAAAGTGGTAAGATTCTGGCTGTAGCTAACCAACAGTGTTCTCTTGGTGGAGTTCTGCTTCAGGAGAGAATCTGGTGCTGCATGTGGAAGGTAGCCCTGTAGGTGGACGTGGCTAACCTTAGCTTTATTTTGATGATAATTCTGATAGATGTAGAAAAGGATCAATGTTTTAAAGTGAAAATTTACCTATACATTTTTCAGAACCTTGCAAATGAGCTTTTAACTGTGCAACTCCTTGTCAGGTCTCAGTTCTTTAAAAATTGATTCAGTTCTAAACCCAAAGTACAAGTGGGTAAATGGCCTGGTATTTAATGTTTGTAATGACATGTCTTCCCTGTTTCTTCTGTCTCTCCCTTTTACAGAGTTGAGTTTTGCAGCTCTGCATTCACTGGGACTAGTATGTTTAATCTATGCTCTTAAGTAAATTATTTCCCAGTTTCTTTTGTCTGTGGCTTTGAGGGAGCTGTAATTAACTTCCCAGGAACATCATCAAAAGCTTGAAACAGGACTTTTTAAAAAAAATGAACAATAAGATTTTGAGTCTCCCTGGTTTCCTCTTAACCACAGGTTCCATGTCTTCTATTACCATAAAAGCAGACAGTGGAATCCCACAGACATAACTGGGAAAGGAGATGAGATGAGAGAGAGAGAAAGGGAGCCACAAGATGGAGATGCAGAGTTCTCTTTTTTTTTTTTTTTCATTTCTCCCTCCGATCTCTTTTCTCTTCTGTGAACCTTGACACCAAAATATTTGGTACAGTCGGGGCATTGTGATAGCCACAAGCAGGGCTGGATTAACTCTCCTGTGGGCCTGAGGCTATTAGATTTTGTGGGACCCCGTCTGAGGGGATGCAGGCTCTGGGAGGGAGTTTGGGTGCGGGAGGGGGTGTGGGCTCTGGGAGGGAATTTAGGTGAGAGAGGGGATGTGGGCTCTAGGCTGGGGTAGGGGGTGGGGGTTCAGAAGGGTGCCAGGGGTTGCCCCTTACCATGGGTGGCTCCCGAAAGCGACCGGCAGACCCCTCTGGCAGCGGCTCCTAGGAGGGGGGGCACAGGGGATCTCTGCGGCATGTCGTTGCCCTCAGGCACCGCCCCCACAGCTCCCATTGGCCTCAGTTCCCGGGCAATGGGAGCTGCGGAGTTGGTGCTTGGGGCGGGGACAGCGTGCAGAGACACCCTCCCCCCGCTCCTGGGGCCGCAGGAACGTGCCGGCCACTTCCAGGAGCGGCGTGGAGCGAGGGCAGGCAGGAAACCTGCCTTAGCCCCGCTGCACCACTGGTGGTGGCTGGGGCCCCCGGGCTCTTTTAAATCACCCGGGCCTCCGGGCAATTGTCCCCCTCCCCTGTCGGCGGGCCTGTTGCCTTAGCTGAGGCCCTGGGCTGCAGCCCCTAAAGCCCTTGCATTAATCCGGCCCTGGCCACAAGCAATAGCTGTGTGCAGCAGAGGAGAATGAGGATGCAGCAGATAGATTACTTGGTTTGTCTATCTGACATTATTGGCAAGATGTGTGATCTGGTATTTAGGGGAATGGAGAACAAGTAGTTGAGTGTCTCGATTCTGTTCCCTTTTCTGCCACTTCCTTCCTCTGTAGCAATGGGCAAGTCGCAATCTCTTTCGGCCTCAATTTACTCACCTATGTAGCAGACATAATGCCTTCAGAAGTGTTGTGAGGCTTAACATACCAATGTTTGTAAACTGCTGGGGGATCCTTGCTTGAAAGATGCTGTAAAACTGATCAGTGTGGTATGATCATCAGTAACATCCTACAATTTAGAAGCCTGTAGCTAACGATGCCAGACAAATGGAAAAGTACATAACAGCTGTATTTCTTCTCTATTAATCTTCACCATTTCACTTTATTCCCAGTCCCTCTGCAGCTGCTGGGAGAAAAATGAGCATGTTTGTATCATCCACTTCTGAACTGAAAAATTTGGATGAGATAAAGAAGTGCTGCAGTTGCATTTCTATGGCTTAACTTGCATGGCTTTAGAGAGAATACACACATTCTGAAGGGCAGGGGTAGAGAAAATACTAATTTGTGATGAGTTATGAAATAAGTTGCTGGAGATGAATAACAACTTGACCTGAATTTGGCTAGATGAGCCAGCTGGAAGGATGAAGATCAGAGAGGTTCTAGAGAAAGCTCACCTACCCAAACTCTTCAGCACTTTGCTGCTACAGTAGAACCTCAGGGTTATGAACACCAGAGTTACAAACTGACGGGTCAACCACACACCTCATTTGGAACCGGAAGTACACAATCAGGCAGCAGCAAAGACAAAGAAAAAAAAAGGCAATGTTAAATGTAAACTACTTAAAAAATAAAGGGAAAGTTTAAAAAAAAAAAAGATTTGCCAAGGTAAGGCAAGCCAAGGTAAGGAAACTGTTTCTGTGCTTGTTTCTTTTAAATTAAGATGGTTAAAAGCAGCATTTTTCTTCTGTATAGTAAAGTTTCAAAGCTGTACTAAGTCAATGTTCAGTTGTAAACTTTTGAAAGAACAACCATAACAATTTGTTCAGAGCTATGAATATTTCAGCGTTACAAACAACCTCCATTCCCGAGGTGTTCATAATTCTGAGGTTCTACTGTACATCATCAGAACAAACCCCATTTGAGTGTCACAATATAGATGACTCAGACATGGGAGACTGAGTGATGTGTACTCTCTGCATATCCTTTCACTATCTGACCCAAAGTAAACATATTGCAATGATACAATAATACACCCAAGATTGCTCAAGTTTTATATGAACTATTGAATTCACTGGGCCCTAAAACATCTGTTCACCAAGCTCATGAGAATTGGCTTCCTTGTGAGATTTCTTATGCTTTCTGCTTCTGTTTGGAATAGAAATACTGAGTTGCTCTTGTGATATACTGTATCAGTACTCTGTTTCCAGTCATGGATGGAACCAGAAGCACTAAGCTGAAAGATAGAAAATAACTTGTGATTACATCACATTATTTGAACCAGAGTCACCAACTTTCAGATTTCCCCGGAGGTGCTCGATTCTCACTCCACCCCTTCCCCCAATGCCCCACCCTCACTCCGCCTCTTCCTGCCCCTGCTCCTCCGCCTCCCGCCCCAGCACCTCTTGCCCGCTGCTGAATAGCTGATCAGCAGGGCCCGCTTGTAGGTGCTGAGCACCCACTATTTTTTTTCTGTGGGTACTCCAGCCCCGGAGCACTCATGGAGTCAGCACCTATGATTTGAACTTCAGAAAAAGTTCAGTTGCAGGTCAAGGTTTGGGTCAGTGCTTACTTTATCACAACCATCCAACCTTAATTTTTTCCCTAATATTTTTATGGAAACAAAACTACAATTCATGTCTTCTTGTTTTCTGACATGACAAAACGCTTGTGAAACACTTCAAAGTTGATAAGCACTGTCCAAGTGCTAAGTATTTTTTATTATCACAAATTGTTTATTGGACTTGTTGAAACACCTAATTGACATATTAAAATGAGGCATTTCAAAAGCATGGACCACATCTGAAAAGTGAGTGTCTTGTGGACAACTCCTTTGCCATTTATAGTCACCTGGATCACTTCTCACATTTGCAATCACATAGCATTGAATATGAAGCATTGAGTAAAACCTTCAAGACCACAAAGCATTGGGCTTTGCTTCTGGGGAAGGGGAGCTCAAAAGGCAGGCTGCTGAGGTCAGGACTACAAGCCAGGCAGGAGTCAAATTTGAAATCTTCTGATCTATAGACAGGCATGTTATCTATTGATAACTACAGGATTTGTTTACAAAAGAGAAATATTAGGCAAGTATTTACTTAGTTATTTTTAACTGTTCCGGTGGCAACTCTTCTCCTTGGTTATAGCTCCTGGTTGATGAGCAACTGGAAACCAAGAACATCATGTGACCAGTCCACCAGTGCTCCACATACCATGGTCAACAGAACCCTGTTTTAAACCATTTTCTAAAATTCCATTTAGATTCTACACTGTTGCTACTTTTATTCACCTGAGCGAAACAGCTTCGTATTTTAACATTCTATGTAAAATCTACTGACTCTGACCCACCTTTTTGGGGAAAAAAATCTTTAATTCTGCAGTTTTGAAAGGCTTTGGAAGTGGAATTCAAAATTCTGGTCTAGGGTGACCAGATAGCAAGTATGAAAAATTGGGATGGGGAGGAGGGGGGTAATAGACACCTATATAAGACAAAGCCCTGAATATCAGGACTGTCCCTATAAAATCAAGACATCTGGTCACCCTATTCTGTCTGTCCTTTGAAGTGCTAGTCACTTGGGAGCTACTGTATGGAGTTACTTGGGAGCTGCTGTGTTGAGTTTTTGGCCATAAGGAAATCCTCCCTTCTTGTATCATAAGGTTTAAATTGAGAAAATAGGCAGGTAGGATGAGAACACAAGTTATTGGGCTCAGTGGAATGGTAAATGAGTGACATTTAATAGCCTGTGAGATTTAGGAGGTTAGACTAGATGATCTAATGGTCCTTTCTGGCCTTAACCGCTCCGAATTGATGAAGTGATTTAATTAAATGTGAATTTTCATCAGCTCATTGTCATATAGGCTCTGAGATAAATAGCTGGTTTTGGCCTTCGACCATGTGAGTGTTTTAGTAGCAAGTTGAGAATGTTTCCAATTGGATTGTTTTGTGGAGGCGATGGAAAGGGGAATTGATCAAAAAGAGTTTGAAAATTGTCTGGTTGGCCTAGGAATTAGTGCTCTGTGTTGCCACATAAAATACCCTGATGATTATTATTTATTTATTATTATTAAGAATAGTAATTTTGCTCTATGAGATTTCAGCATGCAGAAATCAGAAGAGGTGTGTTCATGGATGGCATGTCTCATGCTCCTCAGTGGCCCCTGTAGTGCATTGGTGGTCATCATTGAGTAGCTCCAAAAGAAAGTCTTGTGTAAGAACATAAGAAAGGCCATACTGGGTCAGACCAATGGTCCATCTAGCCCAGTATCCTGTCTTCTGACAGTGGCCAGTGCCAGATGCTTCAGAGGGAATGAACAGAACAGGTAATCATCAAGTGATCCATCCCCTGTTGCCCATTCCCAGTCAGAAGTTTAGGGACACTCAGAGCATCCCAACCAATCCTGGCTAGTAGCCATTGATGGACCTATCCTCCATGAACTTATCTAGTTCTTTTTTGAACCCTACTCCCTAATTAGTGTGTTTTGGGCTGTGGCATGAAGCTAATAAAATAAAATTCCATTTATTTTTTGTCTCCTGAGTTGCTTATACACCTGATAATTGTTACCTTCACTCTGAAATTGAATGTCACATTTACGATCCCAATATGTCATGTTACCAGCAAAGCCAACCCTGCCATGAGCAGAAATCCACTTTTGAACCAAATGCAGCTGCTTCTTCCAAAGTAAACAGTGCGAGCCAGCAATTTTCAGGAAATATTACTGCCGTGTATTATGCCTAGCACGTGCATTTTTTTTCTGTTTCCTGTAGCTTGTTAAATATACAGCAGTTGCTTCCCCCTCCCCTCAAATATTGTATCAAAGCCATAAGCTATATTTAGTTCCAGTCAAGGTACAGTCAGTCTGTTTATATTTGCAAAGTAATGTAAAAATGTCTGATAACCCACACACGCCTTGAGCACTGGAAACACAAATATGTGTAAAGTATCATAAAGCTAAAGTTTTCTCACTATAGCCAAAGGGTTTTAAAAAGCATTGTGGGGAGGGGGAAAGAGAGCAACATTTTCTAGAATGTGGGAAACATCTTTTATACTACTTCAACATTTTGTGCCTGAGCCACTGCCCATTGAAGTCAATGGAAAGATTCCCATTCACTTCAGTGGATACAGGATGAGGCCTTTAGACATTATGGTCATGGGTGCTGTAGGAAAACCTTACAAAGATATTCTTAGGATCAAATCTTGGCTCTTAGCCTACTCTATGATTCTTTGATCTCCCTTAGTGCTGCTCTCTAATGGCAAGTGTCACTTAAGAACCTGTACGACATAGGCTTATAAAAGAAGCGTGTGACACAGTGGTGGCTTCCATTTACCTTTTCCTTAAAATATTTACTGTGGAGATCCAAGAAGATGGATCACTCTGGGCAGTATTAATTAATCCTTTCCTTGGAGAGGTTAGGGCAGTCATAATGTGAAGGCTCTTTTGTATAAAGGAGAGAGAGTGTGTGTGTTGGGGGGAGTGGGGGGGAAGATGGGTGGGACCTGTTCCTTCAGACAAGAAAAGACAGTTTGGTAGGATGAAAGGAAAGGATTACTTTCACTTTTTAATTTACTTCAGTTTATAAAATATTCTGATCAACAAAATTCAGTTGGCACATAGGTGGCCATTTAAAAAAAAAAAAAAAAAAGTGAAATAAAATTGAATGTTATACCACTGCCAGCTAAAGGACCCAATATCACTGAAAGAAACAATAAACCCAGGCCTTTTTCCTGAGAGATTATGTGGGCTAGATGAGCCTAAACTGTGTAGCTTGTAGTATGAGCTGATGACCAAAAATCTCTGGCCTTGTCAAACCAGCAGCAAAATGAGTCCTACAGTCAAGATTCCCATATTGAAAATGCCTTTTTACAAGGGCTGTCAAGTGCTTAAAAAAATTAATCGTGATTAATCCCGCGATTAAAAAAAATAATCGTGATTAATCCCGCGATTAAAAAAATTAATCACGATTAATCGCGTGATTAAAAAAATTATTTGTGATTAATCACACTGTTAAACAATAATAGAATACCATTTATATAAATATTTTGGATGTTTTCCACATTTCAAATGTATTGATTTAAATTATAACACAGAATACAAAGTATACAGTACTCACTTTATATTTATTTTTATTATAAATATTTGCACTGTAAAAATAAAAGAAATAGTATATTTCAATTCACTTAATACAAGTACTGTAGTGTAATATCTTTATAATGAAAGTTGAACTTACAAATGTAGAGTTATGTACAAAAAAAAACTGCATTCAAAAATAAAACAATGTAAAACTTTAGAGCCTACAAGTCCATTAGTCCTAGTTCTCGTTCAGCCAATTGCTCAGACAAACAAGTTTGTTTACATTTGCAGGAGATAATGCTGCCTGCGTCTTGTTTACAATGTCACCTGAAAGTGAGAACAGGCATTCGCATGGCACTGATATAGCCGGCGTTGCAAGATATTTACGTGCCAAATGCGCTAAAGATTCATATGTCCCTTCATGCTTCAACCATCATTCCAGAGGACATCAGTCCATGTTGATGATGGGTTCTTCTCTATAACTATCCAAAGCAGTGCAGACCAACATATGTTCATTTTCATCATCTGAGTCAGGTTTGGGTTCTGTAGTTTCTGCATTGGAGTGTTGCTCTTTTAAGACTTCTGAAAACATGCTCCACACTCCGTCCCTCTCAGATTTTGGAAGGCACTTCAGATTCTTAAATCTTGGGTCAAGTGCTGTAGCTATCTTTAGAAATCTCACATTGGTACCTTCTTTGCGTTTTGTCAAATCTGCAGTGAAAATGTTCTTAAAACGAACAACATGCTGGGTCATCATCCAAGACTGCTATAACATGAAGTATATTGCAGAATGCGGATAAAACACAGAGCAGGGGACATACAATTCTCCCCCAAGGAGTTCAGTCACAGATTTAATTAATGCATTATTTTTTTAATGAACATCCATCAGCATGGAAGCATGTCCACTGGAATGGTAGCCAAAGTATGAAGGGGCATACGAATGTTTAGCATATCTGGCACGTAAATACCTTGCAATGCCAGCTATGTTCTCACTTTCAGGTGACATTGTAAATAAGAATCAGGCAGCATTATCTCCCGTAAATGTACACAAACTTGTTTCTCTTAGCGATTGGCTGCACAAGCAGTAGGACTGAGTGGACTTGTAGGCGTTAAAGTTTTACATTGCTTTGTTTTTGAGTGCAGTTATGTAACAAAATTTGTAAATTGCGCTTTCACGATAAAGAGATTGCACTACAATACTTGTGTGAGGTGAATAGAAAAATACTGTTTCTTTTATCATTTTTACAGTGCAAATATTTGTAATAAAAATAATGAAGTGAGCACTGTACACTTTGTATTCTGTGTTGTAACTGAAATGAATACATTTGAAAATGTAGAAAAACATCGAAAATATTTAATAAATTTCAATTGGTATTCTATTGTTTAACAGTGTGATTAAAACTGCGATTAATCGTGATTAATTTTTTTAACTGCGATTAATTTTTTTGAGTTAATCACGTGAGTTAACTGTGATTAAGTGACAGCCCTGCTTTTTACTAACCTTCAGTCATCTAAACCTGGCACATATTAATTGTTGCGCCTTCATATTAAATAGTGTCTTTAAAAATTTACCGTTTATACAGGGCTGCTTTTGTCCTATCTTTCTGCTTAATTCCCAGCTGTTCTCTCCTTCTCCCAAATGTCCCCATCTAGAGGAGATGGTGCTGCACCTAGAAAGCTGTCATACTGAAAGGAATAATTGAAACACTCTTAAACGAGGATTCATTGTGAAAGTTCCATGAGGAATTCTGTGCCACTGTCAGTGTATGAAATTTGGCAACTATATGTAATGTGACCATATGTCCTAGTTGTTCATACATAGTCCCAGCATCTTGGAAACTTCTTTCGTGACTCCTGAAATGCCCTGTTTTTTTATTCCCTCAATCAAATATTTTTGGTTGTGTGTTTAAAAACTACAAAATGTTAGTTCAAGATATGCTGCTGTATCAAACAGAATTTGCTCTGTGTTTTCTAGGAACAGAAAGAGACCAGTGGAACAAGTGTTCAAGGTGATGAACAGTGTTTGGAGTGAAGGGAAAAGCTGAATGAGAGTAGATTCTATCAAAGCTTCTTTTTGCTCAAAGTGAATGTTGTTAACACTTGTTCAGAGTTACATAGTAAAGACATTCAGAACACAAAATAGCCCTTCACTTCAAGAAATAGACTTGTCACTGTTGAGACAGAAGCTGGAAGTATCAATACTAGCACTTACTTTTTTTTTTTTGTCATATGTATGTTACTGAAAAATTGCCATCTGTTTTTATTTTGAAAATATAGTCACTTTAACTTTGTTAAAATCCTGTTAATTGAATCCAGCATCACTGTAACTTGCTATCATAGTCACATTCTTATTTATTATTATTCTTTTCTTTATAGAACAGGCAAAATGCTCCGAAGATGAAATGGAGCGACTTTACAAGTCATTAGAACAAGCAAGTTTGTCTCCCATCGGGGACCGTCGACCTTCAACCAAAAAAGAACTCAGAAAGTCCTTCGCCAAACGGAGCAAAAACCCCTCCATGAACGAGAAACTCCACCAAATCCGAATGCTGAATAGCACATTAAAGGTGAGGTGTTACCAGGGGTAAAGTTCCAGCCTAAAAAGAGGGGAAACAGTTTGAATTGAAAAAGAAACAATCCTAAACTTCACCCAAATCTCAAAGTGAATGTTGTTCAGTTAAGACTTTGAAATAATGTTTCACTTTCTCCTGCCTCTGTGTTTTGTGGCTATATTTGAAAGTGGAAGCAATAGTTCAGGTCTTGCTGTAGTTCCAGCCTGATTGGAGAAGGTGTCAGGAATTTATAAGAGATCATATTGTAGTCAGTTGTAAAATTCACACTTTCAGTGGGTGTTTGGTGAGTGCACTGAATGGGGCAGCCTCAAAGGAGGGAGAGCAGAAAAAGTACACTGATGGTAATGGACAAACAAATGATCCTTATCCAAGAAAGTTTTCCTTAAGGGATTACTGTAGAATGCACAGGATGTGCTAAAGCTATTTTAAGGGCCTCCTGGAACTAAAATAGTTTTAATAACACAGGCATCCTGCTTTCATGTTGGAATCTTACCATGGGCAGAGGATGAGAGGGTTTCTCAGAACATTCCCTGGAGGGTCTGAGAGATAGATAGACTTTGCGATGCTCTGATGGATAGGAATCATTTGGAGCCTCATTTGTGTCTCATGGAATTTCTAGTCCTGTTTCTGGGTGCTACTGGAAGAGAGAGAGAAAAAAAACTTATTAATATAAAATTAAATTGTAAATAGAGAGATTTGAATGAACATTAAAAAAGTTGCCTTCCCCATCCTCTTGCTTTTTTGTCACTAGAAGTAAGAACCGAGTATCTTACCTCAAATGTTTTTACTTAGCTTTAAGTCATGTCTACTCTGGAGAAATTTATAAAGAGATTTCTCACTGGTATTAATGCCAAATCAGCTGTTCTGAGACTCATAATAATCCATTCTTCTATAGCATCTGCTGTCTGAGGATCTCATCATTAATGAAGTAAGCCCCACCACACACTTGTAAGATAGATAAATAGTATCCACATTTTACAGGTGAGGAAACTGAGAGACAGAAAAACGTTACATGGCTTTTCCAGTGTAATGTGTATCACCAGTAAAGGAAAGAACAGAACCGCTTAATGCCAAGTGGATTGGTAGCTCACATGTTAGTGTTAAATCTTCAGATTGGGATAATGGTGAGTTGGGGATAGAGTTTTTGTTTATTTCCTAAGGGGATTCACATCCCTCTGGGAAAGTAAATGAGTAAATCATGGACCTGACAATGGATAGCACTCTTTAGAACTTCAGACTTTTTTGTTTTGATCTAACACTAGTTGAATATGGAAAGATAATTTTCTTGGATACTTTTCTTAATGCAGAAAATATGGGTTCTGCTATATTCAAACCAGGAGGTTGGAGTGTCAACAAAATAAATATGGCATTAGAGAATTTCACACGGAGACAAATAGAATTCTTTAAGCAATGGTGTTTACATTAGCTAGTGTGAAAGGCACATTCTCATAGTAAGGAAAATGCCAAACTGTGCATCAGTAGAAAAGTATGCTTTTAAAGTAATTTCTTTTTAATATTATATGAAGCAGGACATAATTAACCCTGCATGATCTATTGGAAATGCAGAACTCAGGGAAGTCTTACATCTGATCCATATTTGCTGTGCTTTGACTAAACCTTTATGAGCTTAAAGCAGAGTGATTTATGAACATACCGAAGCTGACTGGGATTCTTAGTTTGGACTTGCTACTCCACATCTCTAGCAATGAATCATTGCTGCTGCCACAGTATATCATTAGCAAAACATACTTCGGATGGCTAGGAAGAGAGGGAAGCTGTGTGCAGAGTGTTTCACATGCTAAATGAATGGGGGAAATTAGTCTTTTCTCCAGAGATATGGAAGAAAGATCCACAAAATAAGAAAATTTCCCCATTGGGAAAAAAAATCCCCTCTTCTACGTTACCAGCACGTCTTTGTTTCTCTGTCCTGTGCCTTATGCTGTCCTCTTATAAAGGTTGCCAGCTAGACATAGGGTTGAACCTGAGTAATCTGCCTTTTTAATAAGCTGTCCAGTTCCAGTTGGTTCAAGAAGCACAGATCACAGAGGTCAGGCCTTCCGGGAAAGTTGTTGAGGCTATGGGTCAGGACCACTTTTGTGCATAATTCTTGGGGTCAAGAAAGCTCTGGGCCCACTTACCTGCCTTTACTTCCCCACTTACTCTCTGTCTCATCCTCCTAGCTCTGACCTGGAAACCTTTTCTGTCTTACTTTTGCCTTTCTTCCGTAATGACCCTTGCCTGAGGCTGACTAGAGGTGCTTGACATAGGCCAGTGGAGGGGTCCGCTGCCTCACATACATAGTTTTTATTATTTTTTTCTACCCAGAATGGGTATTTGCTTATCCCTTCTTATTATAACACTAGAATTTGATTTCACGGGGCTGTTTAACAGCAGAGGCCTGCTCCGAGCATATGCCAGAGGGAATTGGCCACTTTTGCAGTTAATTTGTCTCAACAGAGGCTTCTGCCCGGAGCTGGCATAGTTAAATGATGATTGGTGGAGAACCATTTCAGTTCAGATCCCTTTGTCCTCACCCTCCAATTACTAAGAACATTTTGTTGACGTCTACGTGTCCATAGTTGAAATCCAGTATCACCACTTGGAGGAGCCCTGTGTGCCTGGGACACACTAAAAGGATAGTAAGATACTGTAGACCTGGAAAAGGAAAATGGAGCTCTGCAATAGAAAACATAAGAACATAAGAGCGGCCATACTGGGTCAGACCAAAGGTCCATCTAGCCCAGTATCCTGTCTTCTGACAGTGGCCAATGCCAGGTGCCCCAGAGGGAATGAACAGAGCAAGTAATCATCAAGTGATCCATCCCCTGTCGCTCATTCCCAGCTTCTGGCAAACAGAGGCTAGGGACACCATCCCTGTCCACCTTGAGGTGTTTATTCTCCATGTACTGATGTCTCTGCTCACATCCTCTGTGAGGGCTGAAGTTGAGATCTCTGGGCCTAAAAATGTGAGCCTTTACATACTGAGCTAAAGGAACTGGGTGCATTAACTTAAAAGTAGTAGCAGCCTTGTAAACCTCCCTATGTGGTCTAGCCACTAGAGTGGGACAGATAACTACCCTATGTGAGTATGGATTACATCTAAATGGAATATGTCTAGGACTTAAAGTAGGGTATTTACAATGTGGGAAGGGAGTGTTTTTCAGGAAAGTCAAAAACTATGTCTGAATTGCAGTAATTGCTGCTGCTGTTACCAGTTTTTTTTAAATTAAGCATTTTTGTAAAATGATGTGAAAAGTGATCAGTTCTTCATGTAACTCTTCTCTTGAGCTTTTGTGAAAAATCTGGTATATTTTAAATTCCCAGGTATAAACGTAACTTCAATTGGAAGAAACTTTTGCCATGGGCTGTGTTTTAAAATTCCCATACTCAAAAAGGGAATCACATTGCCAAAATGAGCAATTTGCCAGCTTTATGTTCATACAGTTTTTATTAAGGGAAATACTGTGTACAGTTTGTATGAAATATATATATATTTATTAACCCTCTTGATTTCCTACTAGTGTAAAGAGCATGACCTGGCCATGATTAACCAATTGCTGGAGGATCCTGAGCTGACAGCAAGGAAGTATAGAGAATGGAAGAATACAAACACAATGTTGATCCAAGAGATCTATCAGCAGCAGGATGCCCTAGCTGTGCCGGGAGGGAATAGCAAGGAGCCATAGATGAATCCACCATCTTTCTTTAATTGAAAACGCTATCTGAGGACAGTGGAACCTGAAGTACATGACAGGATTCCTCCCTGTCCCTCTTTACCTACTGATGCTTTAAGCTACTACAGTTTCAGGTTTTGTTTTTTCCAAGTGCTTATCTCTTCCCTTTTAAAAGGAAAACAACCCATTCGCCAAAGCATTATTTCCTCTCTCCAAACTCATTTCATGCCAATAAAATGGAACCCCAAAATTAAAAAAATATGCCCCCTTTGGGCACATGTCTGAGGCAAACATTATCTGAAGCAGAGAGGAAATGGATTGACATTCAAGAATGGCTGATCTTTCGTCAGAGGTAAACCGAGCACACAAAGACCTGAAAGTCACAGAGGAATGTACATATTGTAGATACTAGACCTTCGGGGTCATTTTATTCATGTAACCTATTGATGGAAGGAACTTTTTTAAAGCTATGATAATGCTAACAGGATACAATCCTCTCTCCTACCACTTGTTTCTTCAAGATAACTACAAATAAGAACTTTTATCTCTACTTACACTTGTTTTGACTGCATTACCATTTAAACAGTGGCAACTAGGATAATTATTATGCATACATCTGAATTTTAAATAATTTTCAAGGCACCCAGTCAGTGGACACCATAAACATTTCCTAATTGTGTACGGACAAGATCAAGATGCTGTTTTCCTACATCATCTGGAGAGGGTCCCTTATTGTGTGTTGGTGACAAATAAATTTGTTCTGCAATGCGGAAACTCTGTCTCATCAAGTTTCAACTTTTCTTATGGAATATAGGACTCAGTAAAGGACAATTTTCTGCTTACATATTTTTGACAGTAGTGAATACGTAAAGTACAAGTTTATCTTGAATTCCTGTTCATAATAATAGACCTTATATAGCGCTTTTAATCAGTAGAACACAAAATGCTTTACAAAGGAGGTCAGTATATTATCCCCATTTTACAGATGGGGAAACTGAGGCACAGGACGGCAGTGATTTGCCCGATGACACTCAGCAGGCAGTGATGGAGCTGGGCAGATCCAAACATATAAAACATAGTTGCTTATATATTTTTTAATATGTGTCACTTTATGGCTTACGTGAATGTGTGACCATGTACTGTATATATTTTTATTTATATATTTATGTACTGTACATTTCCTACTGTAAAAAGGACCACATGTTATAGATGAGATTGTTTATCTGTTGATTTCAAGAGAAATGCCTGCTCAGTCTTCATACCCAAATATAATTAATATAAATTTATATATTCATATCATTCTAAAGTTATGGACGCATTGGGAGTTGCATTTGTAAGCTTTATTTTAACTACCTTGCTTCTACTTTTTCATCTCAGGGTGAGATTTGTTTAAAAATTTCACTGTATATTCTAGGGTAGGAAAATATTTTACTATAAAATTTCATAACCACAGGTGGCATAGTTTTGATTAACATACTAGTTAATCAAAAATTAACACTTACATTGTTTTGCTGCAAAGTGGCATAATTTTCAGCCTTAGGTTTCTCAGCACAGGATACGCGTTTGAACTCCTAATTGGGCCATGTGCAGTATAGTTTGATTTGCACATTTCAGCATATATGACTTTGTAAAGTCACTGAGTTTTAAAAAATAATCCTCCTTATTAAATGGATCCCCATCACAGGAACTAGCATTTAACTAGCATTTAAAGTTAGCCAGTGTGTAAAAATGTTCTTAAGAGTTTTTGGACTCATCTAGCTTTAAACAGAATACACTATAAATACCAAAAATCAGAGAAATGCAGATATTGACCTACCTGTATGCATAGTGTGGGTTACTAGAATTTTGATTATGAAAACGAATATTAACCATCTTCACTGGAACAGATTGGCTCTCCTCCACTTGCTTAGCAATTAGTTTTAATTGCTTGGAATTATTTCATTACTAAGCAATTAATGTTTTAGATCTAAACACTTAGCTATATCCCAGAACATCCCGGAGATGTTGGATCATTAGAGATGGGTTGGATGTGGGAATTGAATGCAGGAGGAAGCCAGGAAGAAGTGAGGTTCTGAACTTTGATGTATGGGCACTTTTGGCAGCTGGTAAGTCTACTAAAGTTTGATTGAAGGGAGCCCTGCCTAGGTGGACTGTATAGGTTCCCGTGAAGCAGGTTTTCCCTTTTGCAGATATTAGCGGGAGGAGAAGAGTGGACTGAGGGATGGGGAGACACAGGAGGCAAAAGCAGGAGGTGCTTGGGTGCTGTGGCTCAGACGCAGGGTTGGATTTGGGATACCAGCACTGCCTCTGGACTGGAACTAGGGAGTGGGACTGGTTGTTGAATCAGCGTTAGTACTGGACTATGGAGAGCTGTAGCTAGAGAACAAGGACTGGCTGGGGACTGGAACTGGGTGGTAAGAACTAGTATAGGAATCAGAGAAAGAAACTGAAACAATCACTGGGCACATCTGTTAAAAACAAAACCACAAAATCTTTTAACTAAACCTCCTAAACTATGGAAAGCACAAGCTAAGTGACATAAATAGATCTGACACCAGCCTTTACCATTCAGACCATTCTCTTGAATTGCATTAGCAACCTTAACTGTAACATGATGAAGGTTTGTTTTATGTCTGAGTGTGTGTGTATAGATTCTCTTGTTTTAAGCAACAATACTGAAGGTTTTTTTTTTTTTTTTGCCAGTTGCACACTGACATTATGCAGCCAAAGCTGTAAAATACTTCAGGAACTTAAAGAAAATTCTGTTTAGGATAAATCAATAAAATATTGATTTATGAAATTAAGGAATTCCTCATTATGTTTTTAGACTTCAAGCATACTTTTTTCAGTTGTTCCTAGTGAACAACAAAATTCAGATTTTTTAGTGATATTTATTATCCTGGTAAGACTTCTTTCCTTAAAGCTAATCGTATGTTATTTTGTAAACAAAAAATTAGGCTAAACCAATATTTTCACTCACACTTGGAATATCTCCTCTTGTTTCTTAAAAAAAATCAATTGTCAAGATTTTAGACAATAAGTACATTTTTTAAAAAAAGCCTTAAAATAAACCAGATCACTAAAGTCTGAAGGGACAGATCTTCACCTGTAGGCATAGAGTGCTTGGTGCAGTGCCCTTTAGACTTCCTGGTTCTGGGGCTGCTCTGTACCAGGCCACAGTCTCAAGATCCTTTCACCTTCATCAGCTGCCAGTGGCCCCAAGGGTCCATACGGCAGCCAGGTTTATGGAAGCTCCAAATAATACACCTTGCCCCTAGCCACACCCTCTATGCTGACAGTGACAGTAAGTGGTGTGGGAGCCATACAGGAGCTCTGCACTACTCAAGGATATATCTATCCAGGAGAGTCTCTTTAGGGGCTTGATCTGCTGAGTTTAGGGCTGCTTTCCACTGGGAAAGTGACACCAAACTGCTGGACCT
Source organism: Emys orbicularis (assembly GCF_028017835.1). NCBI lineage: Eukaryota > Metazoa > Chordata > Testudines > Emydidae > Emys > Emys orbicularis. The sequence continues at coordinate 119,666,632 of NC_088685.1, read as the reverse complement.
CACTCTAGGAACTTGGCCAAAGCCTTGGAAAAATATAAAGACAATGCAGAAATTTGTTGCACATTTTCTATATATATAGAGAGAGAGAGAGAGAGAGAGAGAGAGAGAGAGTGTATTTGCCTAACTTTTTCAATTCTGTTTTGTCACAGTGTTCGCTCAGTAGTGGAATAAATTCATTCCACCCCAACCCTCTGATACACGCTTTGGTCATATAATTAGTTATTCATACTGATCCCTCCTAGCCTTAAACTCTACTGATGACATGACATTTTATTGTCAGTACATTTTGTTTAGCTTGACAGCCAAAATTACCTCCCAAAGTGCATGAGATGAACTTGAAATTAAATCAGCTGGATAATACCAACATAGGGTTAGATACAAGGCCCATCCACCACATCAGTCCCATGCAAGCCCTCTAATAAGTTGTGGCTAGGCCTTGTATTGGCCCTCTGCATAGGAGTGGATTTTACCTATAGAGAACCCATGTGTACGTGTTTTCAGGAGTAAAACAAACAATGTAAATGTAAATGATTAGCATACATCTGAGAGTGAGAATTAAATTGTTGACTTTATAGCAGTATAGACTCCAATGAAGAAAGAGACCTTTATCTACTAATTAGCATCTCATGGCTGACTTATCTATGTATATATTTTTTCACCTGTAACATGTTTTTTTTTGTTTTTTTTAAACTAGCTGTAATGATTTCACCAGAGAGTGGACTGAAAAGTTGTCATTGCTCCAGGACTGAATGACGACAGCCTTTTGCCGCAGACAAATGTCATTTTGTGGGGGGAGGGAATCCGACCATTTTGGGGAAAAGGAAAAATTTTTTGTGGCAGATTGTTGAAGTGCATATATGTGTGTGTGGTAATGGAACTGATTTAAATCTACTCAGAGTTTTGGAATTAATCCTGATTGGAGAAGTTAATGGGCAGAGTGCAGGTAAATCATTCAAATGTGGAAGATAAATATAGTTTATTGCATGGGTATCATGTCTACATATATGGGCATGCGTGTGTATATAATACTGTATATTTGATATACCAACTTATTTTTTGATAAAATCCATCTCTTGAAATGTAAGGCATCTCCACAGGAGGAGTCTCCCTGCACTGTATGGGAAGATTTTTTGTGTGGCTCAAGAGTGACCGATTGCAATGACAACCGATTGTCATTTATGAGAAAAACTAAACTCTAATAACAGCAAATGGAGTAGTTTTTGTTATCTTGCATCATTTCCAGCAAAACCTCTAGAAGGTGGGAAAATCCAGTTGTCTGATGCCTGGATGTAATTCCCCAAATGAGAACTACATGATTAGATGTGAAAATCAAAAGATGTGGAAATGAAGAGGGATCTCTGCCCATGTATTTGGCATTATATCAAATAATTACTTATCCCATTTGTGGTATCCTCATGTTCAGAGGTACCAACTTGGGGATTAATCTCCGGGGTCCATCTCAAATTTAAACCTATTGTTGGTGCTAAACAATCAATCAATAAATGAAGGCCAAATTTCAGTCCTTTAGGGCTTGGTCTTGCAAGCTGCTGATTTCCCATGTGCTTAACTTTAAACACCTCCACTGCCCACATGCTCAAGTGCTTTTCTGAATCAGGGCCAGAGTGATCAGCAGCAGCAGTGATGAGCCCTCAGACCCTTGCAAATCTGGAGCAACTCCATTGGTTGAAATAGATTTACACTGTGCAAATGAGAGCACAGTTTGGCCCAGTGATTCATATTCTCTTACTCTGAGTGAATGTGTGCATACTCACGTGTGTATGTGTAGATGTGTGTATGTCTGTATAATATATAGCGATGCAACAATGCCCTTGGATTGACAAATGCAGTACAATTGGTTGTAACAGGGTCACGCAACCTGAAATAGTTTTGGAATACTGCCCTGTTAACTGGCTTATAGATTTTTGAACTATTGACTTTTCCAAAACTAGCAGAGGGTGGGTCACATCACTCTTACTTAAAATAGAACAGAGAATTCTCAGCACAGGGTAACTTTAATGTAGCTAATATCACAGGCAAAAAACTCCTGTGTCTGAGAAAGTAAATTTACTGTACCTATAAGTGCAGCAATCAGAACTCATCTCCTGCCTCTTCAGATGGTTTTGAGGCCTCCCAGACATGAAGGAAATGGAAAGCATGGAGAATGTGAAATGGAGGTAGAGTCAGAATAAAAGGACATATTTTTCATTAAGGGAAAACATTCCAATCTTCTTAGCTGATAAATAACTCTATTGTCTGATGCTGAAATAATTGCAGCAAAAACAGCTCAAAAATCTCAAATCTGTCAGTCAGAATGAGAGGAGATACAGGAGGGGATGAATCCTATGTAAACAGACGTACATGAGTGGTGTATGTAACCGTTAAGCACATCAATACAAGAGAGCACTGAACACCATGTTCTCTGCTCAGTGGTGTTTGCAGTCAATTATGTTTGTATAAAAGGTTTGGGGAATGAATTTGGAATGGCAGCATTACTCTAAAATGCGAAGTATACAGGGAATTATGCCTCAGGTCCTAAATGGGTGCCATTATATTATCGCACCCAGGTGTGTTGTTTCACATATTATTCAGGAGAACTTAGTTAGAAATGTTTTAGAATTGTGTGTGCGAGAGAGAAAGAGAAAATAAAAAGCTTCATTATTATTCCTTTGTCTGTAAGGCCCATCTCTACATTAGTACAGGAAGTCCAGCTGTCCAGACCTTGGAGTGATTGGAAAAGTAAAACTTAACCATTTTAGTCATTTCTAAAATCCATTTTTAATGGCTTTTCTGTAAATCAAGGATGTGTCTCTATTTCAGTGTTCCAGAGCTCATGAGCTACTAGGACTAGACGTGAATGCTGTAATCACCTGAGATGGGAGAGAATCCCAGAGCTCCATTTCTAGCTGTAATGATTTCATCAGAGAGTGGACTGAAGAGCTGTCATTGGTCCAGGACTGAATGGCGACAGCCATGTGCCTCAGACAAATGTCATTTTGGGGGGGTGGGGGGAAATCCTACCATTTTGGGGGGGAGAAAGGAAACATTTTTGTGGCAGTATGTTGAAGTGTGTGTGTGTGTGGTAATGGAGCTAATTTAAATCTACTCAGAGTTTTGGAATTAATGCTGATTGGAGAAGTTAATGGGCAGAGTGCAGGTAAATCAATGTGGAAGATAAATGCAGTTTATCGCATGGCTATCATGTCTACATATATGGGGATGGGTGTGTATATAATACGGTATATTTGGTATACCAACTTATTTTTTTGATAAAATCCATCTCTAAATGTAAGGCACTTCCAAAGGAGGAGTCTCCCTGCATTGTATGGGAAGATTTTTTGTGTGGCTCAACTGTGATCGATTGCAATGGCAGTATGTATTATTTATGAGAAAAGCTAAACTCTAATAACAGGAATTGGAGTGGTTTTCTTCTAGTGGTAGGGCCAAAGTGGTATTTCCTGTTTTATGTGGGACATGTAGAAAGAACATACACTTTAAAATGTCAGTCATGATTTCCTTGAACTTTCAGCAAGTTCCGCAGTTTACTCTTCTTGCTTTCTTTTTTACATTGGCCCAGCCTTTAAACAGAAGGGTCTACTATTAGAGTGAAATTCTCCCTCTGCAGAGGGACACTACCAAGTTGACGTGCCACTAATATCCCACTTAGAACCTATTTTGAGGAGTTAAGTGAACATGAGCCTTTTTGTGGACCATCTGCACAGGGGTAAATTTTCTCCAAGACAGGAGTTTTGCATTAGTAGATTGGTCAAGAACTTAGGAACCATCTGAGTGCTAATGCTCACTCTGTCCCAGATATTGTGCGGCCTTGAACAGGTTACTGTAGCTGCTCTCACAAGTTATCCTTCCTGGCTCACTTTCCCCCTTCTGTAAAATGAAGATATAAACATTTATCTACCTCATATGGTGATGTGAAGATTGATTAATACCCAGTCTTGCAGACACTTACACAGGTGAGTAACTTTACCCATGAGAAGTCAGTGGAATGACTCAGATGAATAAAGTTACACACATGCATAATAATAATAGATCTGAAAGCACTTTACCAAGAAGGGCAGTATCATTATCCTCTTTTTACAGATAGGGAAACTAAGGCACAGAGTAATGAAGTGACTTGCCCAGTAGACCAGTGGCAGAATCAGGAACAGAGTCCAGATCTTCTGAGCCCCAGTCCAGTGCTTACTAGCTAGTTAGGTTAATATTTGTTCAATATTTTAAAATTTAAAGTGCTATAAGTGTGCTCAGACTAATTTTTTTGCATCTTGGTGCATGCATGCATGTAACTCCTAACTTTAGGGGACATGACATATATGTAGCCCAGGGTAACTTGCCTCCTACATTGACACTTCTGCGTTAAACACGCAAGACAGAATTCTTAACTCAGACTTTTCCCCCCCCCCAAATTGGTTTTGAAAAAAACAAAAACAAACAAACAAACTTAACTTGGCTGCTTTGTAGTAACATAAAAAACAGCCTGTTCTTAAGACAGGCAAATTTACTTGGGGATTATTATTTCAAAGCCTGTTTTTTTAGAATCAGGAAGCTTCTGTGAATGGCTATTTTGAAAAATGCCTTGCACTCTGGTAGAGAACGTACCTTTTGGACAGCCTGGCTGAAACAGCCCCTTTAACTGGCTGCTGTACCTGTTCCTAAAGAAGGACATCTCATGCCAAATGAACGCCCTTGAAAGACATGTGATATGTTTACATGTTCATATATGTAGCACAGCCAGGCAGCTCTTTTTACTAAAATAAAATAATAAAGGGGATGGGAGTTGCATAAGGGAAATTTCACTTCATTTTAGAAAGGCAACACATGCAGCAGCATAGGAAATATGCTTTCTCCAGATCCCTGTTATCATACACTGTTATGAAGCAAACTTAAGTCTTTTCCATTTCCTCCTTTCTCGACAATTTTTTAGGTTACACTGTCCTTTGGTGGCATAAAGTGTAACTGCTCATCAGCTTATTTTTGTAAGAATGTAAATGAAGGGAACTCTTTGATCTGTGCATGTACCTTATCTGTAAGTAAAAGATTTAAATATGTGGGAAACTGTGTGTTGCATATACATAAAACGTGTGTATCATTCTGTATATATCACAATAATTTATGGTTATTGGGCAAGATCCTCAGCCTATGTTCCCTTCTTACATCTGAATAAAACATAGGAAAAGCAGGTGACCATGTTTTGGGGTAAAACTACCTTTTTATTGCCTTTGGGAAAAGGCAGCTTTATGATAGCTTTATCAAATAGTGGGTTTTTTTAATTAAGAAAACTAGTACACATGCACAGCCTGCTGGCTTTTAGTGATATTGCAAGTGAACTAATAATGCTTATGCTCAAATAAATTTGTTAGTCTCGAAGGTGCCACAAGTACTCCTGTTCTTTTTGCGGATACAGACTAACACGGCTGCTACTCTGAAACCTAATAATCCAATGAGCTCATTCATAGGACTTAATGATTTTTTTTCCTTTTTATATCTTTATATTTTCCCATCTGTATTTTTATTGCATCACTCAAAGTCTTGGCATTATACACAAAAACCACTGTCACATCTATAGGTACTTGAACTTGAGCACTGACACCTAATTATAGTAACTGTGTACATCAGTTGGCCAACTCACTTTCCCTGGCAAAAAAAACCCAAAACATGTTATGCAGGCTGTATGTCAGTTATGCTGCTGCTACGTGCCACATAAAGGGCTAAGTTAGGCCCTGATCCTGCGAGGAGTCCAGGCAGGCAGATTCTTTGCCCACATGGAACCCCCGAAGACCTCTGTATTGGAGCACTCTAGGTGGAGCTCTTTTCGGGATCAGGCCCTTGTCATTCTACAATCCTGATTTAGGCACATCCATTACCTGCAGTGGCTTAAACAAGAAGTTGGTGCCTAATAATTAAATGGTATAACAGTTTCTATCTCCATGACAGAAGCCTGATTTTGTTAGATGCCCTATGAAGGTTATTTGACTCTCCTGTGGTTTTGTTGTTGTTGTTGCTTCCTTATATATTAAGTTGGTACAAGCAAATTTAAATGAAAGGACACTAATAAATATCTAAGCAATTCCGTCTTTTAGAATCTACTCATAATTTTTAAATGGCTAGAAAAAAATACTATTTTTAAATATTACGCAATCCTAGCTAACTGTAGAAATGACATCAGAAGCTCCACAAAACACACCATTGTATTATCTAACAGACTTCAAGTCTAGTTAGGGTATTAACTGGTATGGAAATATATGGTCCCTCACTTACATTCTTATACATAATTATTTTCTCTCCCTTACCTATTTTGCTCATAGGTAGCAAATGCTATTGTTATAATACACAGTTTTCTCACAACACATCAGAACTTCCCAAAACATTTGCCTTTTTATTCTGAGATGCTCCATGCTTTTTCTCAGTCTCAATAATGATTTTTTTTTTGGTGAAAGTTTAGGCAAGCTGAATCCAACTGCTTTTAAGTTGCTGAGAGCATGGATAAAAATATACTCTTCCCATTCTAAAAATATGCTGCATTTTTTCTTCCTACAAATAGCTTAAAACACAGCTGTGATTTGAAATATGAAATTTAACACATACGATGTATCCACCTTACTACACTTAGAAAAATTGGTTAGAAATTATCAAAGTTATGAACTCGTGAAAAAGTTTCTCTGAGCATGCAATGTGCCCTTCAAATATTGTGTTTATAGACTTTTCTATGGCATTCATCAAGGTAGTAGCGGAGCACCTCACAAACATTAATGAACTTATACTTGCAAATCTCACTCTGAGGTAGGGAAATTTCCCCTTTTACACATTGGAAAACTTATGCTTAAAGAATAGAAGTGACTTGCCCAAGGTCACACAGGAAGTCTATGGCAGAGTTAGGAATAGAATTCAGCTGTCCTGAATCATAATCCAGTGTTGTTACCACAAAACCATCTTTCCTTATGGCACTTCAATGACTATTCTCTTTGTAGATCCACTGCTGCATTTTTTTTATTCTCAGTCTTCTTAAAGCCAGTGAATTACATTCGCTGCTGCTAGCACGTGGTGACACAAACTGCATGAGTGGTGAAGACAATGTTGCCACTGCTGTCCACCTTGGGGGGGTTCTGCTGAAGGACAGCAGCATTCAACCCTGCAATGGGGGGATTGTGCCAACAGAAACCATACACAATGTTGCACATAACTAGAAAAAATGTGCATTACTTTCATTGTCCACCTGTGTGGCCTTTGTTTGCTATTTCATCTTGAGGCCAATTGTCAGTTGATATCGACTCTGTATTATTATTCAGCCTGGAAATTCTCCTGCTTGCATGATGACAAGCAAAGGGAATTCAAATTCAATCATCCTGTGATTTGAACCACATTTTCTTATACTGTAAAATGCTGAATTACATTGCTAATACTTTTGGCTGGGAGCAGCTCTAGAATGCTCACATCCCATCTATGCAGACACAACTCAGAGCCTCCGAGAGTGACACAAATGATGGCTTGCTGTGACTGTGAGACCCACATAGCTTGCTTACCAAGGAAACATGGTTTCCTCAGTCTTCAGGAAATTAAGATGGGCATTGAGGATATAGGAAGGAATGGCTTGTAAAACAACACTGTCCATGTAAGAAAAGGGTACGAAGTAGAACTGACTGACTGACACACACTGTTAATTTAGCCTCTCTCCTTGTTCAAGAAACATTAGTGAGCAGAGTGTGATTTCCTTGAATTTGTTATTGCAGTTTAACCAAAGACATGTATTTATCTTCTGTGCTGCTGGGTGGATTAATCACAAACATTTGGCTGGGAGTACGTTATTTGAAACTCTAGTGGTCAGCATGAAGGATCAAGCTGAGCTTCACGTTACATCACCTTAATGCTGCCTCTCTTGTGAGCTTGTTACCTATCAGCTCTGTGTTCTTGGGGAACCAGAGCACAGTACCCAGCCTGTCTGACTCACAAAAGACCTCCCCGCCCCCAGCCTCTGCTTGAACCAAAGCCGATCAGAAGAAAGATTTACAAAAAGCAATGAACAGGCACTGGGAGACACACCTAAACCCCTCCAGACAAAGGTGATAGGATTAAGGAAACTCCCCTAGCCTCATTTGAATCAAGATGGGACAGGGTGGCATCCCCATTAGCACAGAGAATGGAGAACAGAGATTCCAAAGCAGGAACCGCACGGAACTCTGGGACCAGAAAAGCAGGGAAGCACTGCATGATGGGGGATTTCTGCTCCAGATGTTAATGAACCCATGCCTGCACACACCCAGCTCAGCAATTATCAGACCAATTCTAGTAATAAATCCTTTCTTGGTATCCAAAATACTGAAGCTGCCTAATTGCATTGTGAGCGCCCTTGAAGGAACACCACCCATAGCCAGGAATGATCAGTTCCTATTGTCTAGCCTGAACAAAACAACTTTGGTATACTCCCTTGAGCCATCAGTTTACCCATAAACAAATCTAGTGTTCTCCCTTGAACCACTGTTCTTGCCCTACAAAAACTCCTACCCATGCTCAACTAAGTGCTCTGATGCCTGGATCCAACATCTGCATCAGTTCCACTGGGACTTCATCTTCTCCTGGCTGATCATGCTGGGGGCTCTGCCTGTCTCCAGCACTCCGGACCCTCCGCTACCATCACCACCTGGGAACCCCGATTGATTCAAGCTTCACGGCGTGGTGAGATCCCAGCTCTCTCTCGTTCTCTCTCTCTCTCTAGGTATAACCTTCTAACCCTGACTTGTGTGATAAGTTATAGTTTTCTAAACCTGACTTTTATAATCAAATTTAAGTTAGATTTAATATTATAACTGTTTTGTTTGGCTCCCCTTGTATGGTTATTACCTGACAATAAATAGCTTTAATCGTTAAGCTGGTTGCTTCTCTCTCAGCCCCCCCCCCCCATGGGGGGGGGGGGGGTGTTGGCTTCCCCATTCACTCTGCAGCAACGCTCCTCGTACCTAAGTTAAAGATCCCTGCAGTGCCCAAAAATCCCGTGGGGTTTGCTCATCAAGTGGGTTACTACCAGAACAATTGTAACGTGAACGTGGGGATAGGGACATGCTGAACCTGGGAAATATGAGGGTGGCAGCTTGGAAGTGCTGCTCGACCCAGCCTGATGAGTCCAGGGGCATATAAAGGGTCAGATTGGGAGTGCTGATTAACCCGGGCCTCTCAGATGTGCTCTGTTAATGTGTGTGTGTGTGTGTTCGTCTGATTCTGGGGCTGGAAGAACCCGGCCCTGGGGAACCTAGGCCCTGCAGGATAGCTCCATTGGAAGGGAACTTGCAGAAGGGAGAAGTAGAGTTTCATATGAAAACAGAAGTGACAAAAGCAGTACATTGATAGAATTACAGACCCCCCCGCCCAGAAGAGTAACCCTAATAAATGAGCATACCCCAAAGTAATGGGAAAATTGGGTAACAAATTGGTGGAGGAATGTGGTACTTGTTGAGTAGTTGCTGTGGAGTGGGGAAACTGAGGCACAGACCTGAGCAAACTGTCTCTTCCTTTTTCAGACTAAACTCCTTTAGTGAGGTCCCTCTCTCATAGAATATTTGGTAACATCCCATAAATTTTAGAATGACTTTAGGACTGTGCAATAAGGAGTTAAGAGTTGTGCCTTAAAAGTAAAGATTTTAGCGCAATGCTGTGACTGCATGAAAGGGCTTTTGGTAGGGATCATTAGTGAGATCAGAGAAGTAGAGATGGCTGGAAAAAAAAAACCTTGGCTGCACGCTTGAGACAGGAGAAAACCAACAGGTTAGAGAGATGGGTAATGAAGAAGGGGAAATGCCCCTGGGAAAGGGGGTGGTCTAAGGGAACCAACTCCAGGAAACAGCCCCGGGATCGGAGCTGCCACCGTGCGGATGCTGGAGTCCCCCAGATGGATATGATCCTGGCTGGCCATCAGGAAGGATTCACCTGTCTTGTTGGGAGTGGTGAGCGTTGTGCTTATGGCGTGTGCATTCTGTTTTGGTGATTGTTGATAAGTGGAGATTGAGTGGGGTATTGGTGTGTGGGTCTCTTTTGCTGGTGGGAGACCCCATAAACCCACAAAAGATTAAGCTCCAAGTCCACAGGGAAAGGGTGTTTGCCTGGAGCCCACGGAGGAGTAGATCCTGGAGCCCACGGAGGAGTAAAACCCAGAGCCCACAGAGGGGTAAAGTTAGGTGCTTTTTGCCTGGAGCCCTACGAACTGGGAAAGGATGGGGTGCATAAATTAAGCCCTAAGAACTGGGTAAAGGTTGGTGCCCATAATTTTGTGCGGGTAACAATTTATGTACAGAAAGTTTTCAGCAAAGGAGCACTCTTTGACACACACCTGGGATGGCCCCTGCTTTATTGTGAATCAGGCCAGCCCCAGTGTTTATGGTAGAAATCCTGAATGGAAAAAATGGGAAACCCTTGTGGAAATGGTTTCATTCCTCACAGCTCAAAGAGTGGAAGGGTAAACCACCTGACCCACAAGGAATTGTATAACTGTCTTCTCCATCCTGCCAGCCACCCTTCTTGGCTAGCAAGAAGGAACGGCTTGGGGCCGTTGGAAAATACGCGTCGGGTGGGTTGGTCAGTGCCTACCCCAATGTTGAGGCAGGAAAAGGCCAGAGAAGTCTTTGACTTATTTTGGCCACCCCCACATAGATCACTGCTTCATGTTCACCCTGCAATATTGGTCCCAGACTCTCCCAGTATATATGGGGGGAGTATGGCAGTTTGTTCTTTCTTCTCTGCCCCCTCACAGGCCCCAAACACGAGCCATGACATCCCACCATTGCACCAGCCCCCCGGTGTTCATAAGTGTCTAGAGTCTGATGCTCTCCAGGCTCTACGCTGAACCTGTGATCCCTCTGAACTCCTGGAGGTGCTTGCAAGCTGGAGGCCAGGAAGTAAAATTGCTGTGCCACATGCATGGATTCTATGGGAAAGGGCACAACCCCCTGGCCCTGCAGCGTCGCTACCAATTCTACACTGTCAGCAACTCCTTGGGTTGCCCCTGGGAAAGTGTTGCCAATTGCATGCAGAGTGCCACCGGGGAATCACTCAAATTTTGTTATGAAACTGAGACCACACCAGACTCCGTCCCATTCTTCTGTAAGCTGTTGTGGTCTCGAAAGGGGCATACACCATCAAACGCAACCAGTGACAGCCTCCCGGGTGGCGGAAGGTGCAGGATAGTCCTGGTTTCCTCCACTATTTGGGGAGCAACCATGCCCCTACGTGTCATCATTGTCGTCGGAAGCCAGACACCTCTGTTACCTGGAGATAAACTGCAGCTGTCTCTGATCATGCCAGCAGGCAAGAATATCACATGGATCCTCGTAAACTGGGAACCGCTGAACTGGACATTAACTGGACATGACCTGATTCATCAAGATCCCCCAGACTGGGTAGTTCCATTAAAGGGCACACATTGTGACAAGCTCATGCCAACAATTTGGTTTAAATTCTATGGGCACATTGCCATTTTGGAGGGATTCCATGAGCCCGGATTGTATACAATGGAATTGGGCCAACAACAAAAAACAGTTTTAAATTTTGACCCTCTGATCACAAACCTCGCTCCCCTCCGACGTTTAAGAGCCCCACTTTCAGGACCCCGTGTATTAAAATTGGATCAACAAGAACATTTGGTTCTTCAACCTAAGACTTCTCTGAAGGAGGTTCAAATCCACTTAGAAGGCATGAATATCTCTCACATTGCACTTGTATGTGCTCCCTTGATTGGAACTAGCCATAAGGGTTGGGATGAATCTGTAAGAATATGGCAAGGGGCCAACTATGTAAATAGAGTAAAAGGGGAATTAAGTGATTGGAGCAGGAATCAGGAATCTCTTTAGTTGATGCCACAAACATAGAAGTTCTGGCTAATAAACTATCATATGCCACCGAAAATATAGGAAAGATGGGGACCCCATTAACAGCATCTTTGGAACAGTTAAGTGAGGAACAGCAGTTAATAAGTAAGGTATTTCCGGGGTGGGAAAGACTCATAGAAAACGATGAAGAGTTAATGATGTCTAGTGTACAGTCCCTCCAGAATAATGTTTCATTGACATCAGTGTGTGAGCAAGCTCAGGCTCTCACCCAGAACGTAATCATGGGAATGATTCGGCAAGCCATAGCAGGACAAATTCCCATGGAGGCAATCAATTTGATTTGGCCCCACGTAACGGAGGAAGAATTAGTCCTCCAGCCCTGGTGGAGACTAGTTAACGCTTCATACAATCAACACCAGCAAAGCTTGCAGTTATTCCTGATAACTGTGGCAGGAAAAGAAATTAGAGTAATCCACCCAGTAGTCCCACTGGGATTACAGATTAATGATAACTCAGTAATGTACTCCAGAGATCCTAACACTTGGGCCTGGCAGAAAGGTAATGTGTGGAATTGTAAAAGGGTGTAGGAGAAAAGAAGGTTTGGGCTATATCTGTGAAAACCAAGCATTGGAGAAACATGATGAATGCTTCTTCCCACAACCTGGGAATAAGTCTCACTGTTCCTTCGATGTTATCCAGGAAGAGGGGTCTGTCATTGTCTATGTTGATAAAGCATGTGTGTGTATAAGAACGAGATGTAATATTGTATTGATTAATGGACATTGGATTCAATCCATGGGGCCTTACCTTAATCGCTGTTTCTGTAATGTAACCACTATTGTTAGTTGTGATATTAAGTTTACTGTGCCCATATGGACTCTACAACATTTGAAAGCCTATCCTGACCTCTACAAGGAGGTTTCCCACATTTCACTGGGAATTGGTCTCACTGCCATTAAGGGACTATTACCTCATCCCTCCTTACAAGCTGAGCTGCAGAAGCTCTGAACTTTGGGGGAGAATGGCAAACTCGAGATTCAACATCACAACCATCAGATCTCTAGGCTAGCCGCTACAGTTAAAAACATGGGTCATCACTTCTGGTGGGAGACTTTCATAGATTCATAGATTCTAGGACTGGAAGGGACCTCGAGAGGTCATCGAGTCCAGTCCCCTGCCCTCATGGCAGGACCAAATACTGTCTAGGCCATCCCTGATAGACATTTATCTAACCTACTCTTAAATATCTTCAGAGATGGAGATTCCACAACCTCCCTAGGCAATTTATTCCAGTGTTTAACCACCCTGACAGTTAGGAACTTTTTCCTAATGTCCAACCTAAACCTCCCTTGCTGCAGTTTAAACCCATTGCTTCTTGTTCTATCCTTAGAGGCTAAGGTGAACAAGTTTTCTCCCTCCTCCTTATGACACCCTTTTAGATACCTGAAAACTGCTATCATGTCCCCTCTCAGTCTTCTCTTTTCCAAACTAAACAAATCCAATTCTTTCAGCCTTCCTTCATAGGTCATGTTCTCAAGACCTTTAATCATTCTTTGCTTGGGTGGAGCCCAAGTGAAACAGGTCTTTTGAATATCATGCTTCACCCCATTGTGATGGTCATTGGTTTCCAAATTATACTAGCAATTTGTCTAGTTCTACTGGTTTGCTGGATCCAATGACTGATGCGGCAGCTGCAATGGATTGAAGATCAGACCCAGTACCATGGAGTAAGGATGTGATGGGGATATTCGCTCAGCGCAAGCACCCCATCAATGAGGGGACTTGTTACCTATCAGCTCTGTGTTCTTAGGGAACCCGGGTGCAGTACCCAGCCTGTCTGACTCACGAAAGACCGTATGAGAACACAAGTGACACAAGCAGTACATTGATAGAATTACAGACCCCCCCCCCCCCAGAAGAGTAACACTAATAAATGAGTGTACCCCAAAGTAAGGGGCAAATCTGGTAACAAGCTGGCCGGGAAGGTTAACAGTGATCAGAATATAGAGATAAGGGGTTAAATCCTGAGCGCCCCCACCCCCACTGAAGTCAATAGGAGTTTTGCCATTGATTTCAGTGGGGCCAGGATTTCATGCAAAACCTCTAATTTTTAAAGTTGGCCTGGGATGTAGGAGTCTTGTGCACGGTGTGACGTTGTGCAGTCTATATGATTTTATAAATATATGCTAATTAGTGAATATAATGTAACTGGAATATGCTTCATGCAAAAGGTCTCTTGTAAGGTATCATTACAAAGCTTATAAATCTACTGAGTGTGGTCATCCTATTTGTATAAATGTATCACTCTTGTATCTGAAACTAGAAATATGAAATATAATTCTGAGGGCCTATTGTAATTATGCAAAGTGTGGGCCATTAATGGTGGTTTGGAATCTTGATGGCTCCCATCAACCAGGACAATTGACAGTGGATGGCTCTGTTTGAAGGCAGGCCTTCCTGTGAGTCAGGCTGGGAGGAATGAAGGCTTGAACTCTTACAGTGACATGTGATCATGTCACCTGAACTGGAATCCATCTTTAACCTGGTGTCTTTCCATTGAGAAGGAGGGGGTGGGAACCCAGAGAAAGACAAAGGATTCCCGCCTTATGCAAAAGATAGATAAATAGGTGGAACAGAAGAGAGGAGAGGAGCCATTATGAGGAATCCCCTAGCTACCACCTGAGCTGGAACAAGAGCTGTTCCAGGGGAAAGAATTGTGCCCAGGCCTGGAAGATATCCAGTCTGAGGAAAAAACTTACTGAAGCATCTCTGAGGGTGAGATTATCTGTATTCAGTTTGATTAGACAGATTTGCATGTTTTATTTTATTTTGCTTGGTGATTTACTTTGTTCTGTCTGTTACTACTTGGAACCACTTAAATCCTACTTTCTGTATTTAATAAAATCACTTTTTACTTATTAATTAACCCAGAGTATGTATTAATACCTGGGGGAGGCAAACAACTGTGCATATCTCTCTATCAGTGTTATAGAGGGTGAACAATTTATGAGTTTACTCTGTATAAGCTTTATACAGGGTAAAACGGATTTATTTGGGTTTAGACCCCATTGGAAGTTGGGCATCTGAGTGTTAAAGGAACACTTCTGTGAGCTGCTTTCAGGTAAGCCTACAGCTGTTAGGGGACGTGATTCAGACCTGGGTCTGAGTTTGCAGCAGGCTAGCGAGTCTGGCTCAAACCAGGCAGGGCTCTGAAGTCCTAAGCTGATGGGGCAAGAAGGCAGGGGCAGAAGTAGTCTTGGCACATCAGTTGGCAGCTCCCAAGGTGGGTTCAGTGATCCAACCCATCACACACGGGATGGGGAACTGCTTCACTATAACTGTTTTGTATTTTTAAAGATGATTTTATGTAATAGAATAAAAATAATGTGCATAGCCACAGTCGATTACCATTCCCTAGAGAGTGCAGGCCCACCAAAGCTGCTGAAGGGGATGTCCATTAAAGACTGAAGGTCAGACTCTTGGCTGGTGTAGATCTATTGACTTCAACTGAGCTACGCAAAATTGCACCAGGTGTGAAACTAGCCCTCCACATCCACCACTGCAGGCAGCTGTGGTTATCTCTAGGAAT